>NC_056666.1:36906250-37212500 GCF_018350195.1 Panthera tigris
CGTCAGGCTCTGTGCTGTCAGCTCGGGGCCTGGAGCCTGCTTCGGATTCTGTGTCTCCTTCTCTCTCTGCCCCTCCCCTACTTAAGCTCTGTCTCTCTCTGTGTCTCAAAAATAAATAAATGTAAAAAAAAAAAAAAATTTAAAAAAAAGAACTACTGATATAAACAACAACATAGATAAATCTCAAAACCACTTCTAGTGAAAGTCCTAGATGAAAAAGTACATACTGTATGACTCCATTCATATATGAAGTTCAAAAACAGGCAAAGCAAACCTATTACAAAATCAGAACAGTGTTGCCTCAGGAAGGAATTGATTAAAAAGGGGCTTTGAGGAATATTCTGAGGTGGCTGATAAAACTCTATGATTTGGGTAATGGTAGCATGGGTATATACACTGAACTGTGCATGCAATTAAGATGCAATTTATATGCACATTGCTGCACTTAAATTATTCCTCAATAAAGAAAAAACATAAAATATATACAGGAATAGTCAAGAGACCAAATACAAACGGGTCTTTTGATGGGTAGGAATTTATTGGAAACACAAGATACAAACACACACACAACCTTTGTGGAGGCCTTGTGAAGAAAATGAGGCCGTAAGATATACATAAATCAGATCAGGGTACCATGAATCTTCAAATCATGATGGGACTAAATTCCTTACCACTTAATTTGTCTTCTCTTTTTCAGAAAGAGCTACCATATTTAGAGAATAGAATTTAGATGAGGTTAGTCTAAGAATCTGAGAACTCAGGTATGGTGCAGCCTAGGAGACCTATAAGAGAATAAGTTAAGGAGGCTGAGGATAATGGCTCATTAGGTCTGGTCATGAGGAAGCTTCATTTCCAGTTCATTTACACATTTGTAAAATGAGTACACTCGGCCAGATTATCTTTCAGATTCTTTCTGCTCCAAAATTTTTAACCTACAAGTGGAAACCCTGTCTGCAGATAACAGTTATCCAGGAAACTTTTGGAAAATGCCAATGCCCGGGGCGCCTGGGTGGCTCAGTCGGTTAAGCGTCCGACTTCAGCTCAGGTCACGATCTCACGGTCTGTGAGCTCGAGCCCCGCGTCGGGCTCTGGGCTGATGGCTCAGAGCCTGGAGCCTGCTTCTGATTCTGTGTCTCCCTCTCTCTCTGCCCCTCCCCCGTTCATGCTCTGTCTCTCTCTGTCTCAAAAATAAATAAACGTTAAAAAAAAAAAAATGCCAATGCCCACGTCCTGCCCAGACTAAATAAATCAAAGTATCTGGAGGATGAGGAGTGGTAAGCATCAATTTTTTGTTTCTTTTTAAAAAAAAATTTTTGGGGCGCCTGGGTGGCTCAGTCGCTTAAGCATCCAACTTCGGCTCAGGTCATGATCTCGCGGTCCGTGAGTTCGAGCCCCGTGTCGGGCTCTGTGCTGACAGCTCACAGCCTGGAGCCTGTTTCAGATTCCGTGTCTCCCTCTCTCTGACCCTCCCCGTTCATGCTCTGTCTCTCTCTGTCTCAAAAATAAATAAACGTTAAAAAAATTTTTTTTTTTAATTTTTTAACGTTTATTTATTTTTGAGAGAGAAAGAAAGAGACAGAGCGCGAGTGGGGAAGGGGCAGAGAGAGAAGGAGACACAGAATCTGAAGCAGGCTCCAGGCTCTGAGCTGTCAGCACAGAGCTCAACTCAGGGCTTGAACTCACAAACCGCGAGATCATGACCTGAGCCAAAGTTGGACGCTCAACCAACCGAGCCACCCGGGCGCCCCTTTTGTTGTTTGCTCATAACTCTAGACCCAGGGGCACATGCCCCACAGACCCCTCCCACAGTTTTTTAAATTAATAAACTTACTTTTTAAGAGCAATTTTAGGTTCACAGCAAAACTGAGCAAAAAGTACAGAGTTCCTATATACACCCTGTCCAAAAAACCCACCAACTTCCCAACTATCAACCTTCTGATCAGAACGGTACATTAGTTGCAATCAATGAACTTAACATTGACACATCACTGTCACCCAAAGCCCATAGTTTGTTAGCGTTACTAGTGTCACTCTCGGAGTTATACATTCTATGAGTTTTGACAAACATTTAAGCACATGTATCCACTGTAGTATCATACAGAATAGTATTATTGCTCTAAAACTCTTCTTTGCTCTGCCTGTTCATGCAGCCCCACCCCCAACCCCTGGCAATCACTTTTTTTTTTTTTACATAGTCTTTTACTGTCTCCATAGTTTTACTGTGTCCATTCTCTTCCTGAGAATGTTGTTATCATACAACATGTGGCCTTTTCAGATTGGCTTCTTTCACTTAGTAATGTGCATTTAAGGTTTTTCCATGTCTTTATAGAGCTTGATGGCTCATTTCTTTTTAGTATATTGTCTCAATGTTCCAGTTTATTGAGCCATTCACCTACGGAAGGACATCTTGATTGCTTCCAAGTGTTGGTAACTATGAATAAAGCTGCTATAAACATCTGTGTGCAGGTTTTTGTGAGGGCATAATTCTTAAACTCTTTTGAGTAAATACCAAGGGGCATGATTGCTGGATCATATGGTAAGAGTATGTCTAGGTTTGAAAGGAACAGCCAAACTGTCTTCCAAAGTGACTATACCATTTTGCATTTCCACCAGCAATGAATGAGTTTCTGCTGCTCCATATCCTTGTCAGCACTTGGTGTTCTCCACATTTTGGATTTGGGGTATTCTTACAAGTGTGCAATGATATCTCATCGCTGTTTTAACTTGCAATTCCCTAATAGCATATGATATTGAAAATGTTTTTCAGATGCTTACTTGTCATCTGGATATCTTTAGTGAGTTATCTATTCATGACTTTTGTATATTTTTTAATCAGGCCATTCTTTTTCATGTTGAGTTTAAGAGTTCTTGAATATTCTGGGTAACAATCCAGTATCAGATGTGTCTCTTGGGAATATTTTCTTCCAGTCTGTGGCTTGTCTTCCCATTGTCTTGACATTGATTTTTTCAGAGCAGAAGTTTTTAATTGTAATAGAGTCTGTTTTATCAATTGTTTCTTTCATGGATTGTGTCTTTGGTGTAGTATATAAAAAGATGTTCTTTCCTTTACAATCTGTATACCTTTTATTTCCCTTTCTTGTCTTATTGCATTAGCTAGGACTTAGTAGTGGTGAGACATCCTCACCTTCTTCCTGAACTTGGCAAAAAAAACCCTTTCAGCTTCTCACCATTAAATAGAATGTTAACTACAGATGGGGCAGTGGGTTAAGCATCAGACTTTGGCTCAGGTCATGATCTCATGGTTCATGGGTTTCAGCTCCACATCAGGCTCTGTGCTGACAGTGCAGAGCACTTGGAATTCTCTCTCTCTCTCTCTCTCTCTCCCTCTCTCTACCCCTCCCTCCTTCCCTCTCTCTCTCTCTCTCTCTCTCTCTCTCTCTCAAAATAAATAGACTAAAAAAAATGTTAGCTATAAGTGTTTGTAGATGTCCTTTATCAAGTTGAGGAAATTCACCACTATTCCTAGTTTGCTGAGTTTTTATCATGAATAGATGTTGGATTTTATCAAATGCTTTTCCTGTATGTATTGATATAATCATGTGATTTTTCTTCATTAGTCAGTTGACACAGTAGATTAAATTAATTGATTTAAAAAAATTTTTTTAATGTTTATTCATTTTTGAGAGACAGGGAGAGACAGAGCATGAGCAGGGAGGGGCAGAGAGAGAGGGAGACACAGAATCTGAAGCAGGCTCCAGGCTCTGGGCTGTCAGCATAGTGCCCGACATGGGGCTCGAACTCACAAACTGCAAGATCATGACCTGAGCCAAAGTCAGATGCTTAACCAACTGAGTCACCCAGGCGCCCCAATTAATTGATTTTTTAATGTTGAACCAGCCTTGCAGACTTGAAGTAAATCCCAATGGCTGTTATGTAATTATTTTTATTCATTGTTGGATTTGATTTGCTAATATTTTGTTAAGGATTTTTGTACCTATGTTCATGAGACAATGATCTGCAGTTTTCTTGTAAATTTTTTTTTGTCTGGTTTTGGTATTAGGGTAACGCTGGCCTTATAGAATGAATTAGAAGTAGTCTCCTTGCTTCTATCCTCTGAAAGAGACTGTTGAAAATTGGTATGCTTTCATCCTTAAATATTTAGTAGAATTTGCCAGTAAAGCCATCTGGGTCTGGTGCTTTCTGTTTTGGAAGGTTATTAATTATTGATTCAATTTCTTTAATAGATGTAGACTTATTCAGATTGTTCATTTCTTCTTATATAAATTCTATCGGATTGTATCTCTCAAAGAATTGGTCTATTTCACCTAGATTATCAAATTTGCAGGCAGAATTATGCTGTTCCTTAATATCTTCTTAATGTCTATGAAATCTAGTGATTTCATAGTGATATTCCCTTACATTTCTGACAATAGTAATTTGTGTCTTCTGGTTTTTTTTTCTTAGTCTGACTAGAGGCTTATCAACTTTATTGATCTTTCCAAAGATCAACTAGCTTTTGGTTTACTGCATTTTCTCTACTGATTTCTTATTTTCAATGACATTGATTTCTTCTTTTTAAAAATTTTTTTTAATGTTTATTTATTTTGAGAGAGAGAGAGAGACAGTGTGAGCAGGGAAGGGGCAGAGAGAGAGGGAGACACAGAATCCAAAGCGGCTCCAAGCTCTGAACTGTCAGGACAGAGCCCAATGCTGGGCTTGAACTCATGAACCGTGACATTATGACCTGAGCTGAAGTCGGACACTTAACCAACTGAGCCACCCAGGTGCCCCATTCAATGGCATTGATTTCTAATGAAATTTTTATTATTTCTTTTCTTGCTTACTTTGGACTTAATTTGCTCTTTTTCTAGTATACTAAGGTGGAAGCTTAATGATTTCATATCTCTTCTTTTCTAATAAATGCACTCAATTAATGCGATAAATTTCCCTCTAAGGACTGCTTTCACTGCATCCCACAAGTTTTGGTAAGTTGTTTTTTCATTTTCATTTAGTTCAAACATTTTTAAATTTCTCTTGAAATTTCTTTCATTCCTGTGTTATTTACAAGTGTATTGTTTAACCTCTCACATATTTTGAGATTTTCCCAGCTACCTTTGTTATTAATTTGTAGTTCAATTATATTGTGTTCTGAAAACAGACACTGTATGATTTCTACTCTTTTAAATTAGCCAAAGGGTGCTTTATGGCTGAGAATGTGCTCTATCTTGGTGAATGTTCCATGTGAGCTTGAGAAGAATGTGTAATATGCTGTTGTTGGGTGAAATAATCTATAAATGTCAATTACATCCAGTTGATTAATGGTGCTGTTAAGTTTAACTATGTTCTTACTGATTTTCTGCCTGCTGGATCTATTTCTGATAGAGGGGTATTATAGTCTTCAACTATCATAGTGGATTCATCTATTTCTTCTTGCAATTCCATCATTTTTTGCCTCAAATATTTGATGCTCTATTACACATTAAGGATTGTTATATCCTCTTAGTGTATTTTATCAGTGCATAATGCCCCCTCTTTATCCCTGATAACTTTCTTTGCTCTGAAATCCACTCTGTCTGAAATTAACAGAGCTACTCCTCCTTTCTTTTGATTAATGTTAGCATGGTATATTTTCCTCCATTCCTTTACTTTTGTTTTGTTTTGTTTTGTTTTGTTTTGTTTTGTTTTGTTTTGTTTTTTTGAGAGAGAGTATGTGGGCTAGTGGGTGGGAGGTGGGTCAGAAGGAGAGGGAGAGAGAGAATCTTAAGAAGTCTCCATGCCTAGCACAACCATGAGATCATGACCTGAAGCAAAATCAAGAATTGGATGCTTAACTGACTGAGCTACTAAGGCACCCCTACTTTTAATCTGTATGTATCTTTATACTTAAAGTGGGTTTTCTATAGACAACATATAGTTGGGTCTTGTTTTTCAGTCCATCTGATAATCTGTCTTCTAACTGACATACTTAGACCATTGACATACATAGACCATAAAGCATACATAAGAAATAGATAAGCGTACATAATCAAATACATTGCTGCTATTATTTTGAACTGTTGTTAAATTAATGAATATGAAAAATAAGATAAAAGTAATTTTACCTTCACATACTCATTCTTCAGTGCTCTTCCTTTTTTATATAAATCTGAGTTTCTGACCTATATCATTTTCCTTCTCTCTTGAGAACTTTTTTTTTAAAGATTTTATTTTTAAATAATCTCTACACCCAATGTGGGGCTCAAACCTACAACTCCAAGATCAAGAGTCGCATGCTATACCGACTGAGCCAGCTGGGAGCCCCTGTCTGGAGAACTTTTTAAAAACATTTCTTGCAAGGCAGGTCTACTGGCAATAAATTCTCTCAATTTTTGTTTGTCTGAAAAAGTATGTCTCCTTCACTTTTCGAAGGATGATTTCACAGGGTACAGAATTTTAGGTTGGTAGGTTTTTCCCTTAATAATTTAAATACTTCACTCTTTTCTTGCTTGCATAGTTTCCAAGATGACGAAAAATCCAATATAATTTTTATCTTTGCTCCTCTATAGGTGAAACTTCTTTCCTCTCGCTTCTTTCATGGTGTTTTTGTTTTTTTTTCTTTATCTTTGCTTTTCTGAAGTTTGAGTATGATTCTCTGAGCTTCCTGCATCCGTAGTTTGATTAATTTGGGGAAATTATCACTCATTATTATTTGAAATATCTCTTCTGTTCCTTTCTCTCATTTGTTATGAAGAACATATGGTGAACATTATGCATATGTTGCACCTTCTATAGTTGTCTCACAGTTCTTGATAATCTGTTCTATTTTTTTTTTCACTCTTTTTGTTTGTTTGCTTTTCAGTTTTGTAAGTTTCTCTTGTCATCATGTCCACAAGCTCAGAGATTCTTTCTTTGGCCATGTCCAGTCAACTAATTGGCCCATCAAAGGCACTCTTCATTTCTGCTATGGTGTTTTTGAGCTCTATAATTTCTTTTTCATTTTGTCTTAGAATTTCCATCTCTTTGCCTACATTATCCATCTGTTTTTGCATGTTGTCTACTTTTTCCACTAAAGCCCTCAGCATATTAATTATAGATTTTCTATTTATTAAAAAAAATTTCTTTTCAGGTGCCTGGGTTGCTCAGTCATGATCTCATGGTTTGTGGGTTCAAGCCCCACATCGGGCTCTGTGCTGACAGCCACCCAGGTACCCCAAACATAGATTTTTAAAAGTCCTGATCTGATACTTTTGACATCTCCACATATCTGACTCTGGTTTGATGTTTGTTTAATCTCTTCAAACTGTGTTTTTGCCATTTAGTATGCTTTGTTATTTTTAATTGAAAGGTAGACACAATATATTGGGTTAGGGGGACTGCAGTAAATAGGTCTTTGGGGATGTGACAGTAAGGTGTGGGGGAAGTATTCCACAGTCCTATGATTAGGTCTCAATCTTTTGGCGAGCTTGTCTATCTGGTCTATGACCCTCACTGGTGCTTCTTAATTCCCATTCCCTGCCCTTAGGTAGGACAGTATGACTAGAGCTGGCTGGAGTTGGGTATCTTCCTTCCTCCAGGGAGGTTAGGCCCTGGTAAAATAGTTTCTCCTTAGGGCAGGCCTTGTTAAGAAGAATAGACTGCTCTGGAATTTTTCACAGTGGTTCCCTTCTCTTCCCCTCGGTGAAAGCACAAGGGGATTTTCCTCCAGTATTCACTGTGAGGACTTGGTAGAGCTCCTAGAGGTAAAACACAAATGTGGGAGGGCTCCTTTATAAGTGAGTCCCCTGAAGTTTTTGTTTTGTTTTATTGAGATATAATTGACTTACAATATTGTCGATTTGATATATTTATATGCTGCAATCTGATTACCATAGAGTTAGCTAACACCTCTATTATGTCACATAATTATCGTTTTTTGTGTGTGTGTTGATAACAATTAAGATCTAGTCTCCTTAGCAACTTTGAAGTTTATAATACAGTATTGTTAGCTATAATCACTACATCGTGCATTATGTCTCCCGCTGAAGTTTTTAAGTCTCAGACTTGTTCACATTGAACCTCAATTACAGTTTAGGTTATCCTATGCTGGCACTGGTTCCTATGGAAGTTTCTGCTCCAGTATGTTTGTTTTAAAATTAACCATACTTGTGCTCGCTTCGGCAGCACATATACTAAAATTAACCATACTTAAGTATAATTCGTATACAACATAATGTACCCATTTTAAGTGAACAGTCCCATGAGTGTTGACAAATATATACACTGGTATAACCTCCACCATTTTGCCTCAGTTATTATTGTTTTGTTTTGTTATGCTTATTTGAGAGAGGGAGAGAGAAAGAGAGAGAGGGAGAGAGAGAGAGAGAGAGAGAGAGAGAGAGAGAGAGAGAGAATCTTAAGTAGGCTGCATGCTCAGCACAGAGTGTGACATGGGGCTCAATCTCACAACCACAAGATCATGACCTGAGCCAAAATCAAGAGCTGGACGCTTCACTGACTGAGCCACCCAGGCACCCCTTGCCTCAATTAGTTTATTCCATTATTTCTGTGTCATAGTTTCTTCACATCTTTTGTTCCTAAATGGAATACCTGTAAACACCACTCTACCACAGGGGTCTCAATTTGCTGACTGCTCATGTTGTAGAATCAGGCTCAAAATGGAGATAGAAACTTTATTTAATTAATCAAGTAATTTATCTATCCTTCATATATCTATTGAGCCTGTATCATTTCCCATAGCTGGTTCCTCCCTTTCTCTCAACTTTAGCTGCCCTTGGACTGTAAGGACCTCTTTCCTCTCTCTGTAAGGAAGGTAGTAGCCTCTTCTCCTATCAGGCCAGTCTCTTTATCATGCCCTTGGCACATCCGTGTTTGTTCCCTGTCTTCAAGCTCCCTTATCTCCATCTAAAGGCCCTTTGCACCATTTAAGTCCTAATTCAAATCCTACCTCCACCACAAAGCCTTCCTCCCCTAGCTAGATTTTATTTCTCTTACTTCTACCAGGCACTTGAGGACATAGTCATGCTTCCAATACCCTCAGAGCTCACCTTGCTTTAGTTGTTTTAAATAATCAAATTCACTTAAATATGGAATCAGTTGACAACTTTCTTTGAAGTGGACATAATGCTAGGTTCTGGGCAATAGAGTGGTAACTAAGACACCCAAAACAGATATGTTTCTTGCCCTTATATAACACACTCTAAACAAGTGTAATAAGCTCCACTCAAGGTAGCAGGGCTTCTGGTTGTTGGGGAAAACACTGTCAAGGGAATTAGTTATTTCTGATATACACATCCATCTCTGCAAGAACACCATAGTTTTTGGAATACCAACTGGGGGGGATCACACTTCCGAGTATCTCCTGCAGTTCACATATACCATATGATCAAATATTTACTGGATGAAACCAAACTCATGAGACAGGTACCATTGGGAAGGTATGGGGTCATTATAGGGGGCAATTTAGCATCCTCCAACACCATGCATTTTTTTTCTCCATTTTCTCCTCTTTCCTTTCCACTTCATTGTCTCCTTCCTTCTCTGTTACTTGTCTCATTTCCAGTCTTTGCTGGCCTAACCCTGGACCAGCCTGGGGCCCAGGGTATTCTGGTCATTGCTTCGCTATGTACTCCCTTATCTTTTCATCATCCTTTATTTCTTAGCTCATCCCATCTGGAGAGAAAGTGGAGACCTAAGGGTTTTTACCTTGGCTACCCATGAGAATCACCTGAAAAGCTGATGCTTAGTTCCCCCTCTTCTCATATCTAGTTGATTGACTTGAGGTGAGGTCTTGGTATGACTAGGTCTTAAAGCTCCCCAGGCGATTCAAATGTGCAGCCAGACTGAGAACCACCAGGACAGATTAAGGATTTCAAAGCCTCCACCTTCTCAGATGAGGGTGATGGCCCCCGGATATAACCATGGAACTTGGCATGTGCCAACAGTGGCACTGCTTGCACTAGGGGTGGGGTAAGGACAGATGCTTCATATCTCTAGCATCTCAGCTCCGGAATGACTGCCACTGACAAAGTTAAGCCAGCACCCTGGGGAAGGCAGGGAGAAGAGAGATTTGTTAATAGATGAATGCTCAGAGCAAGGAGGCAGACTGCCCTGTAAAATTGGAATCATGTTGTCTCGATGGGGCCAAGGGAAGAGGAGAAGAGGCAGTACCTGAAAAGTAGCTGGCATAGCATTAACTCTCAATAAATGTCAGTTTTTATGGTGATATAGTGTTTTTATTCAAACTATTTACACAAGAAGGAGCAGTAAAATTAGTTCCATTTTAAAGATGGGAAATAGCAGTTTAGAGAGATTACATAACTTCCCTGCCTTTCCATCCCCTACCCCACCCCCACAGGCCAGCTTTCTGTGCAAGTCAACTCACTGCATCATAGCATGTAATGGCTAAGATATGAGTGCTCAAACTTGACTGCAAAGATTATTCACCACAAAATCCGCAACAGGGTAGGGAACCTCTGAATTTCAGTTTCCTTATCTGCAAAAAGAGGGTTAGATTCCATGCTTTCTGGGTTTCCTTTCAGTATAAGTCTACAATTAACCCAGGAGATGTGTCCTGGGACTGGGACTTGGCATTCTATAGCACGGTGCTGAAGAATGTCAGCTTCTCAACTGATGTCCCATGGCCCACTAGTGGGCTTCAGATGGGTAACAGATGTGCTGAGTATCAACCTCTTGGGTTCCTGGGGCAATAGAACTCCAGGGCTGGCTGCATTCAACCACAAATACCTTTATCTCTCTATCCCCATATGGGATACAAATATCTTTTCCTGTCATTTTCTACGTGTGTCAATAGGAAAAAGGTTGAGAAGCACTAAACCCAATTACTCATTTGGTGTTGAGTGGGAGGCTGGATTTAGTCCCTAAACCCAGGACAGGTTGGGGATACTCTCTTCTCCTTGTTGCCCCCAGCTGCCCCCTTTCAGAAACCACGGACCCACTGGCTTGGTGCTTTCTCAGTAGTTTCTGGCCTACAAAGCCATCTGGAAAGGGATAAAAGATAGAAATATCTTAATGCAACAGGCCTTGGAGAAAGTGGCAGCCTCAAGGCCCCGCCCTCTGTGCAGAGAAAGCCTTGTCCTAGGCCTTCCCAGCAGCTGAGGCAGAGGCAGGAATGTACCCGGGAGCAGACCTGGAGGGCTGTGCCCACGGCTCCCTGCAAGGAGACTTAGAACTCCCCGCAGGCGGCCCGGCCCAGCTGCCTCTGCCCAGCCACAGCTGCTGGCAGGGAGTCTCCAGGTCTAAAATTAGCCTCCAGCTCTCCACCCAGGCAGTTCCACCACTCACTCTGGCAGACGAGGCCCTGCGGTGAGGTAATGACTGGGAGCCTGTCTGCCCCAGGACAACGAGGGGTTAGGGGAAGGCAGCACAGAGCAAAGTCCTGCTTTCCCATTATGGTCAGCCTCTGGCTAGAATTGGGAAAATGGGGGAAGCAAGGGCATCTGGGTATGTGGGACTTGACTTTTTGCTTTGCTTCTGCTTTTCTTCCATGTCTGGACCTAAGGGGTACACTCTTAACTCAAGGCGCACCAAGGAAAGGAAAGCAAACTTCCTGAAGTTTAAGATATGTTAGGTTTTCAATTTGCCACAACCACCTTGTAAGGTCAGGATCATTATTCCCACTATATGGAACACAAGGATGCTCATCAAATTAGTTGACCTAAGTCAGTGACCCTGTGAGGAAGAATCTAGAAGTATCAGCCCTCTTCTTTTAGAGGGGAAGTCTGCTTCCTAGAGGGGCACCTCCAGGGAGAGCTGCCTCCCTGAGGCAGAGCCTGAGCCCATGACTCACTGACCCCCATCTGTAGTTCCTCAGCTTCTGATGGTCTGGTCAGGAAACCTGTGGTTGGAACTGCCAAAATAAGCAGCCAACCCTTTGGCCAATTCCTGGGCACAAGTTCCTCCCACCCCTGGGCTGAGGTGGGGAGGCAGGGGGTCGGCAGCTCAGAAGTACACAGGAAGAGTGGGTAGGAGGGCTATGGGAAGGATAGGTCAATAGGGCCTGTGGAATTGGTCCATGGTCAATAGGGCCTGTGGAAATGCCCCCCAAAGTCACTAAGCCTCTCCAATCAAAGGCGTCCCTGAGACCCTAACGATCATTATCCCAGAATGATCATTACCCAGGGCTCATACCTCAACCTGCCCTTCACTGTCCCCATTGATGGAACCTGTCCTTCTCAAGTGAGTGGGGGAGGAGAGAATGCTGGAGGGGAAAAGTGGCAGAGGGCAGCAGTCTCTGGGTTAAGAGCTGGGCCCAGGGCCCAACTCCCAGTCCTGTTTGAATGAGAAGGCAAGGTCCCACAGCTAGTAAGAGACTGGAGCCAGGATTTGAATCCAGGCATCTCTCTGAATCTCTTTTTTCCAATCTTTCTCTAGCCACTTCCAGCACAGAATCCTCAGTACTGGTGTAAATACCTCTTTTTGGGAATAATGTTGGAGCCGGAGGGGACCTCAAGCACCAAGTGACCAAGACTTCTCATTTACAAATGAGAAAACCATGGCCCAGAGGGCAGAATTGACTTGTTCAAAGTCACAGAACCAGTTCATATCAGAACCAAGATGGAAATCCAGGTCCCCAGACTCCCAGCCCAGGGCTCTTAGCCCTAACCATATGCCTAAAAGAAAAAGACCTCCAAGTTCTCTTCTGGCCCAAATACTCTATGATTCTATAACCTGGCTTCTACTTTCCCCCTTCTGTTATAACAGATCTCAACTGATCATGCAACTCACCAGTGACTCTCCCTGCTCCTTAGCCAAACATGCTGGTTTCCTCTCAGGTTTCATTCTTCTGGACCTTTTATCTACACCTGACACATTTGCTCACCTTTTTCCTTATCAAGACTCCTTAGAAGAAAGAGCCCCTCCTCCACATTTCCCTAATTGTTCATTTTCTCTCCCTCACTCACTAGTTGTAGGCAGCCAACTGTCCCCCTCTCCTTGCACTGCTAATGACCAGATTCCCAGGGCTGCTTTCCCTACCCCAGCTTTGGCAGTGCAAGGAACATCAGCTTGCTGGTCCAGGGGAGGGCTCTTGGGCAAGGTAGAACAGTGACACCGGCAAAGCCATAGCCATGAAACAAAATACCCCCTGCAAGAGGTAAGTTACTCAAAGAGAGATTCTAGACTGCATACTGAGGCCTGCTGAGCTTCTGGGCCATCCCGAAGCCGTGACTTAGAACCAAGAGCCCGCACACCTGAGTGAGCTTCCTTCCTCCGTGGCCTTAGTAGGTTTGTGTGTACTTCTTGCCTTTGTTTCTCCCCATACAAAGTAGGTAGCAGGCTCTACCTTCTGTGTTCTGAGTGAACTCGAGGACTCATCATGCTGGGTGTGTGTCAGTTTGCTACCCCCATCGCTCCATACGCATCCTTAGGCTGTGCCAGAGGACACCTTCCCAGACAGTTTGGAAAAAGAGCAATCTTCCTTCAAGGAGAAGCAAACAAACTCTGATCTAAAATGTGGCTGCGACCAAAGTTTCTCCAAGTTCTCAGGCGAAAAGTTCCTTGTGAAAACAAGGTACTATTGTTCTCCCTTCGCCTTCTGCTCCTTCCCTTACATGACTGGATCACGAAAACCCTGCCAGCTGGGGAAAGTGTTCACTACTCTGGAACTTTCCAAACCTTATTAGAGATATAAAGGGGCAGAAAAATATAGAAAAAAACAACCCTTTCTTGAGGACTTTTTTTTTTTTTGGTTTTAAACGAAACTACTTTGGACTTTTTTTCTCCTGCCTCTGAGGCTTTCCAATTTCTAAATATACCAAGCATAATCATTTTGAGCAAACCAAGTTATGGGCAATATATGTTTATCTCATTAAACTAACAGAAAACGACTTCAGATTTGTAAGGGGAACTACAATTTTTTATAGTTGTTTCCCTAAAAATATTACAATATATTGCCATTTCCCAGAAATTGAACCTCCCTATTTTTTGTATCAAGTCCCTTAGGCACTTTATGCTCATTTCTATCTCTCAAAGTGGTAAATACCGACTTCTACCTTAATACCTCTTATTTTGACAAGTGTTTTCCCATGACAGACAGGTGGTATTTCCTGAGAAATGTAATTAAAGCTTCACTATTGTAGAATGTTCCTTATGCAAATATTTTTCTAACTTTCAGGCATCAGAGCAAAGATGGAATTCTTAAACAACATGTTAAATCAAGCTTGAATATTAATTTTTCACCTCCTCTCTGTAGGCTTCCAAACATGTTCTGAACCCACTTATTACTACCTCTATAATTTTTCTTCAATTTGTCATCCATTTCATCTTTTACCCCCACATAGAATTGCAGTAGTGGACTTCCATCTGCTAACTAAAACTAGGATTATGAAAACATCAGCCCTCATCACCTTGTATCTTTCTCCAGAGATGAGAATAAAGGAGATGACATTTTTAAAAAATATGTACTTTGCTAACAAAGGATCTCACGATTTATGTGTTTCAAGACTCTTCTGATTCAAAATCAACTTCATCTATTCCTATTCTCCATCCCTTCTCAACTCCAGGGGGTAAGATAGGAAATCATAACTCCACTTGCTTTTTTTAAATTTATTTTAATGTTTATTTACTTTTGAGAAAGAGCATGTGAGCAACAGAGGGGCAGAGAGAGAGGGGGACAGAGGATTTGAAGTGGGTTCTGCACCAACAGCAAAGAGCTGATGTGGGGCTCAAACTCAGGAACCATGAGATCACGACCTGAGCCAGAGTCAGACACTTAACCGACTGAGCCACCCAGGTGCCTCCACCTGCTTTTTTTTTTTTTTTTTTTTTTAAAGAGGCTTTCCACTTCTTTACTAGAATGGGCTGATCTGAGGATGAGAGGGTATGGGGAACAAAGGAACCTGCTGGACTAAGAAATGCTGCATCTTGGCCTGCCCTTTGCAATATGAGAATTCAACACCAACAAGAGCTTCTTTCCAGGCTTCGCTCAGGTGTCAATCTTGATGCAGGGTGTCACTGGAGAAATTTCAGAAAGCCCACAAGTCACCCCCAACAGCAGCTGAGTTGGGCACATGCTCCACCCCCAGCCAGGTGACAATAACTTCAGCTCATTCACTGGCAAGAAAAGCTAAAGCAGACTTGAGAATGGGTTATATGCCTGCTTTGGACACTGTCAGATCGCTTGGATAGGTAGGAAAAAAGACCTCATGAAACTCAAACATTACAAAAAGCACTTTCCTTAAACAAAAAGGGAATGAGTAATGGCGTGGTGTGCTGTAAAGAGCACTGCTCGGGCATCAGGGGTTCTGGGCCCAGCACTACTCTCCAGGCAGGTTGCTTAAAACTCTCCAGGCCTTAAATTCTGCATCGGTGAAATAAGGAGGTCGGGCAAACAGGTTACACTTTAAGAGGCAACTCAAATCACTTTATAGTGACTGTCTGCTGAGCTGTGTTGAGAAAGATCTTGAGACCTTCTTTTGGCTCAGTGGAAGAATTACATGCTCTCTTCAAAATGTCTGCCATTGGCCTGGAATAAGAAATGCAGGGGACGCCTGGGTGGCTCAGTGGGTTGAGTGTCTGACTTCAGCTCAGGTCATGATCTCACACTCCGTGAGTTCAAGCCCGGCGTCAGGCTCTGTGCTGACAGTTCAGATCCCAGAGCCTGCTTCATATTCTATGTCTCCCTCTCTCTCTGCCCCTCCCCTGCTCATGCTCTGTCTCTCTCTGTCTCAAAGATAAATAAAAACATTAAAAAAAAAAAAGAAAGAAAGAAATGCAGGTATTTTTCATCTCAGAATTTAAAAATCTCCAAGATCCATTCCTGTCCTGGAATCCTCTAGGATATGTGAAAGACAGCTCCTAAAAACCAATCAAATGAGAAACAAAGGGGCTTTAAAACTGAAGAAATGATTTTAAAAAATAGTAATTTAAAAAATGACAATAAAAATGATTTAAAAGTAATAATTTAAAAAATAGTGACAATAAAAAATTATTTTAAATTTATGTATGTATTTAGAGAGAGAGAGAGAGAGAGAGAGAGAGCATGAGCTGGGGAGGGGCAGAGAGAGAGGAACACAGAGAATCCCATGTAGGCTCCACACTGTCAGCGCAGAGCCCAACACAGGGCTCAAACCCTTGAACTATGAGATCACGACCTGAGCGGAAATCAAGAGTTGGAAGCTTAACAGAGTAAGCCACCCAGGTGCCACTAGAAGCTAACATTTATTAAACATTATGTATCCAGAACTGTTCTAAGTACTTTCTATGCATTATTTCACTAAACTGCCACAACAAAATGAGGTAGAACAATTAATGTTCCCATTTTACAGATAAGTAACTGGGGCATATTGAGGCTCAGTAACCTGTTTAATAAAGCACAGCTTACTGAGAATTGGAGCTAGGATTCAAATTCCAGTAGACTGACTTCAGAGAGTTGCTCTTCACCACTATGCTATGAGGAAGGAAGAAAAGGAGGAATAAAGACGCTGGCAGATGCATGGAAGACACAACAGCAACCTCAAAAGTTAAGGTAGAAAGGATGGCTGTGTCCATATGGAGGAAACATGGGCACAATGAAGCCTGTGCCAAGTCAATCCAAGTTCACTACCTGCCTCTTCCAAGCACTCCACTAATGCTTGCAAGCAGGATGAAGCAGATGGCCATGACCAGATTCTTGGAGCCATCATTGGCTTCTCTAACAACCCTAGTGGGAGTACATAAGACTAACCCAGATAAAGTAGAAATAAAAGAAAATGTTTAAAAGAACCAAAGAAAATATCAACTTTGAGTTTCAGACAACTTAAGTGCAAGAGAAGTTCCAAAAATGGTTAAGGTCAACTGGCATGGAAGTAAGAAAGCCTTCAGGGAATAGATGGGTTAAAAGCACAGGTAGAGCTTTGAAAAAGCAAGCATAAGGAATATCATGAGACTGGACAGCAGCATTCAAGAGTCTGGAAGAAGACAAGCTCAAGATGGAGGAAACACCAACTCTGGTTCTCCAAGGACAAGAAGTGACAGTGAAGCTATTGCTCTCTGGACGGTTACTTCCAGAGTTTATACACGCTGTTCTCTATCTCTTACCAGTGGGACTGCTTCCTGACTCTCTCTCCCACCTAACTTCCGTCCCCAGTAACTATAGTAAAGGGATTTAATTGGAAGGACATCCCCAAATCAATCAAACTCTGGGAAGTTACCATGTACCAGGTAGTGGACAAAGCACTCAAGCAGAATTCTTGGCTAGGGACCCATGGATAGGTGTCAGGGGCCTGTGTACGTCCCCAAAATAGCATGCAAAACATACGAGGGGGCAGGCAAATTTCTGGGGAGAGGATCCACACTTTCTTCATCAGATTCTACAAGGTATGCGAGCCACAAAAGGTTAAAAAACTCTGCACTAGGGAGACAACGGGGGAAAATGCCCAGGTCCAGCACTCTAGAAATTCACTATCCCGTGGGGGAAGACAAACACAGACATAAATAACTCTGATGCAAGGCAGACTTTGATAAGTGCACTAATGGAGGTAAAAAAAAAAAAAAAAAAAAAAAGCCATGAGGGAAGGGGAACAGGAGGGGAACAGAGGTTGATTCCAATTGCACTGTGGATAGGACATCCTCTCCCAGATCCTGGTTTTGGGATCCAAGTTTGTCCTGAGGAAAACCAACCACTACTACTTCTCCTCAGGCCCAGACAGAGCCTTTGATAGCCCCTCTTTCTCAGGTACTCCCAGTGGAAAACTGAGTCTAAGGCTGACTCTATTCCTGCCAGGGAGGTGAAAGAAGGACATTGTTTTCAGGACAATGGGAGGCAGTAGGAAGAAGACGCTCAACCTGAGACTGAGCAATGACTCCCTTCTACATTTTTCCCTCTTTAACCCAGTTCCCATTCTCTAAATTCCTGAGGTACTCACTCATTTTGTGCTCAAGCATGTCCTCTACCCCTAGTTGTCTATTTTAGGTAAGTCATTTCTCAGAGCACTCCCTCATTCTCCAAGCTCGTCTTTTCTCTCACCTCTGTGCCCAGAAATTTTGTGCCATTACCATGTTTCATTTTCTTCCAAGAACTAATCACCATCTGAAATTCTTTTGTTGATTTATGTGTTTATTATCTGTCTTTTTTTCATGAAATGTAAGCTCGATGACAGCAAAGGCTTTGAATTTCTGGTTCCCTTCAATATTCTAATACCTAGAACATTGTCTGGCACATTTGAAGGGTGCAATAAATATCTGTGGAATGAATGTCTCCTGTTCCACTGTATTCTCCTGCAGGACCAGCACAATATCATAGCCCCAGAGAGGAGAATGTACGGAGAAATGAAAGTACTTTTTACTCATGAGAACATCTTTTGAGGTGCTGATTGTGCAGAGCCACCCTTAAAATGATCAAGGCAGTGTAGCCAGAGAACCTCATGTGAAACCTACAACCCAACATTCTGTCACCTTCTACATCAATTTTACCACCAAATTCCATCACTTCTTTGACAGGTCTCAACTATTCTCTGTCACCCTTCTCAACTAGACACTCACTGCCCATACTTTAGGTCGCTGTGATAACTACCTGAGTGGTCCCTCTATTTCTAAGGCATCCTGCAAACTTCCAACAGTTTAATCTACCTATAATCATAGTTCCTAGGACATAAAAGGTATTCAACAAATGTCTGAAGGATCAAAGTAAAATCAGTGGATGAAAATAATAAAACACTGTGTTCATCACATCAAATCCCTGCTTTAAAAAATCTAGGGGCGCTTGGGTGGCTCAGTCAGTTGAGCGTCCGACTTCAGCTCAGGTCATGATCTCACAGTTTGTGAGTTCAAGCCCTGCGTTGTGCCCTGTGCTGACAGCTCAGAGCCTGGAGCCTGCTTCGGATTCTGTATCTCTCTCTCTCTCTGCCCTTCCCCTACTCGTGCTCTGTCTCTCAAAATAAACATTAAAAAAATTAAATTAAAAAAATTTATGTTGCTCCCCATCAAGTCCAAACTCAGCAGCCTGGCACATGAGACTCCAGTCATGTCACAACCGCTGTACCCACCTCATCTCCTTTTACCGTGTGAGCCTCTGTGCTACAGGATTACCTTTGCTTGTACATACAACTCCCAATAATTACAGGCCATTGGGGCTGCAAATGGTCTTAAAAATTCAAGCCAAACGACTCCTCTTTGGGAAATACAGTGAAATACTAAGAAATGGTGGACAAAATATGACAAACTTCTTTTTATTTACATAGTGAAGCATCCCATAAAGTAAGAGAAACCTCCAGCGGCCAAAAAATGAAGAACTGAGGGGTGCCTGGCTGGTCCAGTCAGTAGAGCATCTGACTCTTGATCTTGGGGTCGTGAGTTCAAGCCCCATGTTGGGCATAGAGTTTACTTAAAAAAAAAAAAAAAAATGAACTGAACATCACAGCAGCAAGCAGATACTAACACTCTGGCAGCTTCTTAGTTTGGGGAAACCAACAACTTTAGATAATAGATTATAAAAAATAAATTTGTTTTGGGGCGCCTGGGTGGCTCAGTCAGTTGAGTGTCTGACTTCGGCTCAGGTCATGATCTCGCAGTCTGTGAGTTCGAGCCCCGCGTCGGGCTCTGTGCTGACGGCTCAGAGCCTGGAGCCTGCTTCTGATTCTGTGTCTCCCTCTCTCTCTGCCCCTCCCCCATTCATGCTCTGCTCTCTCTCTCTCTGTCAAAAATAAATAAACATTAAAAAAATTTTTGTTTTAAGTTATTAAAACTGGAAGAATATAGTATTTAAATAGCATTTTAAAAGGAACTTGAAATAGAACCAAATAAAACTTACAGCTTTGAAAAATATAGTCATTGAATCAACTGAGAAAATGGGGTAATGCCTCCCTCTCGATTTCTCTTCCAAATTTTCTACCCTTCATTGGGCCTGTGCAGTTTCCCCTGCCTTCCCCTGGAAGTTGTTCACCTGAGATCTCCCCATCATCCTCTCCCTTTTTCCAGCCCCTCAACTCAGCCAAAACAAAAAAAGACAACCAAGAATTGAGACGCTCCATTAACACTTTGTCCCTGGTTCATGAGGGAATCCTCAATGTCCTCATTCTTCCTGCCAATCTTTGACTCAGAGGTGGTGGTGAGCGGAGTTAGGAGACCAGCTGTTTGGTGAGGGGAGGGTGTGCATGTGCACATGCCTGCATGCATCCATTTGAACCCAGGGTTGGCAGGCAGGGTGGAAAGGAGTGGATCAGAGGATTTGTAAGAAGATCTCAACAGAGAGGCCTTTAATCTTTGAGGCAACTGCTTGTGTGGAGACCATGTTGTCAGAAATGACCTTGGAGACCAAGTAGCCAGTAGCACTGGGATAGCTGCCACCTCTTAGTTCAGGCAACTGAGTCATGGAAGGTCAGGGCCAGAATGTCCCTTTGACCCCTTGGTGACACCAGAGAGGTTCCAAACCTACTCCTGAAAGAGGCATCTCCTTCCAAAGATTATGAAACTGAAGCCCTCTAAAGAAAAGGCACTTGGCCAAGGACCCTCGATAAGTCAGTTACAGAGCCAGGATTTAAACTATGATAACTGCCCAATGTTCCTGCCTTCCAGTCCTAGAAATCCTGAGTGCTACTCAGGGGCATGCAGCAGAGTGACAGGCTACCACTGCCAACTGCAGAGCTTGTGTGCCCTGACCATCCCCGACAGATCTCTCATTCTCAGCAAAATCCTTGACTTCTAGCCCACCCCTCCCACCCCCTAATGCAAATCTTTGCCAGGGATGGGGATAGAAAGATGGAGGCAGTGCTGAAGAAAAATAAGGGTGACTAAAAAATATGCATTTGCTGGCAGGTGCTGAACATGGATGGCCTGGGGACTGATGAGGACTGGGCACAGCTGGGACACGGACTGAGATGCTGAAGAAACACTGGCAAAGGGCTAGTTGAGGAATGTATCTATCCATTCCTGCCTGCCCAGCCATTTTCTAATTCCTACCTGACTGTAAACACTCAGGGGAAGTGATGGGACCAAACATTCATTGAGCTCTTAATATGTACAAGGCTTATGTTAAATCCAACTGGGCACCTAATATGTGCTGGGCTCACTAAATTCTTATTTAGTCATAAGAAAATCTCTACAGGGAAGGCATTATTGCCCCCGTTGCCCAGATGAAGCATCTGGGGCTTGAAAAGGACTAAGTACCTTATGCAAAGTCCTGCAACTAGTGAGTAACAGAGCTTGGATTTGAGCCCTGCCTCGTCTTCAAAGTCCATAATTTTTTCCAGGAACTATCAATGCTTTCTACCCCACTCAGTCCCCTACAAGAAAGTAAATGCTCCATAAACATTTTAGGTTTTAAAATGAATCACCGCTGCAGCCATTCAACATTGGGGAAAAAAATAAAAATTGAAAAATACAAAAAAAATTGAAAAATACACATCACTCGATTTCTGGTTATTTACATATCAAATCCTTGGTCTGTTTGGAATGTCATTTCTCTGTAACCACCCCACCTTTCTGTCTCTTTTTCCCTTCCTTGGGCCCTCTTCCCCGGTCTTGATACCACAAAGCACAATTCAACCTGCTATGGAGTAGGAAGCATGTATAGCCTCTGCTAAGCACCACAAGAACACAGTTTAAAAGAAGAAACTAGGGGCGCCTGGGTGGCTCAGTTGGTTGAGCATCCGACTTTGGCTCAGGTCATGATCTCACAGTTCGTGTTTGAGCCCCATGTCAGGCTTTGCGCTGACAGCACAGAGCCTGGAGCCTGCTTCAAATTCTGTGTCTCCCTCTCTTTCTGCCCCTCCCCTGCTCACGCATGCACGCACTCTCTCTCAAAAATAAACATAAATGAATGAATGAATGAATGAATGAATGAATGAATGAATGAAACTGGTAGAGGAGACAGATAACATCTCTTCCCTAAGCCTGTTTTCTCATCTATTAGTAAAGGGTTGGATCTCTGATGGTTGTGACTTTATGCTTCCATAAGCCACCTGTCTGGGCAGTGGCCACAGGTCTTCATGTGTATGGTCTCACCATTGGTCCAGCAGGGTGGGCATACAAGCTTGAGGTTCCTGGCCTTGTTGACCAGTCCCCTCAGTTGCTTTATCAGTAGTGATAGGGTGCCCCAAGCTTTATTGAATTTTCCTTGTATTTCTGTCACTATTTTTCACTGACACTGGCTAAGGCCCCAACATCTGTCAGTATATTCTAAGCTTTTAACGATACTCATAAAGAGGTGAGAATTTATTTCTGAATGTCGTTCAACTTTTCAGCACCTAAATAAGCTAAAGACAAAAATAAAAAAAGATCAGGAAAATTATTTTTTGGCTTTTTTATCTAGAATTCTTGTTTAAGGTATTCCAGAATCCAGCATCTGGTTATCACAGCTTATTACACTTTATTTTTTTCTTTTCAACAATCTCTAGATCAAAGTAGTGGGATTACAGGTGAGTTTTAATTTCTTCTTCATGTTTTTATATATACCACAGCACTTATATTGATTTCTTTTATGCCTTTGCTTCAGAAAAAGTTAAAGTGGTTTACAAGGATCATAGAATATAAGATGACATAAACTAGAAGTCATTGTGGGGTGAAAAGAAAAAATAAAGGTATAGGCATAAAATTGATACTAAAAGGCAGGTCACAAAGCCTTTTACACTTTTTTCAGGCCAACTAAAAATTGAATTCTAAAGTCTTCTAGTAACCAACACAAAGGAAAATACCTGGTGGTTATACAATTTATATGGACAATAAAAAAGTTGCTCAAAAGAAACATAGCTATTTCTCTCTCTCTTTTTTTAAGATTTTATTTTTTGGGCATCTGGGTGGCTCAGTCAGTTCGGCACCTGACTTCAGCTCAGGTCATGATCTGGCCGCGGTTCTCAAGTTCGAGCCCCACGTGGGGCTCTCTATTTTAGTGGCAGAGCCTGCTTCAGACCCTCTGTCTCTGCTCTCTGCCCCTGCCCTACCAGTGCATGCACGCTCTCTCTCTCAAAGATAAATAAACATTAAAAAAAAAAAAAAAAAGTTGGGGAGACTGAGTGCTCAGTCAGTTAAGCGTCCGACTTTAGCTCAGGTCATAATCTCTTATTTCGTGAGTTCAAGCCCTGCATCAGCCTCTACACTGACAGTGCAGAGCCTGCTTGGGATACTCTCTCTCTCCCTCTCTCTATATCCCTCCCCCACTGACACCCTTTCTCTCGTTCTCAAAATAAATAAATAAATAAACTTAAAAATGTATATTTTTTAAGTAATTTCTCCACCCAACCTGGGGCTCGAACCCACAACCCCTAGATCAAGGGTCACATACTCCACTGACTGAGCCACCCGGCTACCCCCTAATGGACAGTTTCATAGGGCTAGATCGCATAGCATTTAGGCTCTTGGTCTTCATTGGCCACTCCTTAAGTTATTTGTATCAGTTGTATTGGGGTACCTACAGCACAAGAAAGTAATTTTACAGGAGTTAATGTGTTCTAGATACACAGCTGTCATCTGGCATGATGAACATGCATTATTTTTGTAATCATAAATATTAACTTTAAAATAAAGCACATATTTTTCTACACAAAGCATAAAAATAAGCTAAGTTATTCAGTCTGTCCTTGTGATAGTGACTGACAGGGAATTCAAGGAGTGCTTCTGAAGTACTGGTAATATTCCGTTTCTTCATCAGGGTGCTCGTTACACAGGTATGTTCAGTTTGTGAAAATTCAAGCTGTACACTTATATGTGTACTTTCTTTATATGTGCACTTTCCTGAACATATAAGATACTTCAGTGAAAAGTTACAAACAAAACAAAACAAAACAAAACACACACACATACACACACCCACACACACACACAGAGCCAGGGACCACAAGGACAATTTGTATCCTTATTGTCTAAAAAAAAATTGGTTTAAGGGCACCTGGGTGGCTCAGTCTGTTAAGCGTCCAACTCTTGATTTCGGCTCAGGTTGTGATCTCGCTGTTCATGAGATTGAGCCCCAAATTAGGCTCTGTGCTGACAGTGTGGACAAAGCCTGCTTGGGATTCTCTCCCTCCCTCTCTCTCTCTGCTCCTGCCCCACCCGCACGTGCTCACATGCATGCTCTCTCTCTCAAACTTAAAAAAATTTTTTTAAGTTGGCTAGTAAAGAAATTTTTTAAAATTTAGCATAAAAAATAAATTACATACAAAAATATCACAAGGATAAAAATAATATTCATTCTTGCTTGTCTCATGGATACTTCTAACATTGAAAGCAGCACTTGTTAGAACCTAAAAGTCTGCAAAAATTTCAAGAGCTATCCATCATGGTTTGCTCAGAATATATAACATGTTCAGCCCAACGCCCTTTATATACACCATCCAAACTGTTCTCACCTCTTCCAGTAGTATTTTTTTTATATTGGGTAACATATAAATCTATTAATTGTGGATCACACGATTAAAAGGGTCTGAAAGCTCAGCTATACAGTTGGCCTGGTTTAGACCTCACCATCCTTGGATATAAGTAAAAGTGTTCGTGGAAAATAAAAGGGTAGGTTTTGAGACTGGTGGAACTTGGTACAGAACGAGACTCCAAGAACAGCCTCTAGGCCCCCTTCCAAAGCAAATTCTGCTATGGCGGCTGCTCCGCTCTGCTCCATAAAGCTCAGCACTAGAGGGCAAGACCAGGCTCTGTGGCCTGGAAAATTACTGCAGTGCAAGTACCAGCAGCTCCTAAAACCAGCACAGAAGTGGTTGCTTCAGAAGACCTCATGCTACAAAGCAGTTATAACCATGAAGGGCATCTGAACAACTCCCAGGACAGGGAGTGGTAAGTAGCCTTAGCACCCCTGAGCAGGTGAATGGCACCTCAACTTGGACTGAGGGTCCCTGGCTGGCGTGGACAGGAGAGGTGGCGAGGTGTTTTGCTGCAATTCGCCTGGTCATGTCAGAAGGAGAATGGAAGAGACCACGGAAAGGAGAGGCCAAGTCTGGGTAAGGTCTCCTACTGCCACATACGGCGTTCCAGGTACAGACCGCACTGGGTCCAAAGAAAACACACTTATGTAAAAAAGCATCGATGGCTTAATTCTTACCTTTTGCATATGTGTTGAAAGGCTATTGTTGTTTATATGTATTATGGTACAAGGAACAAGAATTCCTAGGTTCTATTCTTGGACTGGTCACTGA
The DNA here is from genome assembly GCF_018350195.1 of Panthera tigris. NCBI lineage: Eukaryota > Metazoa > Chordata > Mammalia > Carnivora > Felidae > Panthera > Panthera tigris. Next base: position 36,931,258 of record NC_056666.1, read on the forward strand.
TAAACAAAGTATCTGCCAGTGGAAAATATCAGGTGCTTGGAAATTCGGAGCTTACCATCCATAACCAGGAGGTATTTATTCAAGTGCCTAGTGTGTGCCCAGAATTGGATAGTGATTTCAAGATGCACACAACAGCCAGGTGGCCAGGATGGCAGCATAAAGAGACACAAGTAGGACGCAGGAACAGGAATCAGAGGTGCCACGGGAATGAAGGGCAGTCCAGCCAGCGCAGCATGAAACACAGTCCCAGGCCACCCGGAGGACAGGAAGCAGTTGTGCTTCCCTTCAACACTTACCTCTGCCTGAGCGTCAACCCTCAGCCACACCATCCCTGCTGTGCCCACACATCGGTCTCATTTGCTTCTCCTTCTCTGTCTGCCTGCATCTCAGGTTAGTGTTCAGCCCTGAGTTACCTCTGCTACTAGAGGGTCTGTATCCTTTCCAGGTCAGAATGGCTGTGGTAACCCTGACCCCAGGAGCTGACATCTGTGGGTGTGCCTGTTTCAGCCCATTCAAAGTCAATCAGAAATCACAAGGGCCAACCAGAGAGATGTGTTGCAGATTTAAGGCAGCAAAAGCCGATTAATTCCTGGGCTTGAGAATACTTTGGGGTTCAGCAGGTAAACCTGGCACTAAAACGGAGACATACCAGACCCGGCCTTGTGAGATCTAGAAAGAGGCTGGTGCATGCTATCATTCTGCCCTGGCTCTGTGCCCAAATGCAATCTCTTGGCTCCAGCAACAAGTTAGTCCCAGCAGTAGGTCAATTATAGAGCAAAGAACCTAGAAAACATTTTAGTCCAGACCTCTGCCCTCAGGCAGGATTTAGCTAATCCAATCTGAACAAATGGGTATAACTTGTTAAAACCTGCCAGAATGGAGAGTCTTTAACTTCCAATAATAGTCTGTTCCCAGGGCTGCTTTTCAGCTGGTACACACCAGTACAGCTGTACCAGTTACTAAAATTCAGAAATACTTTTTTTTTAATTTTTTTTTAACATTTATTCATTATTGAGAGACAGAGCACAAGCATGGGACGGGCAGAGAGAGGGGAGACACGGAATCCGAAGTAGGCTCCAGGCTCCGAGCTATCAGCACAGACCCCGACGCGGGGCTCAAACCCACGAGCGGTGAGATTATGACCTGAGCTGACATTGGACACCCAACCGACTGAGCCACCCAGGTGCCCCAAAATTCAGAAATACTTATGAACATGTTGGTATACAGTGAGTGCCCCAAGCCCTCTGAATGTCCCACTACCACCCTAACCTGTCCCCAGGAGAGCTTCATGACTCAGCAGCTAAAGGGTTAATGCCAGCCACAGCAAGGGACCTTCAGTACCCTGTTTGTTCACGCATCATCCATACTAAAGTATCATAACACTGTTTTACCCTTGCCGGTTCCATCCTATAATGCTACCTACCCTATTCTAAAACTTTCAACTGCTTTTTCTTATCTACTGAAAAAATACCAGTCTTTGAGGTTGTTATTCAAAGTCTTTCATAATATAGCACCATCCTATATTCTCCCTCCTACTCTCTGCTTCATCAAACCCAGATGCTCAACATTCCCGAACATTAACTTTTCCTTGGTCTTTGTTTACCCTGCTTTCTGCCTGGAATGGCCTTCTCTTTCCATATCCATTAAAATCTTACCAACTCCTCAAGATCTCCTGCAATGTCACCACTTGCATGAAGTATTAGCTGAAAGCACCACATCCCATTTCCAGAAGTGTCACAGCAACATCTAGATTCTATATTTGTAAAACTTAATGATTGTTTCATATTACGATTATTTTTATATATGCACCTGAACTCTCCCTAGAGACAGCTGTTGAGAGGGCAGAAACCATAATCTAGTCATCATTATATCTAAGCGACCTAGCACAATGCCTTGCTCGAGGTATGTGCTAAATAAATATTTGTTTAAATGAGTGAGTGAACAGCTCTAATTCTTTTGTCCAAGGGACCCATTTTCTATCTGTTAAAGATTTGGGTTGTTTTTCTCTAAAGTTACTCCAATTGTGGTTGTATCTCTTTCTACATATGGAGCCCAAATTGCACATCATCCATATCTTAAACTACTGGGTTATTCCGTGAAGATGAAGCAGGAAGCATGCTCCCCTGTCATTACTTTGCCACCCTGGAGTTTGTGACTGCCATTTCTCCATACACTTCTTCCAGCATCAGATCAATGTACCCGTCACACAGGGACAGGCAAATGAAAGGTTCTTGGTAAAGGAGGCTGGCCTTAACAGATGACAGGAAGGCTGATGGTAGAGTGAGTTGGCAGGGACTGCTAGAGAAAGGAGGCAGGGTGGCTTGTTGGGAAGCAGAGCCAAGATGGGACTCTGGTTGCTGTGGTCAAGGCCACGGATGCAGTCCTGGGAGGGAAGTTTTATTGCCCTGGTTGTTGTTGGTATGCCAGGGTGTAAAGGAGGGAATGCTAGCAAGACTTTCCTTACCTCTATTTTTAAATTCCTCCTCCCCTGCTCTCCCTCCAGGGGAAGAGTTCTGAGCTGGGAGTAAGACCTACAGGACAAGAGGGGACTTTGATGAAAGATGTCTGGGCTTCTTTAAAACAAAGAAGGATGGGAAACAAGGAGCCAGAAACCACAGCCACTGTTTAAATCTCATTCCAAAAGGAAATTCAGGAAAAAGTAGAATACAATGGGACAGCCCAGCATGAAAACACCCTGCACAGCAGATAGGTTTCGGGGTTCTAAGAGGCTGAGAAGAGGAAACAAATGACCCATCAGTACCCAGGCTTGGGCTCTCTTTAAAAATGATAGTTGGGGTGGTACCTGGTTGACTCAGTCAGTTGAATGTCTGACTTCAGCTCAGGTCATGATCTCGTGGTGAGTTGGAGCCCCATATCGGGCTCACTGCTGTCAGACTGTCAGTACAGAGCCCGCTTCGGATACTTTGTCCCCCTGTCTGTGCCCCTCCCCTGCTTGTGCGCTCCCAAAAATAAATAAATATATATATTTTTAAATGATGGTTAGAGAAATAAAGACATTGCTGAATTGGAAGCTAAGAACATTTTTCTGGGGAAGGGTCAGTTTGGGAAAGGAAACAAAGATTAAGGAAACCCAGTTGGGGGGGGGAGGGTGCCTGGCTAGCTCAGTCTGTAGAGCACATGACTCTTGCTTTCAGGGTTGTGAGTTTGAGCCCCACACTGGGTGTAGAGCTTACTTAAAAATAAAATTTAAAAAAAAAAAAAAAAGGAAACTCAGTCAGAGAGTTAAGATTCATCTAGAAGGGAAACCAAACAGACCCAAAGAATTGATAGCCAAGGATGAGAAAGACAACAGGAGTTAGAAATCAGGAGCCAGCATGTGAGATTACGATGATGGCAAACTAGTTCTGGTCTCCAAGGAGAAAGCACACTTAAGGTAAGGAAAAAGTGTATTGGGGGGTGGGAGGGAAGGAAGGGACATCATTAACTTCAGGGTCACAAAGCAACTGCTTTCCTCTGTTTTTAATCTGTGCAGAGGATCCCCCTGGTTACCATATTAACAAAATGGTAGCCACATTGAGAAGGGGTGTCCCAAGGAGAGAAGGGAGATCCTTTCCCAGGGCCTCCCACCTGCACACACTACAACTGGGCATGCCCACTTGGGACTGAGTGGCCACAGTATAGAAGAGTAGGCTCACTCTGTGTTTCAGAGGAAAGAACAAGGCTCAGGGGAGGGAAGAACAAGCTATGGGAAAGCAAATTTTGGCCATCAGAAGAACTCTCCAATTTGGAGCTGTGGGGCTAAGGCTAAGCAGAGCTGTCTTCATGATGTGCTGAGCTCTCTTGCACTGGAAAGGCTCAAGCAGGAAAGATCACACGATCTAAGCATCCAGACTCCAAGGGACCCTGGAGATCATTTAGTCTAACTTTCTCCTACCTGAGAAGCTGTCATTTTCCCCATGATCCTCCAACTAGCTAGTGGCAGAACCAGGATTGGAACCCCAGTCTCTTAACTCACAGCCAGAATTACTTCAACAGAGAGGTTCTGCCGTAAATATATGTCTCTACCCTGAACCAGCTCAATTACTGACCTCAGTAATTCCCTCTCTTTGGCCACTGGAGGAGGCAAAGCACCACACCCAACTCTTGCAGAGCAGTTGACACAAGGACCTGTCCAAGCACCTTCTCACCGCAATGTCATCACCACACCTTCACAACTTCCTGAAAGCGGGAAGTGAAGGTATGGAAGACAATGTGCTAGAACTCCTCAGGCTTGGGCAGGGAACCGCCTCATCTGGGAGTTTCTCCACTCCTTTTTCCTGCCATTACTGTCCTTTTACAGTCCCTGACACTTTCAGAGTTTTACTCTGTTAGCTCCATCAACAGTACATTGAAAATAACTTCGGATGGCCAGGCTGTTGAATTAAAACGAGGAAGAGGTCTTTCCCTCCCATTTCCCTAGGAGGAAACTGAGGCACAGAAAAATTAACTGGCTTTGTCTAAGTTAAAAAGAGGAGTAGGAATCTAACTACTGCCTGGTCCACCGTGTCGTGCATTGTCTCCAAGAGCAGGGTCTGGAGAGTTTAGTAGGTTCTGCAGCGTTCCAAGGAGAGCTTCGCATAACTAGTTGGAGGGACTGCCAGAACGAGGAGAGGGGTCGGCTCAGTAAGGAAGAGGAAGGGCCTGGGAGGGGGGCGGCGTAGGGGAAGGGGGAGGTGAGGGGGGCCTCGGAGGTATGGTTAAAATAAAGAACCCCAGAAAGCGCATCAGGACTGGAAACGGAGCAAGCCACAGAGAAGGCGCTGAGCAAAGTTTGGGCCGCGCTAACCGGAGCGCGCCGCCTCGGCTGACACCGGCGGAGGGCACCCAGGGCACAAATCCCCAGCCCGCGCGTGGACCGCGCGTTTGTCTCGCTGGGGGGCTGCAAGCCGAGCGCTCTGGATGGAGGTGCCCGGCTTCTCGGCCGGCATCCCCGCGGGGCGGGCGGGAGCCTCTCTCCCCGCCGTCCTCCTAGGGGAGCAGCGAGCAGCCCCAAGGATGTCCCCGGCGGGCAGGCCCGGGCTCGGAACTCGGCGACCGGCCCCCCACGCCCCCCTTCCTTCCCGGAGTAGGCAGCCGGGCGGCGCCGGGCACCTGGACACGAAAATGAGTTGGAAACCAGGTCTGAGCATGAGAGGCGGGTCTCCCCAAAGCGGGGGCCACCGTTCGTGTCTCCCCCCACCTCCCCCCCACCTCCGCGCCCTCCCCGTTCCCCCCGGCGCTACTTACTCCGGTTCAGGGGGTTCCCGCCGACCTGGGCCGACGCCACCAGCTCCAGATAGAGAGTCCAGAGCCCCACGGACACCAGGGCGAGCGCCAGCAGCAGCCGGAAGCGCCTCCGCAGCAGCTTGACCGGGCGCAGGAGCAGCAGGAGAAGCGCGGCCCGGGGGCTCCCCATGGCGCGGCGCCCCGGCGGCCGCCGCCAGCGCTGGCTGCTCCGCACCCAGCCCCCGCCCCCCGGCCGGGCCCAGTGCCCCCGGCGCACGGCGGCCCAGCCGCAGCCCCTGCCCAGCGTCTCAGGGCTGCGCGGAGGCCGTGTCTCCCGGCCGCTCTCCAGCCGGGCGCCGGCTCATGCTCCGCGCGCGAGGAGTCCCTCCGGCTGCGCGGGCGCCTCGCGCCGCCTCTCAGGTCTCTCTCGGCGAGCCGAGCCGGCGCCTCCTCCCCCGAGTGTCCTCCGCGTCCGGCTCTCCTCTCCACTCCTCTCCTCGTCGCAGGCTCGCAGCCGCCCGCCCTCCCTCCCTCCCGCCTCCTCGCCCGCTCGCCGGCGCTCACACTCTGCCCACAGGCAGGCTTCCCCTAGGTGCGCGCCGGCCCGCCTCTCCTCCGCTGCCTCCCGCTCCGGCTCTTTCTCCCAGCTCTGGGCGCGACCGCACTCCCACCTGTCCCGCCCCCGCCCAGGCCCCGCCCCCGGGGCACAGGTGGACTCCGCCCCTGAGAAGCCCCAGGAAGAGGGGAGAGCCCCTCTGGGCGGCGAGAGATGCGGCCAGAGATTGGCGCCACCGCCAGCTCGGGACGTTTGGGGTGTAGGAGGGGGCCAGTTCTGATCCGAAACTGGTGTGATCGAGGGCAACTGAGGTACCGCCCAGGCATTTGGTGGTGGTGCGCCCCAAGCCGAAGTGAAGTAGAAACTGGGTAGAAGCGGGGTGGGGGAGTGGGGGAGAGGTCATGCTGGGGAAGAGTTGGGGGTACCGCCTGAGGCTTGACTCCAGGACCTTTCGTGGCCCGTGACGACCCTACTTCCTACTTTAGGTATCAAGAGTAGGCATGATATTAGTTGGAAGGCAATGACCACTGAACTCCGTCAGTTTCTTCCTCCAGGTTGGATCTGAACACCCTTCTGTCCCAGACTCAACCACATCAACAAGAGATGCTGGGGAAGTTGTATGTACCCCAGACTGAACTCCAAATGGTTTCTCCCAGACTGGGATGAAAGAGCTGTTAGGGGAGAGTAGATGGAGCGTTCTAAAGAAGAATTAAAAATAAAACAGAAAGGGACTCAGAATTGAAAAGATCATCAAGATATTCTGTGTTCCAGTTCTCTGCCTTCCGGCAGGTAAAATAATTATTATCTGATTTAAGGGAGATAATTGAGGTCCAGGGGAGCAGAGTTGCCTAAGGACAGTCAACAGGTAATAGTGCAGTTTTCTTTTCCACTCTCCTGGGGGAAATGGTCAGGAGACTATGAAAGAAATGAAGGATCAGAAGCATTCCCGGATATTTTTTTTAAGTTTGTTTGTTTGTTTGTTTGTTTGTTTATTTATTTATTTATTTATTTTGAGAGAGAGAGAGAGAGAGAGAGAGAGAGGAGGAGGAGGGAGGTGGGATAGGGTAGAGAGAGACAGGGACTCGGACCATGAGATCATGACCTGAGCTGAATTCAAGAGTCAGATGCTTAACCAACGGAGCCACCCAGGTGCCCCTTTTCCCAGATATTTTTAAATCAGACCGACAACATGCAAATAGTGTTCCAAGACAGAAGTTCACAGAATTGAGTACTGTGTTTCCCCTTCTCACTGCTAACACTTTAGTTGGATGCTCAATAGTCCACTAATCTTTAGGGACTGTTGTACTTTTCCCAATTAGCCCCCAACCCCCAACATACTCTCCACTACCACCAGATAGTCTTTATAAAATTCTTTTACATATTCATACCCTTGCTCAAAAATATTTAATGGCTTCTTAGTGCTTACTGATTAAAATGCAAACTGTAAATCTGTAATTCAAGGCTTTCCAAAACCTTTTCCAACTTTATATGACCAATGAAACATGCTTTAGCTAAAATGAATTCATTCACCACGCTCCAATACATTTTGTTTTTTAGTTGGTCAAGTTTGGCCTTTGCTTCAAGGTCCATTTCAGGCTCTATGAAGTTTTCTTGGACCAGCCCAGTCTTGAACAACCCCATCCTGCTTGGAGCTTTAGTAGAACTGACACCCTGCCCCACCCACTGATACGTACAGACTCCCCAACCTCACTGTGAGGCTCCAAAAGTGGGAAATTTGCCTTCTCAATATGGACCACAAAGTCCATTTTAGCATTCATTAATGTTTGAGGAGCAAACATCCCTCAGAACTTTCGGTATACTTCGTTTAAAAAAGGTGGATCTGAAGAACAATTCTCTCACAGTAGCCCAAGAAAATGTCTGCAAAGTTCCAAACCATAGATGTGACATTTCCCATGCTCTTTTCTCTCTCCAAAAGACTGAGAGACAGGAGCAGCCAGTGTGGACAAGCTTGGCTGAGGCAGGTGGGAGGTGATCAGGGTCTCGGTAAATAGAGCCTTTCTCTCTCTGTTTCTCTCTCTCTTTTTCTCTCTTATTGGGAGCAACCAGACTGGCTGTTAGGCTGAGTCACTTTCAGGACTTTGTGATGGAAACAGGTGGCAGCCCTGCCACAATCTTCTCTTCAAAACTAGCCCTCCTGGGAGAACACATACAACCACTTCCATCAACCAAACCCTTGAACTATTATGTGGGAACTGGGAGAGATATAACACAGAGAGCATGCCATTTAGTCTAGGAGAAAAGATATTCCATAGAAAAAGAGATCTAACAACATAAAGGCTGATTTTCTGGTCCAAACAGTGAATTCCAAAGAAATTCAGAAAAGGAAAGAGATCACTTTGCGTACCTCAGTTCTTTGCCCTCCTCTTCCCACTCTATGTTCTTATACCTTAAAGAGATCATTTCTGGGGCATCTGGCTGGCTCAGTTGGAAGAGCATGCAGCTCTTGATCTTGGGGTCATGAGTTCAAGACCCACATTAGGTGTAGAGATTACTTACAAAAAAATGAATAGATCATTTCTTTCTCTACTTATGGTGAGAAGGTGCAGGGGTAGGCAGGGATAAGGAGGGTGGGAAACCTTGTGGCTCTCTCTCCCTCTTCTGTCTCTTTCCTGCTGTGGTTACCTCCCCGGCACAGAGATATCCCTCACCCCCAGAGTCTGCTTTCAGACTGCTTGCTCCAAATCCCTTTTGACTCCTAACATCACAGCAAGGCAGCAGCCAGACTTTGAGACCCAAATTCTTTTTTCAATCAATTGAGCTGGCTGTCATTCTCCCTGAGGTCCAGAGCTAAGTATATAGGTTGAGGTATAATTTTAGTGGCACAATATTGCCGCCAATGTCTGTTCATTGTCATGTCAATTTAACTGGATGCTCACTCGTTCTTCTGATGGTTTTCACTGTCCTTTTGCTCTCTCACTTCAGCCCTGGCACCTGTCTAGAATACCCCAGGGTCACATTGCAAAACCACACCTGAAAAGGAAAATCATTTCCATCATGCCCACCCTCTGATGGGGTGGGCTCTGGTCTCCGGCTTGGCTAGAATGTCAGCATCAGGTCAAGCCCCAAATTTCTTCTCCCAAATTACAGAAGCTTTGTGAGAGAGGTCAGTCTAAGCTTTCTAAAATAGGCCAAGGTTAGCACAGGGACCAGAAAATTCTGGTTTGTAGAGAATTCAAAAGGGAATTGTGTGCAGTGACGAGTAGGTGTGGTGGCAGAACTCTTGTGTCCGAAGCAATTCTTATTCTAGTCATAGGGATGTAGCATATACTGAGTGAATCCCATGATCCTGGGGCCACCCTTTCCATTTCCTCAAACCTGACACCTACAGGATAATGTGGCAACTTGAGCTTAGAGAACAATTTCATGTCTTTATCATATGTGTTTTATTTCTCACAACCACATTAGAGTAGTAGGAAAAGTATTTTCCTCTATTTATGAACTGCACAAGCCTCAGTTTCTTCAAGGTGATCTGCACCAAGTTCACATAAACAGTAAGTGATGGAATCAGAACTAGAACCAGATTGTTAGCCTCTGGTTCTCTCTCCCTCGTATCCAGAGCACTCCTTCTCTGGCCTGACCTTCCATACTTCCTTCTGCCCATACAGACCCTCACTCTTGTTTTTCACTTCCGGAGCTTCTCTGCTATTCAAAAGTATTTCATGGAGATATCTTGGTAGTGGAAATTCTTTTCTTTTTTTAAATGTTTATTTATTTTTGAGACAGAGAGAGACAGAGCATGAACAGGGGAGGGTCAGAGAGAGGGAGACACAGAATTGGAAGCAGGCTCCAGGCTCTGAGCCATCAGCCCAGAGCCCGACGTGGGGCTCGAACCCACGGACCATGAGATCGTGACCTGAGCCGAAGTCGGACGCTTAACCGACTGAGCCACCCAGGCGCCCCTTGGTAGTGGAAATTCTGATGATAAATCAGTGAGGGTTTCTGGACCATCACTAAGTCAATGTCTTAGGCTGTGAAGTGGGGAGGAATGAGTTCCTTCACTTTGAGAGAATTCCTAAGAGAGAACAGTGCTGAAGCTATCTCCCAGTGCCATGGCCCTCTCGGCAAGCATTTATTTATCTCTTTCAACTCACGTAAAACATCTGTGTTTATAGGTTTCACTAGTTCCATTTTACAGATAAGGAAATGGGCTCAGAGATGTTTAATATCTGGTTCAAGGTGATGTAGTGACCTGTGTCTTAAATGGAACTCAAACTCAGGCTTACTAACTTCAGAGCCAATGCCTTTTTTTTTTTTTCCCCTTTGCACATATTTCCCTGGAAGTTCCCCTGGAGCAATATATTCACCCTGGAAACTCTGAGCTCACTCTCAGCACATCCATAACTCACCGAGCCACATGATAATTCTTCTCATTCTCCCCCTTCCCAACCCTCACCAATGCTTCCTGCTCTTCTCTTTACAGAAGAAGTCACTTTTTCCTCTCTCTTCCTTCCATGAGTCCCATCTTTTACAAGACTTTCTGCAGTTTGCTCCTTTGGAGACTAGTCCCGGGAGAAAGTGGAAACCCTCACTGAATGCTTCTTATTGGATATTCCTCTGGATTTCCAGTGCAGTTGGGGCCTTCTCTCTGGATGATAGAAAGAATTGTATGAACTAAGCCCCAAGCCTTAGTTTCTCTACATTTGTGGTCCTAAATAATTTTGCATACTGGATTGGGAAACAGATGAACATTTATACCATCTTTATAGAAGAATATGTACAAGATCGCATCATAGAGAGTCAAATGAACCAGATGAAGAGAGTCAAAGAAAAGATGAACAGAGGGCAGAGATGTTATGCTGAAGTACCAGAACAAAGCTCCTTGGCTTTCAGGAAAGATCCCGGGCGATTCACATACTGAGAGCTATGACTTCATCTCCCTCCCAAGCAAATGAGTTCTTCATTCTATCTGTCGCAAATGCAAGGCATGACCCAGACCAGAACTATATGCTTCAAAGCTTAAATTTGGCATCTATTGCTAGGTTTTGCTTCCCTTTCCAGTGTGCAGTGTAAATGCCTCCAAATTACTACCACTTGTCTTCCTTCCTTCTTCCCCCAGGGAAAAGGATTCTCTAGCAAGTCAACGGACAATTACCCAAGTCAAAAAATTAACTTTGACTTGTTCACGCTTTTCCACAGAGTAGTAGCAATATTCCCCTCCACTCAGATTTGCTTTGTTGGCTGGGAGACCCACAAGGAGAAAGGGTGAACAGTGCTCTTCATTGCTCATTAGTTGGTGCTGAAACAGAGGCTAAATGAGCCTTCCCTGAAGCTCCACCTCCAGTCTCTTTGACAACTAATTCCCACTAGAATGACAGTCTCTCCTGTCTGCATCCTGCAATCTGCTACTACAGATAATGGTCAGGAACTTTGTAGCTGAAGTTAAGGCATAGTGACCCCCAGTTCTGGGTAGCTTCTGCCTCATTCCCACGTCCTGGGAATGTTTGATGTCTAAGAGCTCTGTGGCTCGCCATGGTGCTTGGTGCTTTAGTACCTCTCGGTGAACTCTTGGTGCTTTCTTCTCTTCTCCCAAGACACAACCCACATGGTTGGTCCCCACAAGCATGAACACACACAGGTGTACACACGCTCCCCTTTGGGGGGCTGTACAGATGGTAGACTCAGAGGCAGCTTTCTGGCATGACTTAGCTCTCTGGCACCACCTTCTGCAGCATGGAGGGTGTTCTCAGCATTTTCAGAACACGCTGTAGGTCTCTAAGCCTCTGGGAGAGACTGGATTTCCTACCTCTATTCTTTCATCCTGAAGAAACTCTTCCATATACAGCTATCACTCCAGACTTCCCAGCTTCTCAAATCCCTAACAGGGCTTGCCAGTGACCACATCTGTTCTACGACTCTACAACCTGTACTCCTCCTATAGCATCCTGCCCAGAAGTCATTCAATAAACACTCTGTAACAACGGAAAATGTTCTTACTCCCCTGCCTCCTCTTCAGCCCACTCATTTAAGGATGTCTTCCTCTATTAAAGCAAAAGCAAGAACACAGATGTTCCTTCCCATGCCTCAAACACAAGTGAATCCACTCACCTGCTGGGAATGCTGCAGGCAACCCAGGCAAGTGCTTGGCACGGTTGGATGAACCTCCCTTATGGCTTTGCTAGGGAAGAACAATGATCCTAATGGCCAGTACATGTGCAGAGTGCTACAAAACAGCTCCAGTGCTCAAACCCCAGACAGACTTTCTGAAAAACTTCTTTGTCTAAGTTCATAGGTCCAGGCTATAAACTCTGGTGAGAGAACCCCAGCCATGCCACTTAACACTCAATCACTGTGGCATCTCAGCAGCATGTCTCCGTTTCCAGACGGCGATGCTGGGCACTGATGAGAGTCAGAACTGTTGGTTTCGGGTTTCTCAGCCATGTTATCTAAGGACCGGCTGCTTGGGATTTGATCAGGGCTGGTTTGGGAGAGAGGCAGACGCCGTCTTTTCCCCAGAACAGACTACCCTTTGAGCTCTGCCGCCACCCGGGCTGGGGATGGAAGAAAGAAAACAAAAATCCTCACTGTATGTGGTTCTCCGGAATTTAACTTGGCTCTGGAGAGGGAAAATTAAAGAGCAACACTGCTCATCCACTCTCAACGCCCTCTGCAGGCAGCAAAGCCCATTAGCACTGAGGCTTGTCAGGACTGGGAAGGCATTGGGGTGAGGACAAGGTCAATTTCTCTCCCATCTCCTCCCTAGGCCAACACTAAGGTGTTCAGTAGGGAAGTCTGATTTAAAGTCCCTTTACAAGAACCAGCCCTTTCACAAAGATGGCACTGAAGACAGAGAAGGAAGCCCCTGACCCTCCCAAAGCTGAAGCCAAAGCAAAGGCTTTGAAGGCCAAGAAAGCGGTGCTAAAAGGGTCCACGGTCACAGGAAAAAAAAGATCCGCATGCCACCTACCTTTTGATGGCTCAAGACACTGTGTCTTCAAAGGCAGCCCAAATAGCCAGGAAAGAGCGCCCCCAGGGGAAACAACCTTGACCATTATGCCATCATCAAGTTCTCGCTGACCACTGAGTCAGCCGTGAAGAAAATAGAGGACAACCACACACTTGTCTTCATTGTGGATGTCAAGGCCAACAAGCACCAGATCCAACAGGCTGTGAGGAACCTCTATGACATTGACGTGGCCAAGGTCAACACCCTGGTCAGGCCCAATGGAGGGAAGAAGACATATGTTCCACTGGCTCCTGACTATGACGCTTTGGATGTTGCCAACAAAATTGGGATCATCTAAACTGAGTCCAGCTGGCTAAATCTAAATATAAATTTTTTCACCATAAAAAAAAAAAAATAATGAAGTCAGTTTCCAAGAATCAATTGAGACAGAACGTTCTCATCAGGCTAAGCTATGAAGAAAGGAGAGAAACCCAGTCTAGTGATTTGGGACAAGGACAGCGCAACTAGTCATGTGATGAGATTTTTTTGTTTTGTTTTCCTGGCCCTTCATATATTCACTGCATACGTGGTGTGGGTGTGGTGTAGTGTAGGGTGGTCAGGGTGGGTGTTGGGTGTAAGAAATCACTTTGGGAGAAAGTGAAATGCTGAGTTCTTCCTAAGTATTTATATTCCCTAGAGCTTCAAAAAAATTCTTCTGCCTTAACAAAGATTCTGCTCTTCAACCTGACATCTTATCCTAAAAAGAGGCCTGTCAATGCAAGTCACTGAGAGATACACATGGAAAACCCCTGCATTCCATTATCCCAGCTCATTTTAGGGGACATTTCATGTTCTGTTTTCCTTTAAGTCATTAGCAAGTGAACTTGGGGACTTTAAATCAGTCTCTGATTTATTTCTCTCATCTGGATTCAGTCACCCTTTGCTATACAGTTTCCCATCCCAGTGCTACCTTTGCTTACTAGGTGGATACTTTGCTTTCAGGTAGGTTTTCCCTTAAATTCCATGCTGTTCCTGGCTGTCAGCAGAGCATACAACTTTTGATCTCAAGGTTGTGCGTTCGGTCCCCATGTTGGGTATATAAAAAATAAATAAATTAATTAAAAATAATAAAAGTTTTTGTTTTTTTTTTTAATTTCATACTATTCTCAAGGGAGATTACTCCTGCTTTTCGATACCTCTAGGCAAAGAAATCCCCTAACATTCTCACCATTAGTTGCTGGAATCATGGAAAAGCAGATCACCTAGGGAGGATCCTGTGGGTGAGAGAGTCCTGGGAATATTGACATTGACATGATAAGCAGAAGGGAGTCAGACAAGGAGTGAGCAAACCCAGCCGACAGAGGAGTCAGAGAGGACAGAGAGATCTACGAAGCAAGAACGTGTGAGGATGGGGTGGCACCCTCAAATGCGAGTGCTCAGGAGGTGAAGCTGGAGGCCAGGCATGACACAAGATGGGGCAGGATGAATTCAAGGTTACAGTCAGACTGAGTAGAGGTGAAATACAGAATCCTGAAGACATTATAGAGGATTTGAACAAAGAACATATAAAGAAGAGTTTAATAAGGTCATTTTTGGGGGGAAGGAATTCATTGCTTTGATATAAAGCAAGAAAGAAAGCATAGCTTTTGGCACATAGCTCTTCTGTAGAAGCTTATCAGGTGGTGCCCTGGCCTAGGAAGTGATACAAGAGTGTAGGGCAGAGTGGAGAATCACTCTAGTTAAGTAAAAGAATCCCAGACAGACCAGTCCAATCTTGACCAATTATCGAGCTTGTGGCCAAATGAAATCTTACAGAAATATGCATGACAATACATCAGACTCATTCAGATTTTGGATCCCTCCATTTAATATTTCATTATCCCTTTCTAAATGTCAAGACAGAGAACAGTCAACAAAGTAGTATCAAGATTGTACTAATTTAAAATTAGCACCGATATGGTTAAATACGAAGATGTTTAGTGGATTGGACAATCGTGAGCCAAAAGAGGAAAGAAAATGCCACAAAACCAACAGGAGGTCCATCAGAAACACCGTGGTCCAATTTGGAGTTTGTTGGGATGCAAAAAACAGCAGACTAGCCATGTCAAAATGGAATGGCTGGGAGAAACTGGACAAATAACATCTTACTCTGTATGATTTCTTCCAACCACATGTGAACCCACAATTATCTAAGAAGATAGATTGAGATGGAGGTAAATGAATTAACTTTTCAAGCATATGATTTTATAATAAATATTTAACTAAAACAAATATATATTTACCACACCAATTTGAATTGACTCTATTACAGTAACCTAAATTCCAATATTTAATTGGGTCTATTTCTCAACTTTGTATTCTATGGCACTTGTTGGTCTGTTAATGTGTCAATACAACACAATTTAAAAAAAAAAAAAAAGCATGGCTGGCTCAGTTTTCAGAAAGAAGCCACGCAGCCCAAAAAGCAAAGAAGAGATGCCAAGATCTGCAAACAAAAGCAATAATAGCTTCTATTTGACAGCCAAGCTCCCAGAAAGCTCCTATGGCAAGGGCAGTAGGTTTCTTAGTAACAATCTCACTCCACATACTTATGTACCACTTAAGATGTGAATATTATCATCTGGTAGTTCAGAAAAAAATTACATCGTTTCCAAAAAGAGAGCTATCCCATCCACAATAATATGGGCATACTATGATGCTACCTTAGTCACCAAGTAATCAAGTACGTAACTGTTCCACAAGTTCAGCTTGTGTTCACACTTCTTTTTGTAGGACTGACTTGAAATTAAGCTACCAATCAGTCCAGGAGTAGAATACTTCACAGCTTACACCCATTAACAGATTTACAAACAAACAACAAAACCCAAAAAAAACCTTTTGGAGGAACTTAGCTGGCTCAGTTGGTAGAATATGTAACTCTTTATCTCAGGGTCCTGAGTTCAAGTCCCACCTTGGGCCTAGAGCTTACTTTAAAAACAAACACCACCTTTTGAAACATTTTCTTTGCAGTGCCTCCCTTTGGCCCTTTCTCCTGTCTGCCTATTCTAGATCCATTTGGTTCTCTGCCTTTACCTACTTGGTAAGTTAGGACACATGACGCAGACAGTGATTTGCTGGAATCTTAGACTTTTTTTTCATTGGCAGCCAATTCAACTCACCAAATCCTTCATCAAAACCTATTCCTAATGGTTCTATCCCTTGCCCCTCACCAGTGCCCTCTCCTCTTTCCAAACATTCACTCTTCTCAAGCTCCGCACCACAGCAGTGCCCCATCTCACTCTCAGTGGAAGGACTTGATTTTATTCCCTCTGTGAAAAATGAGGCAACCGGCCCTTAGGATTATCTACTCCTCTGCTCTTGCTGCCTCCATCGAACTGGCTCTCATTCTCCTCCTCCTATTTCACAAACATCTCTTCGTTTATATGTGATAGAACCAAAGGTAGTGGCACTAAAACTTTATCCATTTTTCCATCTACATCCTCTACAAAGCAAATGGTTCTGCATCTGGACCAAAATAATTGCATATGTACCTGGACAGCCTCTGGACAGTCAGTTGATCTTAGCTTAGTATAGCCTCATTCTGATTCATCCAGGACAAAGGAAAGAACTCAGGTTTCCATATTTGTATTAAGAAAATGGTGATTGAACTGCCAGTAGGAGATGCTACTTTCTTCTTTAATATCTATGATAACAGATCAGGTTTTTTTCAACTAACAAGTTCAGCCAGAAATTCCCAGAGGGATTAGTCTTGGACTTTAGAGGGACTTACATATGTGGATGGTTCTTCTTTTTGTTCTAACACTTAAAGAACTACTTTTTCATTACAGTTGCTATTTTGGCACTAGGCAAAACAAAAAGGCTTATTAAATCATAGAATTTCAGAGCAAAACTTTAATACTTGTACAAAACTGCAGAGACTTGGAACAAGTAAAGTCATTAACAAAGTTATAAATGTGGTTTTTAACAAATTATAGAAGACTAGAATATCCTCAATTACATTTTTATTGAAAAATAGTTAATGTGTAATATACAATATATACATTATTTTTTAAAAAACATGTTATTGGTGAAATGATGAGCTTTCATACAAGGATCACTGAAGTTTCACTCACTCTTAGAAAAGTGGCACTTTTATTTTCCTAGGTGAACATTTTGTTTAAAAATGGAGTCTCTAGAAAGAAAAAGAGAGAAATAAAGGGAGAAAGAAAGGAAGAGGTCTTTAGTGCCCTCTGGTGAAACTTCCTGAGACTGGGTATCCAAAAAAAGTAATTCCGCTCATGAGGGAAGAAAGTTAAATAGCAGAATTACTACCTGTTCACATTTGACAGAATGTGATTTGCTGCCTTGGGCAACCTCAGAGGATGCCTTGATCTCAGGGAAAGTGTTCCAACTACTGACACTCAGCCCAGCTGAGTGAAGAAAATACTTTCTTCCTAAATTTTCTTTCTTTTTTTTTTTTAATTTTTTTTTTAACGTTTATTTATTTTTGGGACAGAGAGAGACAGAGCATGAATGGGGGAGGGGCAGAGAGAGAGGGAGACACAGAATCGGAAGCAGGCTCCAGGCTCTGAGCCATCAGCCCAGAGCCTGACGCGGGGCTCGAACTCACGGACCGCGAGATCGTGACCCGAGCCGAAGTCGGACGCTTAACCGACGGAGCCACCCAGGCGCCCCTCTTCCTAAATTTTCATTGTCATTGCCTTCTTAAAAAAACAAAAAACTGTCATTATATTTTAAGTGGGAGAAAAAATGTGGGAAAGGTTACAATCCAGACCAAAAAAAAAAAAAAAAAAGCTAATAGGACAGCAAAAATTATAGCTAAAACTTAGCAAGAAGAGCTCCTTTAGTGGTCCCTAACTCTTAGCCCGGTCTTCATAATGACGGATATCACTGTCCTAGCCGACTCTATGTGTACAGATTCTGGGAGAAAATGACCTTTTCCTCAGATTTCAGGAAGCAGACCTATTCCAGACGAGGGCCATTTCTAAATGTAAACATCAACAGAGTCTGAGTTCATTCTCCAGACCAAATACTTTGGACTTAAGGTTCTTCAGTTCTCCTTGTAGCTTATGTGCCCGTCTATTGCTGTCACGCACCTCACACAGAATGGCAAGATCCTGGTTTGCCTGGGCATTAAGTGTTGCCTAGAGATTGGGGAAAAAAAAAAAAAAAAAAAAAAAAAAAAGAAATGATTATAGCACACGCCAGGGGAAGAAATCGGTCAGAAAGGTTAGGCTCTCTGGCTCCTTTTTGTGAGACTTGTAGTACATAAGAGAAATCCAGTCCTTAGTTTGCTTAACGACTAACTAAAAGAAGGAAAATGTAGAGTACAATTAAAGCAGAAAAGGCGTGAGACTCTTGGCTTTCCCACATAGCAGTAAAGAAGCCATGGGACAGAGATCATAAATAATAATGAGTAAAAAAAGACACTGATATGAACATTACTGGTAAATTTGCCAAAGAATCAAAGAAAGCATCTCTTCTTTTCCACAATTGACCTTGTTTGGCACATAGCAATCATTGAAGATATGTGGATGACTGGTTAAATCTCCTTAAGAAGGATCCTGAGGCAACCTGAATTCTAAATAAAGCTGTGTTTGATAGGGAGAAATTACTTTACTACTCAATTACTCACTTTCTCCACTGGTAAAATAGACAGTTCTTGTACTCTACTTCTTGAACGGGGAGGGATGAAGCTTTCTGCTAAGTTTAGCTAAGACAGAAGTACACTGATGCAATCAATGATTTCAGTCTACTTAGTCTTCCCTCTGGTGTGTACTCACTAAACTGATTTTAGTGAGGTGTGTCTACACATTTCTCTTCTGAGGAGGCCTCATGGCCACGTCTCCTCACCTGCACCCCTTTTCTCCCTCTTGGTCATTCAGAATCAGCAATTACCTTATAGAGTATTTGCTCCAAGTCTTTCAGCCTCTGCCGGAGAATCTTAATATCTGTCTTAAAGCCTTCTACTTCCAAGATACGCCGCTTCTCCAAGGCCTCATAGCGTTTTGTCATCACCTGTAAGCGCCTCCCCATCTTGTTAGTGCGATCCTAAATATAGGGACAGGGAAAGGCATTTTTGAAGATGAGGGAAGCATTCCCCAAACCATCTGCACTTCCCACTCCATCAGAGGGGGCAGAGAATTTTGTACCTTGAAGATCTCTCTCCTCACTCTCTCTTCCTCACGAATTCGGGCAAGTTCTTCTTCTAGGGAAATGCACTGCTCTTGATACATGTTGGACAATTTTTTCTCTTGTACTAACTTATCTTTTAGGGACTGCAGGTCAGAAGGAGAAAAAAATTACAATTTTGGTAATTCAAATAGCACTTAGGCAAGGAAAGAAAGGATTTCCCTAAGTCTAAAACGAGTTAAGGAACAAGACAGCAAGGAACTTTGGAGAGAATGTGAAAGCCTCTTATTTCTAGAGGACTCTCTCAACCTTTTTCTGAAGTGTACATAGTAGAAATTCTTTAAAATAAAACAAATATCTTGGATCTGAGAAGAATCAGATAATGGAGCTCAGAACTATCTCAAGTAAGACATTACAATATATGTTTTGGGACACATTTCTGAAGTTTTTCTTTATTTTACTTTCAATTTTTTTTTAAGTTTATTTATTTTTGAGAAAGAGTGAAAGCACAAACAGGAGAGGGGCAGAGAGAGAGAATCCCAAGCAGGCTCTGCACTAATAATGCAGAGCCTGATGCGGGCTTGATCTCACGAACCGTGAGATCATGACCTGAGCTGAAACCAAGAGTCTCATCAGACAGAGCCACCCAGGCGCCCCTGAAGTTTCCTTTAAATAGAAACAACAACAAATATTATATATGTTCCATCAAGCAGCCAGAAGATCTACAAAAACCTAAATCAGATGTTTCTTCCTTACACACAATCCTTCAAAGAGATACAATGTTTACAGCTAAATTATTCTCACCAGGAATGTAAAGGCCCTAGAAGGCATCCTCCACAATTGGCTGCTGCCCCCACCCCCCAACCCATCAACCTCTTTGCTTTCCACTTCCTTCTTGCTTATTCCTCTATGACCACAATGATATTCTCCCTCTTCCCTGAACATACTTTTCTTTTTAAATTAAAATTCTTGTAAAGTAGGGTCCACGCCCAATGTGGGGCTCGAGCTCATGAACTTGCTCTACCGACTGAGCCAGCCAGCTGCCCCTCCCTGAACATACTTTAAATTTGCTTTTCCCTCTGCTTGAAATGCTCATCCCCTAGGTCTGTACAGCAGGCTCTGTACCATTTTAGGTCTCGGCAAAAACATCAGACATTAACAGAGGGTCCCCGTGCTTCCCTACGAAAGCAGACTTTTAGCAACTACATACAATCTTCATATAATCTTTTTAATTCCTTAATACCACTTACTTTTTAATAATCTATCATTTTTAAAAAATGTTTATTTAATTTTGAGAGAGAGAGAGACAGCGAGCAAGAGCTCGGGAGGGGGAGGGGCACAGAGAGAGGGAGACACAGAATCCAAAACAGGCTCCAGGCTCCAAGCTGTCAGCACAGAGCATGACATGGGGCTCAAATTCATGAACTACAAGATCATGACCTGAGCCGAAGTTGGGCGCTTAATTGACTGAGCCACCTAGACGCCCCAATCATTTTCTTTGTTAATGTTTCCTTCTTACCCATTAAAGTTTTTTTTATCTATTTAAGTAGTCTCTACATCCATGTGGGGCTCGAATTCATGACCCCAAGATCAAGAGCCACATGCTCTTCCAACTGAGCCAGCCAGATGTCCCCATTCTCACCCATGAAAATGTAAATGCCATGAAGGCAGGCCTGGTCTAACTTATCTACTGTTGTAGCTCCAGAGCCTAGCCCGTAGTAGGAGTGTTATAAGTATTTGTTCAATGAATAAACGAATCAATCAGTAGTTTAATTTTCTAAATATGCAAACACTGTAATGATAACACTACTCTTTGAAAACTATTTCTTAGAGTGCTTAGGTGGCTCAGTCAGTTGAGCGTCCGACTCTTGGTTTCAGCTTAGGTCATCATCTCACAGTTCGTAGGCCCGAGCATCACATCGGGCTCTGTGCTGACAGTGTGGAGCCTGCTTGGGATTCCGTCTCCCTCTCTCTCTGCCCCTCCCCCACTCATGTTCTTTCTCTCTCTCTCTCTCTCAAATACATAAACCTAAAAAAATATATATTTCTTTTTACTATTATTTTTTAATGTTTACTTATTTTTGAGAGAGAGAGAGAGAGAGTTCACGCACGAACCAGGGAGGGGCAGAGAGAGACGGAGATAGAGGATCCCAAGCGGGTCCACGCCGACAGCAGAGACTCCAATGTGGGGTTCAAACTTGAGAACCATGAGATCATGACCTGAACTTGGATGCTTAACTGACTGAACCACTCAGGTGTCCCAAAAAACCTATTTCTTAAGGCTGCTGCTATAACAGCTTTGGGAACTGAATGAATCTTGTATGACAATTCTCAGGTTCTTTGAAATTCTCTGAATTCTTTCAACTTTTCCAGAAAAATTAACAATTTCTATAAGACATAAGAAAACTACCTTAACATATTCATTTTGGTGATGATGATTCTCATGAATGACTGGCCAAACGTTTCTAATTTTATCTTCTTTCTTCTTACATTGCATGCTGTATTGCTTAATCTTTGACATCAAATGATCCTTTTCAAGCATCCATGACTTCTCTTTATTTTGGTTTTCAAATCTGAGTTGCAAAAAGTCTTTGGTGCTCTCATAGAGAAGTTCTTGGGTGTGATGGAGACTGAAAGAAAATACAAATGTGGACACAAAGAAGCTTACATGGCACCTATGACACATAGTTATTCAGACAAAGGGAAGATATAGGTTCTTTAAAAATTGTGAAATCCGTGAATTCTGTAAAATATCATTAACACTTTTAAAAACACACTTAACCTGGTCACTGGCAATCTTACATGTTTTACAAGACAAAGTGTACTGTACTTACCCTTGCTCACTGGCTAACAGACTGGGCTTTATAGATATTTTCCCAAATTTCAGGTTATATAATTAAAAGACCTATAGAAATATTTGCACATAGCCTGCACAAATGTGGACTATTCCCTGAGGGTGAACACAAGTTCTAAAATGTCAAAGAGTTTTGCTTTTGTTTATGCTGTGCTCCACACGTAAACTGCCTGGTATCAAATCTTATCCTTTTCTCAAGATCAACTTCCTCCATGGAGGCATCGTGGCAACTTTAAGCCCATTTAGTTTCTCTATTCTCCAAAATTCCATGTCAGTTTAAATCTCTATGCCTGTGCTACAATCCGACACTTGCTTATATACGATGCTGTTTTAACTATCAAAAGGCATATTTTCCGTTTTTTTTTCTAAGTTTATTTATTTTTAGATCTTTATTTATTTTTAAGGGAGAGAGCATGAGTGGAGGAGGGGCAGAGAGAGATGGGGGGGCCAGAGGATCTGTACTGATAGTAGCAAGCCCAATGTGGGGCTAGAACTCAAGAACTGTGAGATCATGACCTGAGCTGAAGTCGGACACTCGACTGAGCCACCCAGGTGTCCTTAAAGTTTATTTTGAGAGAGACAGAGACAGAGAGACAGAGAGAGAATCTCAAGCAGGTTCCATGCTATCAGTGCAGAGCCTGACATGGAGCTTGAACTCACTAACCAGGAGATTGTGACCTGAGCCGAAATCAAGAGTTAGACGCTTAACCAACTGAGCCACCCAGATACCCTATTTTTCTTCTTCTTTTCAAAAGATTTTATTTTTAAGTAATCTCTATACCCAATGTGGGGCCCAAACTCACAACCCCAAGATCAAGCACCACATGCTCCACCAACTAAGCCGGCCAGGTGTCCCACCGTGCGTATTTTCTAACCTGAGTGGAAGCTGATACCTTATTTATCATTTACTTTTGCACTGCTATCACCAGATTTTCAAGGACAGTACCAGCTACTAAACAGACACAAAGTACTGAATAGATTCTCGCCGACTACTGAGATTTTGGAATAGACGAATGATGTTCTATCTTCAAAAAAAAAAAATCTATCTAGAAGTTAGCAGTTCATCAGTTTAACATCAACACCTAGAAAAATACTGTATCAAATGATCAAACTGCTTGCAAAGAATATGAAATACCATGAGGCAATCACTGTAATTTTCCACTGACCAAATAATGTCAGACACACTCAGTTATTTTCATGAGTAATAGGATATGCAGAGAAGGGGGAGTAATAGCATAATGCAGGCACAAAGCAGGATAACTGTCACCAGATGAATGTATATATGTTCAGGTATACATGTATGTGTATAAAGAAAGAGATTGATTCAGTTACCACAAGGATCTCTCTTGCTTTCAACGAGTTATTTTATTCTATCTTACATTATGTTCTCAATTACAAACTGGGCGAGTAGGATCTTGTTAATGTATAAGTGGTTTGAAAGAGACCCAAAGGACAGTCACTAATGGCCTTGGATTTCATGCCATTCAATATTCTTAGGATGATCTATCTAATGTAAGGGATTGATCAAGTGCTCAGATATGTAGATGATGTTAAACCAGGATGGTTATTAATATTCTAGAAGACAATTGTAAAACTACAAATTACTATGAAAATTTAAAAACACTGTTCCCTAGGGGCACCTGGGTGGCTCAGTCGGTTGGGCGACCGACTTCGGCTCAGGTCATGATCTCGTGGTCCGTGAGTTCGAGCCCCGCATCGGGCTCTGTGCTGACAGCTTAGAGCCTGGAGCCTGTTTCAGATTCTGTGTCTCCCTCTCTCTCTGACCATCCCCCATTCATGCTCTGTCTCTCTCTGTCTCTAAAATGAATAAACGTTAAAAAAATTTTTTTTTAAATAAATAAATAATGAACACACTGTTCCCTTAAAAACAGTTAAAATCCAATGAAAACTGAAAATGCTATGCGTAAGGCCAAAATACCAAAAATAAAAACGAAGGTGGAGGAGTGCTGGCCAAATGCAAACATAATGCTGTGTTCAAGGAAACAGAGCCGGCAAGAGCCAGAAGGCAGTTCCTACTCTGCAGTGGCCAGAAATCTTAATTTAAGTATCACATCCAATTTTAATCCCCATACTTTCAAGTGGAGGAAGAGGCACTAGAGAAGTTTAAGATGACAATAAAAAAAAAAATAAATAAAGCGATGAAAAACGTAACATGAAAAAAATTTTAAATGTAGAATGTTTAACACAGAAAAGAAGCAGCAAGGTGCAGTTTGATAAGGATCACCAAGTACTCAATGTTTATTGCGGGCCTATTGTGCATACAGAGCAGGACAAGAGTTGGACACTTAACCAACTGAGCCACCCAGACGCCCCAGGACCGTCCACTTTTAAGCCACTCAGAAAAATGCAAAAATCTGTCAGGTACAGCTTTCTTGAACACTCACCTTTTGGTAAGCTCTTTGATTTTGTCCTGATTTCTCTGTTGATGCACTTGTATTTCCTCAATGCGAATCCGTCTGTCCTCTATGAGCCCTTCAACTTGCTCTCGAGAAAGCCTGGTCTGTTCCTCCAGCTGAGCCTGCAGCGCTTCCACCTAGGTAGGCCAAACGGGGTGTGGCGTATCCACTCCTGCTTTGCTTCCACTTATTTATTACCTCTAAAAGCCAGCCTTGCTCCAGAAAAGTGTAAAAAGCCAAACAAAAAACCCACAAACAAAAGCACAGCAGCAAAACAAAGAAAAATCTTAAGTGTTCTCCTTTTTATTTAATGTCTTATAAATGGGGTTAGGCTACAAAAGAGCAAGCTCTGTCCACACTAAACAAAGCATCTACATCACACGCAAAAAGCTAGAAAATACAGTTTCCTCTACCCTAAGATTCTCATCTTTTCACTATCTCCTATTTTGGAATTTTAGGACTGTCTTCCTCTTAAGAACCCCTCGTTGCACAGAAATAGAATGACTCTTCTTCATTTTTCACTTTAAAAGGTGGGGCAAAATCAGTATAATGTAATTTCCTTCTCTGATTCTGGCTGTCATGACTCCAAATGGAGATACTAGCCAAAGGCAGAAACTGTCATTTAAAGCAACAGACTGCTCTGTTGTTACTCCTCCCCAGTAAGGACAGGAACTTGAGTGCAACTAGATGAAAAATCCTGGTTGCAAATGATACACAATTACCAGATGGTAATAGGATGATTCATGACTTTCCTAGGCCAATGTACCTTTAAAAAAAAAATTATTTATTTTTTGTGAGAGAGTGCAAGCAGGGCGAGGGACAGAGGGAGAGGGACAGAAGATCTGAAGGTCACAGCACAGAGCTTGATGCAGGGCTCGAACTCATGAGCCATGAGATCATGACCTGAGCCGATGTCAGACGCTCAACCAACTGAGCCACCCAGGCACCCGTAGAATACATGCACTTAAATAAACCGATTTACCCCCCTAGAGGTCAATCTATCAGCACAGATTCCCTAGGCCAATCACAAAGGGAATTCTTACTGTATGATAGTTTTGTTGGGTAAGGCTTTGTATATAAGCTGAAGGAATAGAAGGTTCACAATAGCGCTTCTAGAATGGCTCAAAAGAGAATAATGGTTTTAAAATATAAAATAATTTCCTTGGAAATTAGGAACAACGTATATTTTCTTTATCACTTGATGAATAGATGTAACATGTACGTAAGAAGGTATTTATATGATAACAAAGGTATGCTACACAAAGCTAAAGTTGTGGACAGAAACTGTTCTGGTCTGCCAAAATAAATTCTTTACCTGCAGGGTAAGTGTTTGTATGTCTCCCTGGTATTGCTCAGAACTTTCTTCTTTCTCTCTCATTGCTGGTTTTCTTTTGCTTACTTTAGAATCTAAAACAGAAAACAAAAATTAATCAAGACCCTTACCTAGTTTTTCTTAGCTATTTGAGCATCAACATTAGCTCTGCAGAGGAGTCTGGTTGGGTTTACCTGTAAGAGAAGAAAAGGAAGAAGAATGAAAACATCCAATGGCTATAGTAATAGTTTTTCAAATGGGAATCTCTCTAAAGGAACTATGCCAGGATGTCTTCTGGATAATAATATTCACCTTTCTAAAAAATAAACACTAAATTTTCCTTTGGAGTTGTATCTATTCTCATAAAATCTTATTTAATCAAAAAAGGTAAGGAATAAGGAAAACTAAGTCTAAACATTTGGTTGTGATTTATCACCCAATTTTCTAAAGATGGGGATTTTAAAAATAAGCAATGCTAGGACCCTGCCTGCACCTGCCAGCCAGAGGCCATTTATCGGTGGGGTGGAGCAGCACTTCCCAGGAAGGGGGGTGCACAGAGCAGGACCCTTTAAGGCATCAGGGTTTAAATCCCAGCCTAGCACCAGGGAGGCGTCAGAGTCAGTAGAGGACAATCCACCTCGTTCGGACCCATGTGGCACTGAGAGGAGGCCCTTTGGTGGGGTGCCCAGAGCAGGACCCTTTAAGACATCTGGGTTTGAACCCCAGATGAGCCCAGGCATGGGAGACTGTGGAGCAAGAGAGAGGGGGGGAAAAAATAGCCCCACTCCCACTGTGCAGTACTGTGAGGATGGCCTGAACAGAGTAGTTTGGGACACCGGGGGTCTGGGGAGGAGAGACTGGGATGTCACCATTTTTCTTCCCATCACCAACAAGGTGGGGCCTCAGGGAACCGACAGAGGACCCACAGTGGAGGCGGAACCCGCCTACACCAAACCACGCCCCTCCGCACCTGGTAACTGGGTGTCTACCTGAGCAAGATTGACACTAACCAGACCAGACAGCCTCTCCTCCAGACCAGTGCTGCCACCAGTTCCAAGGCACCATCAGATATCAGTCCAGCATTTTTGCATTTTCTGATTTAATTCTTGGATCATTCTTATTATATGCATATATGTGTGTGTGTGTGTGTGTGTGTGTGTGTGTATTTACACCCATACACATGTATACACACACACATATATATATGTGTGTGTGTATATGTGTGTGTGTGTGTGTGTGTGTGTGTGTGTGTATATATATATATATGTGTATATATATATGTATATATGTTTTCTTCCTTTTCTCCCTCTTATTTCTTCCCTTCTCTAGTCCGGTTATTCTGTATTCTGGTTGTTAGTTTATTTAAGCGACATATTTAATCTATTCTCTTTATACCTGTTCTATATCTCCTTCTTTATTTTCTTCTCTCTCTGGATTAAGCCATATAGTTTCTCTGCCCAGTTAATTTTCTTTTTTCCTTTCTTTTTCCCCGCCCCTGTCATTTCTCTCTTTGTACAGGACAGGGCCTTTTCCACCACCACTGCCCCCCGACCCCCTTTCTTTAAAAATTTTTTTTCCAGGACTACTTCAATGAACAAATCAAAGCACACCTGGCGGAGGGTCCAAAACATCACTATGAGTAGGGAGATAAAGCAACCAGAGTCACAACAACAGAGAGCACATAACACACTGCAAAAAACACCTCCTGAAGGGCCAGGCGCTGGACAGTATATGACCCCTCTTTAATACAGTAGTGCTCCCAGGTGCAGGACACATAACAAGCTTTTAAAACACGTAAGGGACAGAAAACTAGCCAAAATGACAAAATGGAAGAATTTTCCTCAGAAGAAATTCTGACAGCTGAAGAGTTGATAAAAACAGATATAAACACTATATCTGATCAAGAATTTAGAATAATAGTCATAAGATCAATCGCTGGGCTTGAAAAAAAGCATAAAAGACAGCAGAGAATCGATTGCTGCAAAGACCAAGGAAATAAAAAGTAGTCAGGATGAATTAAGAAATGCTGGAAATGAGGTACAAAATAAACTAGATGCAGTGACAGCGAGGATTGAAGAGGCAGAGCAGAGTGTAAGTGAAATAGAAGATAAAATGATGGAAAAAGACCTAGCCAAGAAAAAAGATAAAAAAATTCT
This sequence comes from Panthera tigris, assembly GCF_018350195.1. Taxonomy (NCBI): domain Eukaryota; kingdom Metazoa; phylum Chordata; class Mammalia; order Carnivora; family Felidae; genus Panthera; species Panthera tigris. The sequence continues at coordinate 36,958,794 of NC_056666.1, forward strand.
AGACCACGAGGAGGGAATTAGAGAACTGTGATTCAATGAAACAGAATAATATCTGTATCACAGGAGTTCCAGAACAAGAAGAGAGAAAGGGATGGAAGGTTTACTTGAACAAATTATAGCTGAGAACTTCCGCAATCTGGGTAAGGAAACAGACATTGAAATACAGGAGGCACAGAGAACTCTCTTCAGATGTAATGTGAATCAATCTTCTACACGACATATCATGGTGAAATTGGAAAAATACAAAGATAAAGAGAATTCTGAAAGCAGCTAGGGACAAATAGGCCTTAACCTACAAGGGTAGACACATAAGGGTAGTAGCAGACCTATCTACTGAAACTTGGCAGGCCAGAAGGGAGTGGCAGGAAATATTCAATGTACTGAATAGGAAAAACATGCAGCCAAGAATCCTTTATTCAGCAGCCTGTCATTCAGAATAGGAGAGATAAAGGTTTTCCCAAACAAAAACTGAAGGAATTCATCACTACTAAACCAGCCCTGCAAGAGATTCTAAGGGGAACTCTGTGAGGGGAATGTTGCAAAGACTACAAAGGACCAGAGACATCACAAGCATGAAACCTACAAATAACACAATGACACTAAATCCATATCTTTCAATAATAACACTGAATATAAATGGGACTAAATGCTCCAATCAAAAGATACAGGGTATCAGAATGGATAAAAAAACAAGATCCATCTATTTGCTGTCTACAAGAGACCCATTTTAGACCTGAGGACACCTTCAGACTGAAAGTGAGGGGATGGAGAACCATCTATCATGCTATTGGAAGTCAAAAGAAAGCTGGAGTAGCCATACTTCTATCAGACAAACTAGATTTTAAACTAAAGGCTGTAACAAGAGATGAAGAAGGGCATTATATCATAATTACGGGGTCTATCCATCAAGAAGAGCTAACAATTATAAAGTTTTATGAATCCAGTTTGGTAGCACCCAAATATATAAAACAATGAATCACAAACATAAGTAATCTTACTGATAAGAACATGGTAATTGCAGGGGACTTTAATACTCCACTTACAACAACGGACACATCATCTAGGCAGAAAATCAATACAGAAACAATGGCCCTGAATGATACACTGGACCAGATGGATCTGACACATATATTCAGAATTTTTTATCCAAAAGCAGCAGAATACACATTCTTCTCGAGTGCACATGGAACATTCTCCAAGATAGATCACATACTTGTCACAAAACAGCCCTCAAAAAAATATAAAAGAACTGAGATCATACCATACACATTTTCAGATCACAATGCTATGAAACTTCAAATCAACCATAGGAAAAAGTCTGGAAAACCTCCAAATGCATGGACGTTAAAGGACATCTTACTAAAGAATGAATGGATCAATCAGGCAATTAAAGAAGAAATTAAAAAATATACGGAAACAAATGAAAATGAAAACATGACAGTCCAAACCCTTTGGGATGCATCAAAGGCAGTCCTAAGAGGAAAATACACTGCAATCCAGGCCTATCTCAAGAAACAAGAAAAATCCCAAATACAAAATCTAACAGCACACCTAAAGGATATAGAAGCAGAACAGAAAAGAAACCCCAAGACAGAAGAAGAGAAATAATAAAGATTAGAACAGAAATAAATACAAAATCCAAAAAAAAGTAGATCTATGAAACTAAGAGCTGTTTTTTTTTTTAAAAATAAACAAAATTGATAAAACCCTAGCCAGAATCCTCAAAAAGAGAGGACCCAAACAGATAAAACCATGAATGAAAATGGACCTATCACAACCAACCCCTCAGAACTAGAAATAATTATCAGAGAATACTATGAAAAATTATATGCCAACAAACTGGACAACTTGGAAGAAATGCACAAATTCCTAGATACCCACACACTACTAAAACTCAAATGGGAAGAAATAGAAAATTTGAACAGACCCATAACTAGTGAAGAAATTGAATCAGTTATCAAAAATCTCCAACAAATAAGAGTCCTGGACCAGACTTCCCAGGGGAATTCTACCAGGCATTTAAAGCAGAGTTAATACCTATCCTTCTCAAGCTGTTCCAAAAATTAGAAATGGAAAGAAAGATTCTGGACTCATTCTATGAAGCCAGTATTACCTTGATTCCCAAACCACACAGAGACCCCACAAAGAAAGGAGAATTACAGGCCAATATCCCTGATGAACATGGATGTAAAAATTTTCAACAAGATACTAGCAAATCGAATTCCATAGCATATAAAAAGAATTCTTCACCAGGATCAAGTGGGATTTATTCCTGGGCTGCAGGGCTGGTTCAATATTCGTAAATCAATCAATGTGATACATCACATTAATAAAAGAAAGGATAAGAACCATATGATCCTGTCAATAGATGCAAAACAAAATACAGCATCGTTCCTTAATAAAAACCCTCAAGTAAGTTGGGATAGAAGGAACATACTGAAATATTATAAAAGCCATATATGAAAAGCCCACAGCTAGTATTATCCTCAATGGGGAAAAACAGAGCTTTCCCCTGAGATCAGGAACACAACAGGGATGTCCACTCTCACCACTGTTGTTTAACACAGTGTTAGAAGTCCTAGCATCAGTAATCAGACAACAAAATGAAATAAAAGGCATCAAAACTGGCAAAGAAGTCAAACTTTCACTTTTCACAGACATGATACTCTACATGAAAACCCGAAAGACTCCACCAAAAAGCTGCTAGAACTGATACATGAATTTAGCAAAGTCACAGGATACAAAAATCAATGTACAGAAATCAGTTGCATTTCTATACACCAATAATGAAGCCATAGAAAGAGAAATCAAGAAATCGACCCCACTTACAAATGCACCAAGAATCATAAAATACGTAGGAATAAACCTAACCAAAGATGTAAAAGATCCGTATGCTGAAAACTATAGAAAACTTATGAAGGAAACTGAAGAAGACACAAAGAAATGGAAAAACATTCCATGGATTGGAAGAATAAATGTTAAAATGTCAATACTACACAAAGCAATCTACACTTCAATGCAATCCCAATCAAAATTGCACCAGCATTCTTCTCAAAGCTAGAACAAACAATCCTAAAATTTGTATGGAACCACAAAAGACCCCAAATAGCCAAAGTAATGTTGAAAAAGAAAACCAAAGCGGGAAGCATCACAATCCCAGACTTTAGTCTTTACTACAAAGCTATAATCATCAAGACAGTGTGGTATTGGCACAAAAACAGACACATAGACCAATGGAATAGAATAGAGAACCCAGAATTGGACCCACAAGTGTACGGCCAGCTGATCTTTGACAAAGCAGGAAGGGGCATCCAATGGAAAAAAGACAGTCTCTTTAGCAAATGGTGCTGGGAAAACTGGACAGCAACATGCAACTAGACCACTTATACCATACACAAAAATAAACTCAAAATGGATGAAAGATCTAAATGTGAGACAGAAAACCATAAAAACCCTGGAGGAGAAAACAGGCAACAACCTCTTTGACCTCAGTTGCAGCAATTTCTTGCTTGACACATCTCCAAAGGCAAGGGAATTAAAAGCAAAAATGAACTATTGGGACCTCATCAAGATAAAAAGCTCTGCACTACAAAGGAAACAATCAACAAAACTAAAAGGCAACCGACAGAATGGGAAAAGATATTTGCAAATGACATAGCGGATAAAGGGTTAGTATCCAAAATCTATAAAGAGCTTACCAAACTCAACACCTGAAAAACAAATAATCCAGTGAAGAAATGGGCAGAAGACATGAACAGACACTTTTCCAAAGAAGACATCCAGATGGTTAACAGACACATGAAAAGATGCTCAACGTCACTCATCATCAGGGAAATTCAAATCAAAACCACACTGAGATACCACCTCACACCAGTCAGAGTGGCTAAAATTAACAACTCAGGAAACAACAGATGCTGGCGAGTATGTGGAGAAATGGGAACCCTCTTGCACTGTTGGTGGGAATGCAAACTGGCACACCTGCTCTAGAAAAGTGTGGAGGTTCCTCAAAAAATCAAAAATAGAACTACCCTAGGACCCAGCAATAGCACTGCTATGAATTTATCCAAAGGATATAGGAGTGCTGATTCTTAGGGGCACATATACCCCAATGTTTATAGCAGTGTTTTCAACAATAGCCAAATTATGGAAAGAGCCCAAATATCCATCAACTGATGAATAAAGAAAATTTGATTTATATATACAATGGAATACTACTTGGCAATGAGAAAGAATGAAACCTTGCCATTTGCAGCAATGTAGATGGAACTGGAGGGTATTATGCTAAGTGAAATAAGTCAGTCAGAGAAAAACAGATATCATATGTTTTCATTCATATGTGGAACTTGAGAAACTTAACAGAAGACCATGGGGGAAGGGAAGTGGAAAAATAGTTACAAACAGAGAGGGAGGGAGACAAACTGTAAGAGACTCTTAAATACAGAGAACAAACTGAGGGTTGATGGGTCAAGTGGGGTAGAGGGGAAAATGGGTGATGGGCACTGAGGAGAGCACTTGTTGGGATGAGCACTGAGTGTTGTATGTAAGTGATGAATCACAGGAATCTACCCCCAAAACCAAAAGCACCCTGCACACACTGTATGTTAGCCAATTTGACAATAAATTATATTAAAAAAAACAAGCAACACTAAAATTACACTGAAGAAAATTCCTAGAATGATTTAAGAACCTCATGCTAAGAGAACAGATCTTAAGAGTTCTCATCACAGGAAAAACAAATGCATGACCATGTGTGGTGATGAATGCTATCCAGACTTACTGTGGTGATCATTTTGTAACATAGACAAATATTGAATCCTTATGTTGTACATTTAAAACAAGTGTAATATGTCAGTTACATCTTAATTTTCTAAAAAGAGGCAAAGATATAAAACTAAGATTTCCATTTAAAAAAAAAAAAAGAAAGAGAAGAGACTGAGGCTTAGAATCGAATTAATATTCTGTGATCCCAGAAGTTGTCCAAGTCTGTTTTATGATTTATCATCATGTTAATTATGTATTTTTTATTTTACTTTATTAAAACATCAAGGAAGGTTAAAGGAAAGAAAGCTCAGTGAAATCTGAAACCACCAAAGACATCACTATGAATATTCATTATCACTACATAGTAGAAAAAATTTCTAATCATGTGCACTGTTTTTGAACTCTGCATCAATGAGAATTTATAATAATGTGGCTAGTACCTGCTCTGAAAGCTGAGGAAAATTCATTCTGTTCACATATACCTACAGGCTGGATAGTCTTTTGGAAAATGCTGACCTGAAAAGGCAAAAAAAAAAAAGTATAGAATTAGCCTCCCTATAAGATGTCATATTTCACTTTTTAGCTTTATTTCTGTAGGTCAAACACTATTCATATATCAAATTTGTCAAAATTGCCATAATCATATAAGGATGTCATGCATGTGAGATACCAAAGTGGACAAAGTAACAAATTGGATAAAACTCAGTGCTGGTAATACAAACTAAAAAAATTAAATTTCAGAGTTATCTAGTAATATCTGCTGAAAGAAAGGGGGAGGGGATCCTTGACAAAGGCCTTTAGGAAAATAACGGTAACACAAAAGGATGTATATGTAGATACACATAAAGATGCTCATTGAGGCACTGTTTATACAAGTATAAAAATGGAAATACTATACATACACAAATATTTCTATATGAATGGAAAAAGAGTTTTATCTCTGGGATATAGAATTATGCGACACTGCCACTCTTATATGATCGATTTCTCAAATCTATCTGTTTTTAATAAAGACCATGCATTACTTTTATTATCAGCAGAAACTTCAGATTAAAAAAGAAACCTGAGGGGTGCCTGGGTGGCTCAGTCGGCTGAGTGTCGGACTTCAGCTCAGGTCATGATCTCACAGCTTGTGAGTTCAAGCCCCGTGTCGGGCTCTGTGCTGACAGCTTGGAGCCTGGAGCCTGCTTGGGATTCTGTGTCTCCCTCTTTCTGCCCTTCCCCCACTCATGCTCTGTGTATGTCTTTCTCTCTCAAAAATAAAAAAAATTAAAAAAAAAAAAAAAAGAAACCTGAGTATTGCAACTTGCTCCCACACTAACTCTGCTCCTGCTTTCCTCTCTAATCTCCCCCCAAAACATCTACTCCTCTATGCTTTAGATTTCCAAACAATAGGGGCACCTGGGTGGCTCAGCTGGTTAGGCATCTGACTTCAGCTCAGGTCACGATCTCGGGGTTCGTGAGTTTGAGCCCCACATTGGGCTCTGCGGAGCCTGAAGCCTGCTTCAAATTCTGTGTCTCCCCCTCTCTCTGCCCCTCCCCAGCTCGCACTCTGTCTCTACTCTCTTAAATATAAATAAACATTTAAAAAAAATTAGATTTCCAAGCAATAAAATGGGGTAAACAATACTACTTCCCAAGGTTTTTTCGGAGAAAAATAAATCAAATCATTAAAACTGTCTGTAATTATAGCAAGTGCTCTGAAAACTTAGGGGCTATGACATTTAATTCTTCTATCTTCTTTAATAAGTACCAAAATTGCTCTTATTGTGGACCCCATCCTGTATTTTATAAAAGCCATGCTTACCATGCTGTACCAAAGATTACTTACTTTGTTTGGAGGCTCCTTATAAAAATAGGTCACTTCTCCAGTGTCTGTGCCCACAAGGGTCAAGAGGTTCTGAATCTTTTTCTTGTCTTCTAGCTCCCTGCAATTCTCATAGAGTAAGCACATATTGTGTTCAGAAGAAGTAAATTTTCCTATTTAAAAGACCTCCTTTCTGATTTACTTTTAAGACAATGGCAACATCAAATTAAAATTGAGTAAGATATATTTAGACCTTAGCTCTAATTTTTAAAACATCAGGTGTTTATACTAATTCAGAAAGAATGGATCAAAGACCTACATAGAAGAGTTAAAACTATAAAACTCTTAGAAGAAAACAAAGTGATATTGGATTTGGCAATGATTTTTTAAACATGACATCAAAAGCAGAAGGAACAAAAAGAAAAATATACCATTGGACCTTACAAAAATAAAAAACTTTTGTGCATCAAAGGACTATCAACAGAATAAAATGGCAACACTCAGAATGGGAGAAAACACTTGGAAATCACTTACCTAATAAGGGATTCAATCTAGAATATACAAAGAACTCTTAACACTAAACAACAGTAAAAATCAAAGAACCCAATTCAAAAATGGGCAAAGGACTTGAATAGACATTTCTCTGAAAAAGATACACAAATGACCAATAAACATGTCAGAAAATGTCAACATCACTAATCATTAGGGCAACGTAAACCAAAACAATGAGATACTACTTCACACCCATTAAGATAGCTAGTATTAAAAAAAATAAAGAACAAATGTTGGTATGCACATTCAGTAAGAGACTGAAACCTATGTGCACTGTGGGTGGGAATATAAAGTGGTACAGTCACTATGGGAAACAGTATGGCAGTTCCTCAAAATTATTAAACATAGAATTAACATTTGATTCAGCAATCACACTTCTAGGTATATATACAAAACAACTGAAAGCAGAGACCTGAACAGGTATGTGTACATCAATGTTCACAGCAGTGTTATTCACAATAGCTAGAAGATGGAAATAATTCCAATGTCCATCAATGGACCAAGGGATAAACACAATGTGGTATATACATATAATGGAATATTATTTGGCCTTAAAAAGGGATGAAAGTTTGATATGTGCTACAACATTGGTGAACCTCGAAAACATTGTGCTAAATGAAATAAGCCAGATGCAAAGGGACAAATACTATCTGATTCTGCTTATATGAAGTCAAATACATAGATAGAAGGTAGAACAGTGGTTACTGGGGGCTAGGAGGAGGGGAGATGGGGAGATATTGTTTAGAGTTTCTATATGGGATGATGAAAAAGTATTCTAGACATGGATAGTGGTATGGCTGCACAATAATGTGAATATACCTAATGCCACTGCACTATGCACTTAAAAATGACTAAAATGGTAAATTTCATGTTAAATATATTTTACCACAATTTAAAAACAATTTAGTAGTGGATGCTTCCACATCGTGGACCACTGCTCAGATGCTACCTTCAGGACCAAGACACTTCTCACCCAAGAGCTTCTCCAGCAACTGTCCTAGGCTGAAGGCAGCAGCCTTTCCCAAGTCTATATCCCCTCCCTGGTGGCAGCCTACATCCAATGAGTGGGGTACAAATGTTCAACCCCTTTGCCTCTGAATGGCTGTCCTGGCCTCAGAGCTCAGCTGAAGCTAACTGTTACCATCGAATCACAGTTCAAATTCTTCCTCTGTCCAAATCTGCTCGTAGATGATATTCCTGAGAGTCTACCTACTAACCATCCTATGGGCATTCATATCCATCTCAGAGTCTGCTTCCTGGGGAACACAACCTAAGAGAAGGACCATAGAGATATTTATCTTGTTTCATTTAATTTAGAAACAGAACTCCAATATTTCCCTTCTGCTAGTTGGCACCTGATTCTCAGTCGGTCGTTTTCAGAGTAGAGGCGTAAAGCGTGTTCCCGTTCCTGGAAGAGGCAGACCTGCATATCACTTAGGGCTTTCTGCAATTCAGCAATCTCTTCCTCCCTCTGCTGCAAATCCCATTCTAGTTTATGCTGAGGGGAAAAAAAAGGTAGTTGAAAAGATATTTGACTTCATAGGAGTATCTCTTATTGGGTATGGTGGCTCAGTTCAGGTAGATATATCACAAAGTGAATGATTTCACCAACACAGAATTCAAATGACAACAGGTGTGTATAGACTAGGGTTTAAAAGCTACAGGGTGAGTGTGACGTTTGCATATAACATCAAAGCTCTCATATCTTTTACAGATTACAAAACCCTGTAATGCCAAATGATCTAGTTCTAGTCACACCTTTTTTTTTTTTAATGCTTTCTATGTAATAAGGATTATAAAATTTTGGAAAGACAAAGATAAAAAGGTATGATTTTTGGCTACAGAGCTGAAGAATTTTGTGGGGAAAGAGACACGCCAACAATTAAAATGAAATAATTATTTCATGAAAGAGCATACAGAATAAAACGGTAGAGGGGAAAGCACGGCAGGGGTAAACCTCTAAGGTTTTGGGAAGTCAGGGAATGCAACCAAAAAGTTGGAACTTGAAAGACGAAAACTGTTGGAGACAAGCGGAGGGGGGCGTACTCTCAGGAAAGAGACATAAATACACAGCCATCAAAGAGCCGTAAGTGTCTGGAAAACTCCAAGTACTTCAGTGTTACTGGAGTGGATAGTGAGAGGCAGACTGGGGATTTATGGGGCCGGAGGCTGGATACTGGTAAGGAATAGCTCAGGGAAGGCATAACAAGAGTCTGAACTAGTGTTGTGGCAAGAGCAATTAAGCTGTAAGAATGGATCTAGTGACATTAAGGAAGCAGAAGCAACAGCACTTACCAAATGAAGCAAGTAGGGGCTGGGGAGTGCGGCAGGCAACGATACCATTTACTGGACAGAGAATAAAGACAAGTGAAGAGATAAGGGGAAGTGTTAGTGGCATATATGAATGTGTGGGTAGGGGAGCAAAGGGGAAAGGAGCTTAGACGTGGGCATGTTAGCATGGAGTTCAGGGAGAAAAGGGAGTCCCCATCAGTTACTTGGTGTCATCATCGCAGATGTAGCAGTAGAACGAACACTTACAATGAGACCGTATACAGTGGAATCTAGAACTTAGACAGTTAAGACTAAGGAAAGGGAGTTGTGAATGGAGACTGAGAAGAACTGGGCAGAGAGGTGAAGACAGAACCTAGGAAAGAAAAATGACAGAAATCAAGAAAGGATGAGTTTGCAGAAAAAAGGTCAATGGTGACAAATACTGCAAAGGCTACAAAGAGAAGAGATCATTTTGACAAGTAGGTTCTAGAGACTACAGGAGGTACAGTTTTCATGGAGCAATGAGGACAGAGACCAAACTGCAGTCAAGAAGTCGCTGAGAGAGTGATAAAGTCAAACTATTCTAGAAGTGTGGTTGAGAAAAGAGGGTCGACAGGGAAAAGCATAACTACAGAACAGCATTTTCTTCCTTTAAGTTGGGAAAGACTTGAGTATGTTTATATCTGAGGAGAAAAAGCCAATGTCATGCAAGAAGTTAAAAACAGAACATGGAGAGAAGAGAGTGGATGAAACAGGGTTTCTTAGGAGGAAGGAGGATTGGGGGGAAAGTTCTGGATCAGTTCACCTTGAACAGGCAGAGACATCTTGCCCCTGCAGCGGTAAAGAAGAAGAGAGATGGACAGAGGTGTAGGTATCTGTGTGTGGATGGGCAGGAAGGGAGTGCATGCGAGGTGGCTGGCATTTCCTTTGTGAACTAGGAAGCAAGATTGCCTGAGAGAAGTGGGCTAAGAAGGGGTGGCAGGCTGGAGGAGAGTGAGGGTATGGCACAGGTGAGCACAGGTGAGAAAATTGTTGTACAGTGACTGAGGATACGGATGGATATGTTTACCGTGACTTTATTGTGTAATGATTTGTGACCGTTCTAGGAGAACGGTTCTTAACTGGGGGGTAATTTTGCCTATGCCCCCAGGAGAAATTGGGCAGTGTCTACAGGCATTTTTGATGGTCACAATTGGGGACAGGGAGGATGGGGGCAGAGGTGTGCTACTGGTATCTAGTGAGTAGAGGCCAAGGATCCTGCTAAACATCGTACAATGCACAAGACAGTCTTCACAACAAAGAATTACCTAGCCCCAAATGTCAATAATGCCAAGACTGAGAAATCCTGCTCCAGGAGAGGAGGTAGTGGAGAACCAGATGAAGTTATAGCTAGGATTTGTGCTATGCAAGCAGAGCAGAAGAATAAGCAAAGGGTCATGTGCAGGCAGTACAGCCACTGAAGCGAAGCACAATGGGATCTGGGTTAGAAGGAAGGACATGATGTCAGAAAACTGACAGGCAACACTTAGAAAACCTGAAAAGTCGGGACGCCCAGGGGGCTCAGTTGGTTAAGCATCTGACTCTTTATTTCAGCTCAGGTCACGATCTCATGGTTCATGAGATTGAGCCCTGCAATGGGCTCTGTCCTGACAGTGGAAAGACTGCTTGGGATTCCCTCTCTCTCTCTCTCTCTCTGCTCCTCCCCCACTTGCTCTCACTCCCTCTCAAAATAAATAAACTTAAAAAAAAAAGGGGGGGTGTGAACAGGTGGCTCAGTCAGTTAAGCATCTGACTCTCGATTTCAGCTCAGGTTGTGATCTCACGAGTAAGATCAAGCCCCGAGTCAGCATGGAACCTGCGTGGGATTCTCTCTCCCTCTGCCCCTCCCTGGCTCACATGAGTGCATGTGCTCTCTCTCTCAAAATAAACAAATAAACTTTAAATAAAATATCTGATTATGATACAAGCTGGCACTTGTCTCAGTAATGAATGGACTCCATCAGGGTCCTGAAAGGGCACAATGCGCCATCTCTTTCACCTGTCCTTCACAAGCTTCTTTGTAGAGTTCCAGTTTCTTCAACAGGTCTTCATTTTCTGCCTCACACTCAGATATCTTCTTTTGGTAATATTCCAGAAGCTCCTGAGAAGGGCAGAGGACAGCCAGACGATCTTGTGTGGAAGGCAAGGGAGTTGACTCCACCGAATCCAAGAAAGACTTTCCCTTCCAGTTGGTGGGACCACTGAAGCCACAGGCAACATCATGTTTGGAGGCAGTTGTCAGCCTATGTGACATTACAAAGGGCATGTTCATTAAACTGTGGGGACGTTTATGAGACATTATAATTTCTTAAATAAAAAAGGGGTTTATGTTCTTAAAGTGCTAGAAGTAAGGTGCTCATAAACCTTCAAAGTTTGATGTTTCAGGTTAGTGACAAATCTTGTGAACTTGTTTCCAAGTATTAAAGGCTTAAAGATAGATTCAAAATACATGTTAGAGGGAGATAAAAAGATCATTTAAAAAAATGAAACATCACCCAAGTAAGACCAGGTAGTAACAGAAAATGTAGTGCTCTTAAGATGCATAGCAACGGAACACTATACACTGTAGTAAAATTGCTACTCCTCTTGTCCTAGAGAAACTCATGCACATATATACAAGCTGACATGTAAGAAAATGTTTATGACATTGTAACAATAAAAATGGTAAACCTTCCATCCATTCAATAGGATAATGGATAAATTGTGGTATATTCATATAAATGGAACATTATTCAAAGTTATTAGAAACTGTGAATTAGAGATACTCAAATATTACTGAATCACCCAAACAGTATTAAATGGAAAAATGTATGGAGATGCGTATATAGAAGGTACTGCCATTTGTTTAAGATTATAATTTGCAAAATGAAACTGTTCTTAGGAACAAGTATATAAGTGGCAAACTTATTAAGAAAGGGAATGATAAATATAAGATTCAGGATTAGAAAATAGGCTAGTTAGTGAGCACACAATCATATTAGCATCAGAGACATCTGAATTACACAGACCAAGACTAGACCAGATCAAAGGTTAATCAAAGGCAAGACAAGAAGTTTAGCAAGTAAGAGCCTTCAGCTAAAAGAATGAAAGTTGGAAAACAAATAGCCCAGAAGTGGAGAAACCCTGTGAAAATTAATCCAGTTTGGCTAAATCTCTACAATTTACAACATAACAAAATACACAGCAGTGTGGAGAAACTTTATACCGGAAGCCCAGAGTTGTAGCTAACGAAGGTCATGGCCAACACCTTTAATAAGTGAGCATGTACAGAAGAGATATTAAAATTTACTTTCAGCTATCAGGAAGGAAAAAAAACTTAGTATTTTCTCAATCACTAAAAGCTCATGACAGAAATACTCTTTTACTTAATGTTTCATGTTTTCAAAGGAAGTTTTATTTATAACAACTCTGGGAAATAGGCTAGTAGATGAACTAAGAGGTACTTCTGAGATTCTGCAGTGGGGAGCGATGGCCACGAGGATGAGATGTATCTATTGTGTAGCAAGTTAATAGCAGAACCGGAATTAAAAGTCCCCTGTTTGTATGCTGATTGTTCCCTGTCGTCCAGCATCCACAGGTGCTATACCAGGCTCACTCAAACTGCCTGCATTCTGGTATGAACATTTAATATGTCCTAGTTTTTAATGTTTATTTATTTATTTTAAGAGAGAGAAAGAGAGAAAGAGAGAAAGAGAGAGAGAGAGAGAGAGAGAGAGAGAGAGAGAGAGAGAGTGTGCAAGCGGGGAAGGGGCAGAGAGAGAAGGAGAGAACCCCAAGCAGACATTGTGCTGCCAGCATGGAGCCTGATGTGGGTCGTGAGATCATGCCCTGAGCTAAAATTAAGAGTCAGACGCTTAACCAACTGAGCCAGGCACCCCTAATATGTCCTAGTTTTTAATCCGAAAAATACATAGTAAGAATAGAGAAATGAGCTCTAACATAGTTCAAATCCAGAGTTTGGAAATACACTTCTAAAACCCTTCTAGTTCCCAAGTTAACTTGCACTTAAGGCTACAGAAGTCTTGATTCTTTAACAAGTCAAAAATAAACAAATGGCTTACTTTCTGCAGACAGGGGTTCGTGTTGGGGTAAAGTTCATTCTGTCCTTTTCACACCTGTCAAACACACAAAAATTCAGAATGAGGGGTCAGGAACAGAAAAAAACAGTATAAGATGGGATGCACAGACTCATTCCCTCTCCACCATCATCAGATGCACCTGCTGGTGAGAACGTGCTGTCCTAAAATGTAGGACTCTTGGGGTGCCTGGCTGGCTTAGACAGAAGAGCATGTGACTCTTGATCTCAGGGTTGTGAGTTTGAGCCCCATCTTGGGTGTGGAGATTACTAAAAACAAACAAAACAACAATAACAACAACAAAAACCAGCTTAAAAATAAATAAAAAATAAATAAAATATAGCACTCTTTAAAGTTGTTCCAAATCCTGAAAATCTGACTTTGAATTTTCATAAGGCATTCATTGTTCTTATTTTCAAATAAAATCAGAATGGACAAGCACACACAAAAGAAAAGCCTCCTTTATATGAAGGCTGTCTGCAACAATGCAAAACAAATTTACAATCCTTTTGCTGAAATAGAAGAGAGATTCAGAAAAGTTTTTGACAAGTAAGGGACAGTATGGGAATTAAGGTAGAGGACTAGTTATGCTAAATTTAAAATAAATACAAAGCCACTGACATTTTATCCTTATCTGGTGTTCTTTATCCATTGTTTTATCTTAGAGAAAGAAAAAACTACTTACAAAAGTTCATTTACAATCTCCATTCCCATTGTTAATACAGACCTTGGGTTCCTCTATTTGAACAACCTTATCAAAGAAATTTTCACAAAGATAACCTCACAGTCATGTTCTCTGAAAGAGGGAGGAAAGAAGGAGAAAGGGGGAGAGAAAAAGGGAAAGAGACCGAGAGGAGGAAGGGGAAGAGGGAAGGAGGGAGGGGAGAGGAGAATTTATTTTATTAACTTTAGAGAAAACTGTCTTATTGAGCATGCTTTGTCAACCCATTTGATTTTGAGCAAGATGATGTAATATTCTGCTCATGTACTTTTAGGGTGTGGGCAGAGGGAGAGGGAGAAAGAGACTCTTAAGCCCAATGTGGGGCTCCATCCCATGACCCTGAGATCATGACCTGAGCCAAAATCAAGAGTTAGACGCTCTATCAACTGAGCCACCCAGGCGCCCCTGTTCCTGTGCTCTTCAGTTGGCATACATCTGTTTATAATCTTCAGTTCTTTGGAGAAGAATTTTGTGAAAAATTGTGAAAAGAGATAATCACTCTTGTTAATTCTGTGTGCCATTTTCTCGCTCAGAACCCAGAGCGCCCCTGCCTCTCCTCCTTGAAACCTTTCTTCATTTGGCTTCTTGGATACCACATGTTCCTGGTTTTCTTTCTTCCTCACTGGTCATTAATTTTCAGTCACTGCTAGTTCTTCCTCAACTTTCTCTATACTTATTGCCTTGGTGACCACATAAAGTGTCAGTTTTCAAATACCATCTACACATTAATGGTTTTCAAATTTCTCCCTCCAGCACTGGCTCTGCCCTCGACTCCGCTCATGCCTATCTGACTGCCTATTCCATATCTCCATTTAGATGTCGTACAGGTCTCTCAGGCTTAACAGGTCTAAAACCAAGCTCCTGCTAAATAAATACCTACCACCCAAAGCTGCTCTTCTCTCAGAATTCTACCTTCCAGTAATTACTACCTCCATCTTGCCAGTTGCTTATGACAAAAAGTCGGTTGGAGAAACTTTACTCCTCTCCTTGTCTTATATGCTACACTTGATCCCTGTGAGCAAATCCTATTGGCTTTACCATCCAAATATCTAGAATCTGACGATCACTCATGCCAATACTGCCCTGGTCCAATGCACTACAACCTCTTGCTTGGATGACTACAACAGCCTCTTCAACTGGTGTCTTTGCTTCTGCTTTTAGAGCAGGCCCCCACAGTCTATTCTCAACACAGCAGTTAGACTGATTATTTAAAATATAATTCAAACCACAAAGCTCCTCTTCTCAAAAGCCTCCAAGCTGTTTTGTTTTAGTCAGAGAACCAACGTCTTTAAAATGGTTTACAAAGTCCTACATGGTCCGACTACCCCAGTACTTCTGTGACCCCACCTACTACTCTCCCCCTGCTCACTGCTCCAACAACACCGGGCTCTGCTGTTCCTCAAATGTGCCAAATTTTTACTTCAGACTTCACATTTCTACTGTATTTATGATGTTCTTCTCCCATTCATTTATACGGCTTGTTCCCGCTGCTTGAGGGTCCTGATGTCACCTTCTTGGTGAGTCTCCTCTGACCACTCTGGCATCCCCTTACCGACCTTCTCTGCTTTACTTCATCACCATCTGATATATTTTACTTATTGACTCCCCACACTGGATCGTGGAAACTCACTAAGGGCAGACATTTTTTATCTCTTGTTCACTGCTAAATCCCCAGTCACTAAAAACAGTGCCTGGTTCAGTAGCAGTAGATGCTCAGTAAATTTTTTTAAAAATCCTCAATATGAATTTGAAAGACTCTGTTCAACATCTTCTTCTACTGGTCAGTCTACCCAGTTTAGCTAGAATACTGGTTTCTGTCTGTCATTCCATTAGCTTTCTTCTACCAACCAACCCTTCAAATATACCATCTCTTTTTCTCACTCTCTCCTTTAAAAACATTTTTTAAGTTTATTTATTTATTTTGAGAGAGACAGAGACAGTGTGAGTAGGGGAGGAGCAGAGAAAAGAGAGAATCCCAAGCAGGCTCCGCACTGTCTGCAGAGTCCAATGCAGGGCTCGAACTCAGAAACTGTGAGATCATGACCTGAGCCAAAACCAGGAATCGGAGGCTTAATCGACTGAGCCACCCAGGCACCCCTCTCACTCTCTCCTTTAAAATGACTACTCACCTCCTTCCACAAAACTTCTCCAAGTCGGGCCAATTTGTCTTTTGTAAAAAATAACCTAGAAAATAGAAATGGTAATTGGGTTGGTATAGTAGGATTATGGGTAACATTTTTTTTTTAAAACAGCTTTATTGAGATGAGTAATTCACATTCCATAAAAGTCATTCATTTAAAGTATATAATTCAGGGGTGTCAGGGTTGGTCAGTCAGTTAAGCATCTGACTTCGGCTCGGGTCATGATCTCGCAGTTCGTGAGTTCGAGCCCCACGTCGGGCTCTGTGCTGACAGCTCAAAGCCTGGAACCTGCTTCAGATTGTGTGTCTCCTTCTCTCTCTGCCCCTCTCCTGCTTGTACTCTCTCTCTCTCAAAAATAAATAGTTAAAAAAAATCTTTAAAGTATATAATTCAATGCTTTCAGTATGTTCAGATATGTGTAACCATCACAATTACAGAACATTTTCATCACTTCAAGAAGTCCTCTACCCTTTAGCCATCACCCCTGTGCCCCCCTCCCCTTAAACTCTAAGCAACCACTGATCTATTTTGTGTTTCTATAGATCTCCCTATTTTGGACTTCCATATGAATGAGATCATATAGTATGTGGTCCTTTGCAGTTGGCTAGTACTGTTCTCTCTCACTTAGCATGATGTTTTCAAGGTTCATCTGTGCTGTAGCGTGTATTAGTACTTCATTCTTTTATATGGCCAAAGAATATCCCATTTTATGAATCCAGGTGACATCTTAAAGATGAATGCCACTGTTCTAAAACTATTTAAGAGTAACTTGGAACGCTTTTTTTTTTAAATAATCTTGAGTCATTTTATTTGTTTTATAAAGTAAAAGTAAAGCCCAACATGGGCTCAAACCCACAACCCCAAGATCAAGAGCTGCACGCTCTACCAAATGAGCCAGCCAGGCCTTGCCGCGCTGGCCCCCCCTCCCCGCCCCCAAGTAACCTGGAACTTTAAGAGAGTCCTCCCACAACCCGTAACCTCTCTTCCCCCTCCAAGTCAGTGACTGTCCTCACTCCTGTTTCCTATGACTACTGCACATCTACAAAAAGTTACCTATATTCACATCTCATTTAGTTTTATTCTCTCACAATCTGACTTCTACTACAACATCTGAACTGGTTATTCTTCTTGGTCACGAGACATCCAAATGAATAAATTTAACTGCTTTCTTGGTTTCCCACCCTCCATCCAACAAGTCACTTCTCGCTTTGCATACTTAATTTGACAGTGTTGACTACCTTTTCAAAAAATATTGGGAGGTGAGAGCTTGGGCTCTAAAGTTAAACAGACTTGGGTTTAAGTATAAGCTCTGTCCCTTATTAGCTGTGTAACAAGACCTGTTATTTAACCTCACTACATTTCAGTTACTTATTAAAGAGGGGGAAATTAGGGGTGCCTTGGTGGCCCAGTCAGTTGAGCATCCAACTTCAGCTCAGGTCATAATCTCACAGTTCTTGAGTTTGAGCCCCACACTGGGCTCTGAGTTGACAGTGTGCAGCCTGCCTGGGATTCTTTCTCTCCCTCTCTCTGCCTCTACCCCACTTGCTTTTTCTCTCAAAATAAAATAAACTTAAAAAAAAAAAAAAGGGATAATAGGGGAGCCTGGGTGGCTCAGTTGGTTGAGGGTCCAACTTCAGCTCAGTTCATGATCTCATGGTTCTTGAGTTTGAGCCCCGTGTCAAGCTCACAACTGTAAGCACAGAGCCTGCTTCAGATCCTCTGTCCCCATTCCTCTCTGCTCCTGCCTCTCTCTCAAAAAATAATAAACACTTAAAAAAGGAAGATGGGGAAAATAGCATATATCATAGGTTGGTGTGAGAATTAAATGAAATAATGAATAAAAAGGATGAACAGTGACACATAAGTGCTCAATAAATGGAGATTATTATTTTTTACTGAAAATTTTCCTTTCTTGGTTCAAAAGGTTCTGTCTTCAACTTTCTTTGCTATTTCCTCTATCCATTTCTGTGGGAACATCATTATCCCCACTGCGTTTATGATTACCTCTATTATTTAAAACACTACCTGGCACAGAGTAACTAACAATTACTTACTGAATGAACAAATGACATCTTTCAATATCCTGGTTTGAATGTCCAATATGTAATGGACATTTTCACCTATATGTCCCACTGGAGTTTGAAATGTCTAACTTAAAAAAGTTTAACTTAAAAAAAAAAAAAATCACTCAAGTCACGTATGTTTTAGCACCTCAAAGCGAATTCAGCATCTCATAAGCAACCTGGACTTTAAAATTAACATTCATTATTTCATTACTCCTTCTCTTGACCTTCATCCAACCATATGAAAATCCCATATAGTCTCTCTGGGCAATCACCATGTTTATTCAGGATCTCCATATCTTCTTCCCAGCTCTACTATAATGGCTTAACTGTTCTACCCACCCCTTGTCTCCCTTGGACCATATTCTTTTGTTTTTTAAGTTTATTTATTTTGAGAGAGAAAGAGAACCAGGGAGGGACAGAGAAGGAGGGAGAGAGAGAGCATCCCATGCAGGCTCCATGCTGTCAGCACAGAGCCCAACATGGGGCCGATCTCACGAATGTGAGATCATGACTTGTGAAATCGTGACACAAGCAGAAGTCGACAGTTGGATGCTTAAGTGACTGAGCTAACCAGGCACCCCTTTGCACCATATTCTTAAAAGTCATAATATTCATCAGTGGCTCCTCAAAGCCTAACGCATTAAATCAAACTCAGCCTAGATGTCATGGCTCTCTATCTAAGGACCAAACCTATCTCCCCTAATTTCCCTCTCTTCCCCTAAAATACTCCCGTTGCAGATAACTTTCTTGCCTCCATGCCTTTGTTAGTGAGCTTCCCTCCAGCTGGAACATACATCAATCCACCCCCACCCTTCCCCCCTTCACTTAATGAAATCCAGTTAGTACCTGAAAACTAACTACCTCCATCTCTTTCCAGAGTCTCTCGATCCAAATTGATCTATCAAAATGATGTAGCTGCAAAAGAACACCATCTGTAATTCTCTAAAAGTTAACATAATAGAGTTCTTTGTTGCTACAATTTCTCTCATGGCAGGGTATGTTCCTTGCAGATAGAAAATAGGCATTACTCATTATAGTATCTCCCAAAAGATCAATATAGATAAATTAATGGGTTTCAGTTAGCTTCTACTCCTCTCTCTGTGATATCCTCATTTAAGTGGTTTTTTTGTTTTTTAATACAGCCTGTTTACTTAAAATTAAATCTTGATTAGTACTTTGACATTTATTTTATTTACCCCCATAACAACTCGGTTAAGTACTTTTATTATACTTTAATCTACAAATGAGGAAATTGAGGGTTAGACTATTGTGGGATGAGGGAATACCGGAGCGCACTTCCAGGACACCAAATTCTACACTCTTTTTTATATTTCATCCTGCTGTTGACTCCCTCATGTTTATGGCTCCCCAATCCTCCAGCACCCTCAAAATATTTCACTTTGCACATCCTAACTTCCTTCTTCCGGGACCCGCACTTACTTCTCCCTCACCAGATTTTTTCTAGCCCAAGGCCCGTTCCCCCACTCCTGCATCCCAAACCCAAAACTCTGTACTCACGCCACACTAAACCTCCGAGTCAGAAACCCGCAACCGAAAAACAAAACTTAAATCCGGTAGCTTTGCAGCGCCACTGAGCGTGCACGAAATCGGTCCAATCGCCCACAAGTTTACACGGCCCTTTGGATTGTGCGCCAATAGGAAGGCTATTCACACAGAGGCACGCCCCATTCCCGCCCTTCCTCGCTTCGCGTCTAACCGCGCAGAGATAGCCGGGAAATGTAGTTTTACTTCAGCACGCAGCTTCCCTGGTGGAGGATGTTAACGGATTGCAACCCAGTTCATCCCAGTACTGGTAGTGTGGTGTTTAGGGTCAGAACACACTAATTCTGGGCACCCCCAGTTTAAACTTGTTCAACTACTTTGTTTTCATAAAAAATCATGCAGAAACGCGATGCATAATCATGCAATGGATACAGGATTATTATGTGTTGCAATTTACAAGCTTATATCAAGGTGAAGATTCTAAGAAGATAATTTCTCCTTCAATGACCTGGTGGCCTAGGGTCAAGATAGGACCTGTGGTTCAGTTTCTACCGTCAGAGAGTTATGTATATTAATACTACTGTTTTTATCAGCAGACACTGCTTCCTTTTCCTGAAAGATGTGAGAAACTGGCTTTAATAATGTAAGCTAATTCAAAACTCAATTGCAGTCTCATCTTTCCAGAAGAACAAACGGTAGGAGTAGGGGGAAAGGTACTTCAGCCTCTGAGCTGTCACTACTGCTATGAAAAAGCTGGGACTCTTTGCTGTATAAGACTTAAGGATGTCCAGAAGGAATTTGACATCTCCTAAATTTACTTTTTTCTGTCTTGTGATTTTTCTCTATTAGTTACCCCAAAAAACAGTATTTTTGTGTCTCTTTTGGCCCTTACATTTTTTTATTATTTTATTTAATTTTAAAGTTTATTTTTTTTATTTAGGGAGAGAGGGAGAGAATCCCAAGTAAGCTCTGCACGGATAGCACAGAACTGGATGAGGGGCTCCCACAAACCGTCAGATGATGACCTGAGCCAAAATCAAGAGTTGGGTGCTCAATTGACTGAGCCATCCAGGTGCCCTCCCTTATATATATATTTTAAGCAAAATCATGGTGATCTTATCTTCAGACTGGTTCTTAAATACATATCATCCTATTAATTGCTACTCTGTCTCGTCACCTTTCACTTGGATTACTACAACTGGTGTTTTTCCCTTCTCCAATCCATTCTACAAAAGGTGATTATTTTTTTTAAAGCACATTTCTGGACATGTCACATTCCTGTTCATAAACTTTTGGTGACTCCCCAAAGAGTAGACAATCAGTCCAGAGAGTGATATGGCATTCAAATACTGACATAACCTGATCCTACTTATCTCATTATATAATAAATAACTTATTTTCTGAATGTAGCATGGACTTCCCAGGTTTGGCTCATACCCTTCCTTTTATGTGGATTGATCTTTTCCATGAATCTTAACCTATAAAATCCCTACTAAGGCCAATACAAATAACATCTCCTTTATTAGAAGTAATCCTTTGTGCTTTGATATTCATTTAGCAATTTGTCATTGTATTTTGATAGCATAGCTTCTGTTCAAATGTCATCAGTCTTGAGCCCTTCTCTGACTACACTATCCCCCCTTACCACCCTTCCGCTCCCTACCTTCTGTACTTTTTAAAAAGATCTTATCACACCTAAAATAATATATATTTGCTTGTGCTCATTATTTTGTCTCCCCTTGCCACTAGAATGTAAGCTCTGTCTTTTTATTGTTGTTCATGTTATATATGCAGAATGAATCTAGGAGAGTGCCTGGCACATTGCAAATGCTCAAAAGTTGTTGCCAAATGAATGAATACATATATAATATAACATTCTTTCCCACAGGTGTGTTTCCTCTTTTTATTAGATTGTTCTTCTTCCATTCTATATCAAGGTTGAAGTGTCATCATTCATTCACATGTCAAAGGGTTATTCTCAACCCTCCCTCTCTCACAACCACCCAATGTCAGATTGATTTTTTTAAAAAACACTCTGGTTGCAGAGGAGCAATTAAGGACAATGCTTGAAGATCTAGGAGGCTGCCGTGGTAATTCACGGAAATGCCTAACTAAACAAGGGAGGCAAAAATGGAAATATGAAGAGGAAAATGGGAAATATTTAAAAGTTCCAATTGACTGGGTGGCTCAGTAGGTTAAGCATCTGACTTCAGCTCAGGTCGTGAACTCACAGTTTGTGGGTTCGAGCCCCATGTCAGGCTCTGTGCTAACAGCTCAGAACCTGGAGCCTGCTTCAGATTCTGTGTCTCCCTCTCTCTCTGTTTCTCTCTCTCTCTCTCTCTCTCAAAAATAAATAAAGATTAAAAAAAAAAGTTCCAGGGCGCCTGGGTGGCTCAGTTGGTTAAGCGTCTGACTTTGGGTCAGGTCATGATCTCCCAGTTTGTGAGTTTGAGCCCTGCGTCAGGCTCTGTGCTGAGAGCTCAGAGCCTAGAGCCTGCTCCTGAGTCTGTCTCCCTCTCTCTTTCTGCCCCTCCCCTGCTCGCACTCTGTCTCTCTCTCTCTCTCTCAAGAAAATAAATAAACATTTTTTAAAAAGTTCCAATCAACTGGATCCAGGACAGAGAGATTAGCTGGAGTAGGTGACATTAATCAGAGTGGGAAATACAAGGGACCTAGCTGGCTCAGTCGGTAGACAGTGTGACTCTTGTTCTCGGAGTTGTGAGATTGAGCCCCATGTTGGATGCAGAGATTAGTTAAAAATAAAATCTTAAAAAAGAATGGGAAATACAAGAGGAAGAGTATATATGAATATATATGGAGGCTATGAGAAAGGCAAACCTGAGAAACTCTTACTTGGTATATTCTCCCGCCCTGGGATTTTACTTTCCTGCTCAGTTTAATTCTGTGGTGCATAACATTGTTACTGCCGGCAATCTCATCTCTTTGTCTTTCTGTTGTAATGGCACTACACTTTATTTTATTTATTTATTTATTTATTTATTTATTTATTTATTTATTTATGTAGGCTAATGTGGGGCTTGAACTCACTGACACTGAGATCAAGACAGGAGCTGAGACCAAGAGTCAGATGTTTAACCCACCACCAAGGTTCCACCCAGGTGCCCCAATCCCTGTACTTTAGATTATTCTTAGCTTTTGCCTTCTATGTGTGCTCCTGGGGAACAGTCTCCCATTTATGGGAAATGATATCACCATAAAGTTATGGTCTCTAACCTTAGTGAAACCCTCAGAAGTGAAGAACAACACTTCTCAAGAAACATTTGCTCTTTCTCCTTATTTCCACAGGAGCCACTTTGGGTATTCACAATTTGCTTTAAACCCTTAAGGGAGCCCTCCCAGTATCTTTGTCTTTCTTTCCCAAGGTAATCAACTGCCTTAACTTCATGCCTTCTCACCCACTTACTTACCATCACTGTACTTGTATTTACCTCTTTTCCTCTGTTTCAGAGGAACGGGTGTCCCTGCTCTTATCATGTTCATTTCTTTTGCTTCTTTAGGGACTTTGGTTTTTCTCTTACTATCTTCAGCCTCCAATTCTCCATTAGTTCTTCCTTCTCAGCACTGAGGCCCACTCATGTATACTAGCTTGTGAAGATATTCTTTGGTTCTCCTTCAGTAACTTCCATGTTTCCATACCCAACCTTTCCTCCACAGCCAAGGACATTGAGTCCATGCTTGGCTCCTTTTCTTCATCTCCCATTCATTTCCCAACTCACTCGAAACTGGATTTTGACTCCATAACTTTATTGAAATTGCTCTATGATCTATTAATTGCTAAACTGAATGATCACATCTTGTCGTATCTCATTCTTTCTGGCATTTTATACTGTTGCAAATTTTCACCTTTTCTTCAAATTTTACTTTCTTGACAACTATGAAAACCCTCTCAAATCACTCTCACCATTCATTCTTAGCATCACATGCTGGTTTTTCTTTTTATGGTGAAAGAACTATTACCTTCCTGGAAAAATTAACTTTTATTAGCTCAACACAGATAACTGAAAAGTAAACTTCTGGTTTCTCTTATTTGTGTAGGAACCATGGACTTCATAACAATAATACATATCAAAGTAAGAATAAATATAACTGAAGCATGCATTTGGTATGCTTCCCATCCTCATTTAATGCTAAATTTAAGAAATAATAGCTTTTGCCCTCTGAGAAATCACAGAAAAATAGACAATGCACATACAAACACACTAAAGGAAATAGGAGTACTTAAAAACTATGTACCTGTCCAGGGAGCCTACACCAGGAAAACAAATAACTAGTACCCATGTTTTAATTTTGAAAAATCACAGGGCAGAGAGAAGATAGAAAACTGACATTTATCATTTCCTTTCCAGTTTATTATTTGTATTTTTATTGTCATGTGTAGGTTGGTACATAGTAGTGAACAAGGTCTGTGTTATCTGTCCTCTATGAAGGCATCTACGACGTAGAAAATTATTGATAAAGTCCTTGACATAAATTTGAGTGAATCCAAACCAAATATGAGAAAATACCTCATCTAGTTTTTTTTGTTTGGTTTGTTTGTTTGTTTGGAATATGGCATTTGACTTTGTTCTTGAATTCACCCAGTTTGTTAAGGTAGAAGCTCTTGATACGTTACTTTACAAATTATGCAAATATTTTGGCAAACACAGATTTAGAGATTCAAATGAGATTCAAATGATTAAAGTTTTTAAAAAAAACTTTAATGTTTGTTTAATTTTGAGAGAGAGAGAGAGAGAGAGAGAGAGAGAGCGCGCACAAGTTGGGGAGAGGCAGAGAGAGAGAGGGAGACACAGAATCCAAAGCGGGCTCCAGGCCAGAGCCCGACATGGGACTCGAACTCACGAGCCATGAGATCATGACCTGAGCAGAAGCTGGATGTTTAACCGACTGAGCCACCCAGGGGCCCCTAAAATGTTTCTTCTTCCTTTACCATAACATTAATAAGGAGGTAATCATTTGAAATATTGCATTTAAAAATCTTTTAGATCACTTTGCCTACCAGAGCCATTGAAAGTGATATAAAACAGAGCCTTGTATGTTATTTCCAATTCTTATGAAATACTGCCATGCATTATTGAATTAATCCTTTCCTTTATAACTTCCTTTTATATATCTTAATGTTTAAATGAAATATCTTCTGGTCTCTATGTTCAAAATTCTGATATAAATGTAGCCTCTATTTTATTTTTAAAGGATTTTCTTTTCTTTTTTTAAAATGTTTATTCTTGAAAGAGAGAGAGGCAGAGAGCAAACAGGGGAGGAGCAGAGAGAGGAAGACAGAATCACAAGAAGGTTCCATGCTGTCAGCACGGAGCCCCATGTGGGGCTCAAACTCACAAACTGTGAGATTATGACCTGAGCTGAAACCAAGAGTTGGATGCTTAACTGACTGAGCCACCGATGTGCCCCTGCATGTAGCCTCTTAACCAAAGTTCTTCTATATGTGATTTCTTTTTCTTCTCCTAGAATATAATTTCTTCTCCTAGAATACATACTAATTAAATTTTATTATTGGCTTCACTACTGCCTTAGAGTTCCACAGTTTTTGAAAAAATTTTAAACTTGACGTATTCTTCATATGTAATTGATGATTTTTATTTTATCTCTTCTTCAAGACTAGTGAAAATATGTGCACCTAAAATGCAGGTCTACAGAAATTACTTGTAAATTATCACTATTTTCCTCCCTTAATTAAGGTATCAACAACTACTTTCCAATCAGATTATTTGAACATTCATAGTCTATGTCTATCTTCCCTCAAAGTACCCACAGCTTGTTTGCCCGAGATATTAGCATTATTTATTTGAATATGACTTATATTTATATGACCTTTAATGGATTCTTAATCATCTATTCTTTTGTACTCAGCAGATAATGGATTGTTGTAAGGCAAAGCACAAGATTATCAATAAATTTAGGTGCATTGTAAATTGTTCTGTTCAGCAGTAAAACCATGTATATCCTTCAAAGAACACCTTGTAATTGCTTCTAAAATAATATAATTTGTGGCACCTGACTGACTTAGTTGGTAGAGCACACAACTCTTGATCTCAGGGTTGTGAGTTTGAGCCCCATGTTGGGGGGTACACTCATTCTTCCCCACTTGTCTCTCTCTCTCTCTCTCTCTCTCAAAAGCAAATAAACATTTAAAAAAATTTTAAAAGAAACATTTTAAATCATAGCTTTTCAACCTTTAGAGTTCATAAAAATTGAATCTCTTCCTCCTATACTGATTTGTCCCTGTGGACTACTTAGAGTCTGTCTGCTCAAAACCCACATAAAAATGTGTCTTTTTAAAAAATGTTTATTTTTGAGAGACAGACAGAGAGAGAGACAGAGAGAGTGCATGAGCCTGAATGAGGGAGGGGCAGAGAGAGGGAGACACAGAATCTGAAGCAGGCTCCAGGTTCTGAGTTATCAGCACAGAGCTTGATGCCGAGCTCGAACTCATGGACTGTGACATCATCAGTCCCCAAAGTGTGGTCAACAGATCCTTATTTGTCCTCAGGCCAATGTTGGTCCCTGAAGTATCTTCTGAAGGTCTTGAAGTCAAAATTATTTTCATATTAACATTAAAATGCTATTTGCCTTTTTTTATTAAAATTTTTTTAATGTTTTATTCATTTTTGAGAGAGAGAGAGAGAGAGAGAGAGAGAGAGAGAGAGAGACAGCATGGGAGGGGGAGAGAGAGAGGGAGAGAAAGAGAATTCCAACCAGACTCCACACTTATCAGCACTGAGCCCGATGCAGGGCCCAAACTCATGAACTGTGAAATCATTACCTGGGCTGAAGTCGGATTCTCAACCGACTGAGCCACCCAGGCACCCTGTTTTTGTTTGTTTTGTTTTGTTTTGTTTTTGCCATTGACATTTGCACTGCAAAAGCAGTGGTGGCTAAAACTACTGGTTCCTCAGCATGAATCATGGCAGTAACACCAAACTGTACTTGTAGTCATTGTTTTCACGACACACACACTAATGGTTTAAGAAGAAAAAAAGCCAGTTTCATTTAAATATGCCCATGATGGGGGTGTGGGGGTGGCTCAGTCGGATGAGTGCCCGACTCTTGATTTTGGCTCAGGTTTATCAGTTCCAGCCCTACATCAGGCTCTGTGCTGACGGCGTGGAGCCTGCTGGGATTCTCTCTCTCCCTCTCTCTCCCTTCCTCTCCCCCATGCTCTCTCTCTCTCTCTTTTTCTGTCTAAATAAACTTAAAAAAAAAAAGAAAGAATGCCCATGATGAAGCAGTAAAAATGATTAGTTTTAGTAAACCGTGACTCTTGAACATGTTTTTTTAATAGTCTATGTGATGAAGTAGGAAGTACACGTAAAGAAAGCAGTTCTACTATGTACAGAAGCAGGAAGGTTTTCTCAAGGAGAAGCACTTATGAGCTTAATTAGTCACATTTTTCATGTAACACCAGAAGGCCAAACAGATAAACCATGGCTATTTAGATCTAGGTAGTTGACAGACATTTTCTTGAAAACGAACAACGTGAGCCCATTTATTCAGTGGAAACAACTGATGGTATTTGTTGACAATGAAAATCTGAGCTATAAGTGAAAATCATTATTTTGGAAAACTTGTTTCTGTTACTCTGAGTTTGACAGCCTCTCAATTTTCTGAGAACATCAATGGTAATGTTGCTATGATTTTTTTATATTATATAATTATGTGCATCAACATTAGGAAGATCTATATAACTCAGTTATAATATTGAAATAATATTATCAAAATGACCAATGCATGATGTTACAAAATCATGACTGAGTAAAAAATCCATTCAAGGACAATGTTGACTACCATTTTAATGTAACAGAGTACAAAAAGTTCATTGATAAAGTTTTAGATTCCATATTGCTAACCTTTAAGAAATTACAATTATCAGGGTGCCTGTGTGGCTCAGTTGGTTGACTCTTGATTTTGGCTCAGGTCATGATCTCACAGTTTGTGGAATTGAGCCCTGCATTGGGTCTGCACTGAGTGTGGACCCTGCTTGGGATTCCCACTCTCTCTCTCCCACCCCCCCCCCCGCCCCTCTCCCCTGCTTGCGCGCTCTCTCTAAAATGAAAAAAAAAAAATGGAAAAAGTAATTACAATTATCTGAAAGGGCTAAATATTGAAAAAATACTATTTCCTTTCCAACTACATATCTGTGTGATGCTGGATTCTTTCCCATATATTTCAACCCAAACAATATATCACAAAAGATTTAATACAGAAACAGGTATGAGAATCCAGCTTGGTCTTACTAAGCCAAACATTAAAAAGTTTTTCAAAAAATGTAAACTCAAGCCACTTTTATCACTAAATTCCTTTTAGAAAAAAAAAAATATATATATTAACATGTGTGATGGTTAATTTTATGTGTCACCTTGGAGGGTTTTTTTTTGGATGAGGTTAACATTGAATCAATAAACTCTGAGTCAAGCAGATTTTTCTTCATAGTGGGTGGGTCTCATTTAATCAGCTGAAAGCTTGAATAGAACACAAATCCAGCCTCCCCAAGCTAGATGGAATTCTCCTGCAGAGCGCCTTCAGAATTTATCTGAACCATCTTCTTTCTTGGGTTTCCAGCCTGCTAGTCATTGGAGTGGAACATCAACTTTCCTAAGACTCCAGCCTGCTAGCCCACACTGCATATTTTGGACTTGCCGGCCTCCATAATTGTGTGAGCTAATTCCTCATTTTCTCTCTATCTCTCTCCATTCTATTGGTTTTGTTTCTCTGGAGAAAGCTGATTAATACAACATGTAAGGGGTTTATTATTTATTATTATTATTATTTTTAACAGTCTACTTACTTAGAGAGAGAGTGCTCACATGTGAGATGGGGGAGAGAAGGAGAAAGTGCAGAGCCTGACACAGGGCTCGATCCCACAAACTGCGAGATCATGACCTAACCTGAGATCAAGAGTCAGATGCTTAACTAACTGAGCTACCTAGGTGCCTGGTTCTCAATAATTTTTAAGAGTACAAAATGGTCCTGAGACCAAAAAGTTTGAGAACCACTGGTAGAAAGTATATTTGAAACGAAATAGCCTTTCCTTACAAATTTAGTAATTTTTAATTTTGGCTCTCAGCAACTTGCCTTCCTTCAATTAGTCTGAATTTATGAAGTTTTATTATGTTTTTTAATAAATTCAGAGATCACAGCCTAGCTAGATGATTATCAGAGTTGGATATTCATTTTATCCTATTCTAGCACCAAGGACAGCAAATTTTGTATAAAACATAATTTTTTAATATTATTTAATTTTTTTCTCAAAAGTTTTTAAGAATAGCTTAACTACTGAAAACAGCACCTGTAAACTACAGCTATACTTAACTGTTCTGCCCTGAGACCCAAGCACTATTGACGGTCAATATTAACATACTATGTGCAGAAAGCCCTCATTAGAGCTGATTAACCACGGGCAAAGTAATGTTGAAAAAGAAAACCAAAGATGGAGGCATCACAATTCCAGAATTCAAGCTATATTATAAAGCTGTAATCATCAAGACAGTATGGTACTGGCCCAAAAAGCAGACAAATAGATCAATGCAACAGAATAGAGAACACAGAAATGGATCCACAAACATATGGGCAACTAATCTTTGACAAAGCAGGAAAGAATATCCAATGGAATAAAGACAGTGTCTTCACCAAATGGTGTTGGGAGAACTGGACAGCGACATGCAGAAAAATGAACCTGGACCACTTTGTTACACCATACACAAAAATAAACTCAAAGTGGATGAAAGAGCTAAAACGTAAAACAGGAAGCCATCAAAATCCTATAGGAGAAAACAGGCAACAACCTCTTGCAGCTTGGCCGCAGCAACTTCATGCTTGACATGTCTCCAGAGGCAAGGGAAACAAAAGCAAAAATGAACTTCTGGGACCTCATCAAGAGAAATAGCTTCTGAATAGTGAAGGAAACAATCAGCAAAACTAAAGTTTTAGTTTAGCAAAACTAAAAGGCAACTGAGAGAATGGGAAAAGATATTTGCAAATGAGATCTCAGATAAAGGGTGAGTATCCAAAATCTATAAAGAATTGTCAAACTCAACACCCAGAAAACAAATAGTCCAGTGAAGAAATGGGCAAAAACCATGAATAGACATTTTTTCAAAGAAGACATCCAGATGGCTAACAGACACATGAAAAAATGCTCAACATCTTATCATCAGGGAAATACAAATGAAAACCACAATGAGATACCGCCTCACACCTGTCAGAATGGCTAAAATTAACAACTCAGGAAACAACCGATATTGGTGAGGATGCAGAGAAAGAGGAACCCTTTTGCACTGTTGGTGGGAATGCAAACTGGTGCAGTCACTCTGGAAAGTAGTATGGAGGTTCCTCAAAAAACTAAAAACAGAACTACCCTACGACCCAGCAATTGCACTACTAGGTATTTATCCAAAGAATATAAAAATGCTGATTTGAAGGGACACATGTACTCCAATGTTTATGGCAGCACTATCGACAGTAGCCAAAGTATGGAAAGAGACTTTGTTATGTAACATCGACTGATGAATGGATAAAGAAGACACACACACACACACACACACACACACACACACACGATGGAATATTACTTGATGATCAAAAAGAATGGAATGAAATCTTGACATTTGCAACAATGTGGATGGAACTAGAGTGTATTATGTTAAGCAAAATAAGTCAGAGAAAGACAAATATACAATTTCACTCATGTGGAATTTAAGAAACAAAACAGATGAATATAGGGAAAGGGAAGCAAAAATAAGATAGAAACAGAGAGGGAAACAAACCATAAGAAACGTTTACAATAGTGATTCTCGAAGGGATGGGTATGAGGGGTGAGGGTGGGTGATACTCCTGGAGGGGAGGATTAGAATCTCATGTGGGTAAAACTGGATAAGTTTTTTCCATCCCCAGTAGAGATATTCACTGTGTTTCTCTTATAGACTCACTGCTAAAGTGACTGCTACAGATTTTTCAGGCACATTAAGGCAAATAAATGATTGAGGATAATCACTGAATGAATTTAAATACTAGGGAGACAGTTTAAAGTACTAGGTAAGTATACCTTGAAAGATCAAAAGGAAAGTAAGAGAAACAAAGCTTTTAGGAGTTTGTGTTTATTCTGAGGATCAATCAAGGCTTTGCTGCTCTGTTAGTAATATAAAAGCAAAACGATTATACTTTAATTTACATATTTAATGATTATTTCAGTGTTACTTGGTTTACTTAGAATTTCATTATTTCTGTTGTGAGTAATGTGGATTTTCAGATTTAAGTAGTAAAAATTTGATTTTTAAATCAGATTTTATTGTGACTCATTATAATTGTGTGTGACGAATCACACTTTTCTCTACATCCCTTTGCAATGTGATATTATTGTTCTTCCCACCAAGATATGTAGTCCATTTCACCACCTTCTTGAATCTGGACTGGCCTTATGATCTGCCTTGGCCAACAGAATATGACAGAAGTGATCTTGTACATTTTGGATCCCAGGACTTAGGCCTAGGCTTCCATTCTCACACTCCCGGAATGTTAAGACCATGTTATGAAGAAACACAGTCTATCCTATCCAGGATGAGAAGTCATGTGGAGAACTGAGGCTTCCCAGCCAACATCCAGCACCAACTGCCAGATACGTGATGAGGCCATAGTGGATCCTCCAACTGCAGTTAAGCTGTCAGACGCCTGTAGCTGCAGAAGTGATCCCAGGGGAACCATGAGAACACCGGATTGCCAACCCACAGAATTGCAGTAATAGTTTTCATTTTTAGCCACTAAGTTTTTTTAGCCATTAAGTTTTGGGGTAGTTTGTTACATAACAAAGGCTAACTGAAACAAATGTTTGTGTATGGGTTTGAGGCTGGTGGGTGTAGTAACTGGGCATTAACTTTTACAGATACTATAATCAAATGATGGGATATCATATATGCCACACCTTAGTAGAGTCTTAAAATTTGTTATATGTAAATGTAGATGAAGCAATGAAACACAAAGTAAATTTATTGGGTGACCCACTCATTCAACAGATACTTATTTAACAGATGTTTATTGCATACCTTCTATACACCAAGCACCATTCTAGGAATTGGGGCTACAGTGGTCAATACAACAGACTTGCACCTACCTTCATATAGTTTAAAGCCTGAGGAAGAATGGCAATGAAGAAATTCCAAAAAGTTTGATAAGGAAGTACAGGTTGCTGTTGGGTAAATGACGCTAGAGAGTTAAGGAAAGCTTTCCAGAGGAAGTCATATTTAAACTGATATATGAAAGATGAGTAGGTCAGAAAGGGGATATATGAAACTGTGGGGTGGGGTCAGGAGAGTACAAACATGTTCCAGACAGAGGAAACATTATCTGTGGAGGCTCAGAGATGAGAGAAGGCACAGTGCATTAAAGCCACCACAAAGCTTGGGAGTAAGGTGGCAAATAAGAAAGGAGTTTGGAATCGTTGAGTTTGGAGATGAGGGGACAAGGTGTATTCTGGATTTTAGACAAAGCAATCTGACAACTGAATGGAATGGGATTTGAGAGGGGGGTAAGAACTGAGCTATCATAGTTCAGGTGAGAGAGAACTTAAGATAGTGATACGTGAGGATGAAGATACATGGGTGAATTTAAGATTTTTAGGTGAATCTCTAGACAGACTTGACACCCAATAGTACATAGTAAGGGAGGAGTTAAGGATTAGCTCTAGATTTCCGGCTCAGGCAACTGAGTAGGTGAAGTCATTCACGGAAACAGGAAACACTGAAAAAACAGTAGGTACTTGAATTGACGACGTGGGGTTGTCTCGCAGGTAGCTAGATGTATTGGTTTCGAAATCAAGAGAAAAACCTTGTCTGAAAATACAGTTTTGGGAGTTATCAACCGCAGTTGGTAATTCAGGTCCTGGGGTAGCCAAGATTGCACAGGGAGTATGAAAAAAAGCCCTGGAAAGGAAGTCTTCCTTACAATAAATATTTAATACTCGAACTACCTTTTCAGTTTCTTCTTTAGTTCTTTCTACGTTATTTTCCACAATTTGGAGTAAGTGGAGATGTACACTGGCACAGAAATTTTTGACAAGCAGGATCAGAAGGTTTGCCATAGTCTTTACAGCGTATTGAGAAAAGTTTACGAAGCGTGTGGTAGTAAAGTGCTTGCTGTTGAGATGACTTGGGGTTGTCAATTGCTGGAAAAGGAAGGTCAAGAGCGGTGGCTTCCACGAAAAGCAATTCCTAGACGGTGACTAAGGCCGGCTGGCAGGATTTGGGGGACAGATTCGATCCGAACCTGTTGTCACGGAGATGAGGCGGCTATGGAGTGGCCAAGGGAGATTATTTGGAAGAGATACTAACAGTCAAAATACTAAAGAAAGAGCCAGATGCTGAAAAAGCTGATTATGTGGAAAAAGACAGGTACGTTAAAACAAGCCGCGATGCCAGGACAGCCAGATAGGCTCGCGGAAAGCAGGTCGAGTTTGTTTCCGTGTCATTTATACACAAAGGGGAACAGAATCCTCCTCACCGGAAGCAGAACCTCTGCCCTCTGGGGCATTACACATTCCTCCGCGCCGGAAGAGTGCGCCCCTCCTGAGCCCTGACTGCTTTCTCCCCGCCAGTATCTTTCCTGAGGTGAGCTCGCGCGACCTCAGGGGTGTGCCGCTGAAAGTCGTCGGACAGCGCGGAACTTCCGCAGACAAGGAACTACACCGGATTGCCGGCAAAGTGAGGAAGAAGAAGGGCGAAACGACGAGGCATCGCGTTGCTGCGGAGGGATTCTGTTTCTGTGGTGGCGGAGGGATTTGACAGTACATTAACTTCCGGAAAAGTCCTGACCCAGAGAGGAAAAACCCCGAAGGAAACAATAACAAACGAGAAGAGGAAGCGACTGTGGGGTTCCTGTGTTGAGCGGTTCTTGCCCGAGAAGATGAGCTTCGGCCCCTGTCAGGAGACGTGAGAGAGTTCGGTGGGCTTCAGTGAGCCTTTCTCCACCTGTTCCCCCACGGGGACCCCCCCACCCCCGGTATTGCCATGGCAGGCGTGGGGCCGGGGGGCTACGCGGCGGAGTTCGTGCCCCCACCGGAGTGCCCAGTCTTTGAGCCCAGCTGGGAGGAGTTCACAGACCCGCTCAGCTTTATCGGCCGCATCCGGCCTCTGGCCGAGAAAACCGGCATCTGCAAAATCCGACCGCCCAAGGTACCGGAGTCCGAGGAGAAAGGGAAGGGAGAGTGCTTTAGCTTTACTTTTTCAGTCCTTCTGTCCTTTCATACTTACTGTCTCTCATTTCTCAACAGCTAGAAGCTAAGTTTGTGGATGTTCTTGCCTTGGTTTCTTTTGCAGTTTTAACGTAGGAAGGTCTGAGCCTGCGAGTGGTGTCCCAGGGGCCTTTCCGCCTAGAACTTGGGAACTGGTACTTTTCTTGTTTGACTGTAGGCAGGGGTAACAAAAGACTTCAGGCCTTTCGTTGGTCAGGAAGGTGTTTGAAGTTTATGACATGGCATGTCTTATCCTCATGTACTGTACTCTCTTCTTATGGTGCTATAGTAAAAATTGCCCTTGAATTGGTTATTTCTTTAACCAAGTCCTATTAATGCTTAACTTATTAAATATTCGGAGGCCTCATCTCAAGGCTAAGGTTTCTTAAACGGTAATCTGAGATGTAGTTGTCCCCTAGGATGATATTACCAAACAAGAGCCCTAGACTCTGTTGCCGCACTGAAAAAGTCTTCCCAGGGGAGGAGAAGGAGCAGCATTTATTACAGAATTTTGAGGTTTAAGAGGAATTGGTCAGTAATAGATGTGGAAGAAAACGTTGGATCTTTTGACATAGGAACCAAGGTTCAAAGATTTATCTTTGCAGTTACTGCAAATAACTGTTTGCCTATAGTTTTTTTTATAATTCTCAATCTTTAAAGTAAAGAAAGCAGGTACTCCCCTTTGGGGGGAATTAGTGCCCCAAGAGGTTGAGTGATTTGCTCAAGGTCAAAAGATTTTTTTTCTTTACCCATAAGACCAACGTTTTCCAAATGATGTTCTTGGTCCACCTGCGCCAGGCTCAACCAGATGCTTGTTAAACTGCACATCTCTAGGCCTCATTCCCAGACTAGAATCAGTTTCTGGATGTGGAAGTTCTAGAACGTGTTTTTCTAGCAAGTCCTCTAGCAACTTAATGCACATTTAAATTTGAACTGTTGCCTTCGGTGCTTCTTAAAGGGACACTTTATGTTTTGTCTACTAGTTATAAGAATAAAAGATGAAGTACTTTTATGCGTGTTGCATTTGAAAAGTGTCTGTTCTCACCACAGACTACCACAGTAGTGTGTGCACCATAGAGAATAAAGAGTTTAAGATGGGGGGGGGGGGAGGAGGAGGAGGAGGGATTTAGATAATAAACCTACAGATTATTTCACTTAATATTCTTTGAAGCCCTAGGAGGTAAATAACGTCTTGTTTTATAGATGAGACAGGTCTGAATAAGTTACATAACTTATTAAATATATGATCTTGGGCGTGTGGCAAAATAGCTTTTGAACCTAGATCAGTCTGATTCTGAAACCCAGACATGCTACTAAACCTGTTTATGCTTAATGAATTTGATTAAGGTTTATAGACTATCAATCACAAGCAAAGGATTAAAAGCTATTGCTATGATCAATGATGGGCATTACCATCCTCCAGAAACTTCATTTAACTGTTTACCTATCAAAATTACCTAATACTAGCAAAACTTTAAGCACTGAAATTTTTCTCAAACAACCATATTTTCATCAACTTTGTTGCCATTTATGAATTAGAAATTGTATTCAGGGTTCCTTTAGGTAAAAAAAAAAAATACATGTTTTTTATTACTAAAAAAAAAAGAAATAATATATCATCTGTTTGTATGTCGTATTATTACTAAAAATAAAATCTTGTTTGCAAGCAGAATTTAATTTCAATATTGGTGGATTTCTTTAGCTTCCAAGGTAAGAAAAAAATACTTGACTACTTCTCATATTTTTAAGTAGATTTACTCTTATTTAGGCCAAATCAAAGTATTTTTTCTAGAACCCTGCTCAAATTGTGCTATCTCATTTCAGTTACACCACAACTCCAATCAGGAATTGTGCTTGTTCTGTGGATTTGCTTACTTTTTTTTTTTTTTTTTTTTTAATATTTGGGTGCCGAGAAACCAGGCTTTGAACAAAACATTTATGTAACATAACATAGACTGTAAAGTGCTGTGTCACATTACACATGAATAAAAAAAAGATATCCAATTATATAAGTACTTTAAAATTGATTTTTAATCTTTTATTTTACCCTTTTTAGTTTCTTTCAAATTCTGTTTTCTTTTTAATTTGGTAAATTTAGATGTTTATTAGACACTGTGTTGTGATACATGAGCTCACTGCATTCCACTTGAGTAATTGGGGAAAGCATAATATTGGATTATAGAGTGGGATTGTTGAAATTTGAGGAGGGTTTATAGATAAAGTAATTTTAAAATTAGAATATGATAGATAAGTGATTGAAGGTAAGTAATATTAAAATTATATCACCTAAAGAATGTTACTCTTTCTATTTCTACAGTGAAAAAGACTTAAAGTTGACCTGCTGTCATCATGATTTGTGGCTACTCATCCTTTAAATTAAGGGAATAAATAATAGATTCTTTCTTTATATATCAGTATGTTTAAAAAAAAATCTTTGTCTTTAGGATTGGCAACCTCCATTTGCATGTGAAGTAAAAAGCTTTCGTTTCACTCCCAGAGTCCAGCGCCTGAATGAACTTGAGGTGGGTGTTGTGTCACCATTTCTGCCTCCTGATTCATTGTTTATGTCAGGGCTCCAGTAGAGAACTTTGAGAAGCTTATGTACCAGGGCTCAGAATTAATGTTAATTGAGATTGAATGGAAGGAAGTTTCTGATAAAAACACATCATAAAAAGTAGTTGTTACAGTTTTTCCACTTAAATGGGATTATGGGAAGCTATTTTTTTTTTTTTTTTTATTACAGGAAACTGTGTTTTTCATAGTGGAAATATCCAGTACTTACCTGCAGAGACCTGGAATTCTCAAGTTCTGTTTCCTTTGGCACTTACTATTCTATGAAAATTTTATGTTAATGTTGGAAGATTCTGTTTCTTGAGGTCTTTGGAAAGTAGGTTTTAAAATTTTATCAAAGGTTTTCAAAGGTTATATTTGGCTTTAACAGAACTTTTCCAGGACTCTTAATCTGATTTATTAAGATTTCCCTTTAAATATTATTTGTCTCTTTTATGTTTTCTAAATTGAAGTCTATTTAAATATTATTGTTTTTCCTGTCTGCTGGATTATCAGAAGCTACTTCGGTGTGGTAGAAAACTGTTTCAGAGTACAAAAGAGAATTCTTGAATGAGGTTTAATATGTCATAGTAAGGTGTTTTTTTCCCTTGATGTTCCTGAAACATTTATTTTCTGAGATTTTAATACTTTTTTTCCCTTTAAGTTTCTTGTAATTAGATACTTGATGAAGGATCTTAATATCAGTGGGGTAGAAAGTTAGTGTACCTGAGGTATATATAGTTTATACAGATGAAATGATAGAATGCTTAGAATAATCCGATTTACTACATTTTCTGCTTAGCTTAGTTAAGCCAACTCTTAGAAAGAAATTTCTTTGGTTGATAAAATATGAGAGCATTTCTCATAATTAGAGTGACTTTTTTGCCTTAGTGAATAAAGTTTATTAGTATTATTTTCTCTCTTTATTATTGTCTTATTTTACAGGGTTGGACTAAGCGATACGAATTTCTTTAGAGAGATGAGTACCTTTGTTAAGTAAAGCTCATTTATTCTCAACCATAACTTAATTCCTATTTCTGGTTTCTGTTTTTTAATAATCTTAGGCAATGACCAGAGTGAGACTGGACTTCTTGGATCAGTTAGCAAAATTTTGGGAGCTCCAAGGATCTACCTTGAAGATTCCAGTGGTGGAGAGAAAAATCCTGGATCTGTACGCTTTGAGCAAGGTGAGGCTTGTACTTGGTTTAGAAATTGGAGCAGAGCCTAGTGAATCTGTGAAATTAGAAATTTCCAATAAACTTTATGGAAAACATTGTTTCCTATGTGGGATTTGACAATGAAATGCAAGCATGAATAAATGTAAATGACCGATTCTGAAGTTACCTTTAAAATTATTTCATAATTTGTTATGAGATTTAACATATTTAATGATTCATACTAGTAGACTCTGATAAACATTATACAAAAGAAATGATGCCAGTCTATTAATAGTATCTTGTGTTGAGGGTATGATGTCTTATGTTGAGCTTGCCATTTTTATTCTACTTCTGAATTGAAAATTTGTTAAAGAGATTCATTTGCTCACCATCCTTGAGTGTGGTACATATCAATTGTATTAATACCTATAAGTAGTGTTAACTGAAGCCAGCATTATCCAGAATGAATAAGAGCTTGAAAACTTAAGAGTTTAGACTGATTTTTACCTAAACTTATGTTAATTTTGTAACATTATATTTCCTAATGTGAAAAGAACTAACTGACCTGCAAGAGCATTTGAATTACCTTGAAAACCTGTTTTGTTAATATAATAAAATGTATGATTGTTCTGACTTGTGAGTAAAGACAGCTTGATTATCTGAGGAATTTTGCAAAACATCTATTTTTGAGTGGTCTTTCATGTCTTTGATGTACTGTGTTGAAATAAAAAGTTATTCAAGTTACAGAGTTAATTTTGGAGATTTCACTATCAAGGAAAAATGAGACAAACATACTTAAATTATTTTTTGTGGGCATCTGGGTGGCTCAGTCAGTTAAGTGTCTGACTCTTGATTTCAGCTCAGGTCACGATCTCAAGGTTCATGAGATGCAACCCTGGGTCAGGCTCTGCACTGACAGCAGCATGGAGCCTGCTTGGGATTCTTTCTCTCTGTGCTCTTCCCCTGCTTATGCTCACTCTTTTCTCTCACAATAAATAAACATCAAAAAAAAAAATTATTTTTTGTAACACATTTTTTTAAGGCAACAAATTTATGATTTTTTGAGAGAGGGAGAGAGAGAGTGTCCATGCACACACTTGAGGGAGGGGCGGAGGGAGAGGGAGAAGGGGAGAGTGAGAGAAAGAGAGAATCTTAAGTGGGTTCTACTCTTATTGCAGAGCCTGACACAGGTCTTGATCCCAGGACCTCAGGATCACTACCTGAGCCTAAATCAGGAGTTGGACATTCAACCAACTGAGCCACCTGTAATGCACCCTGAGCACCCTGTAATGCATTTTAAATTTAGTGTCAGGTTAGAATGCTCTAAAAATTCTGGGATGTGTAGTCTTATGCTAAAATATGGTTATAGGCTTCTTTCATCTGATAAAGTTTAGTACTGATATCAATAATTGAACACCATCCTGAGAATTATCTAGTATAGTTGTATGAAAATTGATGATACCAAAGAGCAAAGTATATGTGAATATGAGGGATGAGTTTGTGTCTTGTAGGGAACCATTAGGATAAAAATTTAGTTTTAAGGGTGTGCCTGGGTGGCTCAGTCAGTTAAGCATCTGACTTCGGCTCGGGTCATGATCTCATGGTTTGTGAGTTCAAGCCCCGTGTCAGGCTCTGTGCTGACTGCTCGGAGCCTGGAGCTTGCTTCGGATTCTGTGTCTTCCTTTCTCTCTACCTCTCCTGCTCCTGCTCTGTCTCTCTCACTCTCTCTCGAAAATAAATAAACAAAAGTCTTTATTAAAAAATTTTAAGAATTTTTTTTCTTTTTTACATTTTTATTCAGTGAAAGCTTAATTATTAAGTTTTGCTATGTGATGCTGTTTAAAGTTCTGAATATGTTTGGTTCAATTTAGATTAAAGAAATTTTCAAAAATTAATCATTAATAACAATAGGGTTGTGGTAATTTTTGGCTAAAACTCCATGTACCTTGGTTTTATGGAATTTGCTAGAATAAGTATTTTATATAAGCAGATAATCTATCAAATTGAAGTTGTTCCTGTTTCAGTAATTTTCCAATTAAAAGATAAATACCTAAAATAAATAAACATTAAAAAAAAGGAGTAGATAAAAAACACTTGGAGGATACTTGGGTGTCTCAGTTGGTTTAGTGTCTGACTCTTGATTTCAGCTCACGTCATGATCTCATGGTTCATGGGTTTGAGCTCCGCATTGGGCTCCCATGCTGGCAGCAGGGAGCCTCCTTGGGATTCTCTCTCTCTCTGTCTCTCTTTCTCTCTTTCTCCTGTCTCCTTCCTTTCCTTTCTCCCCCCCCCCACCCCCCCGCTTGCGCATGCAAGTGTGCTCTTTCTCAAATAAGAAAAAAAAATTAACATTATTCTGATGGTAAATTAGATTGCATTCTTGGTTTTACTGAATTGTAGCATTTCAAAAGTAAAAAGGGGCTTTAGAGGTAACCTAGCCTGAACACCTAGTTGTTCACAGTTCTGTATTGTATTTGTCATCTTGCCAGTTTAACTCCATCTTGAGAAACCCAGTTTCTTTTTGTGCAAAGAGAAAAACTAGTAAAATATACCTCATTTAAATACTTAAGAGAATATGTTGAAAATATATTGTGATGAAAGGTTAAGTTTGATTGTCCTGGTGTTTATTGTAGTCTCGTCTTTTAAGTACCCATGGACATCTTTTTCCCCTAATCTTTGGGAGTGCTTATAAACCCAAGATGTAAAACTAAGAGGTAGATCTAAGTTTTGATTCGTAGTTGTTTTGTTTGCAGGGTATAATACTTTGTTTCCGGTATAATACTTTGTTTCCTAAATGTCACCTAAATGGTGAGCTTGCTGCTTCTCACCACATGAACTTTTTTTCTTTATGTTGGGGGATAACTTAGAGTGCAATGCACAAATCTTAAATGGACAGTTGGATCAATCTTTTTATTTTTTTTTTTTGGATCAATCTTTATATATGTATACACTAATGTAACCACCACCCAGATCAGGGTATAGAACATTTACAGGCTCTAGCAGGCTCCTTTGTCTCCCTTGTGGTCAGTACTTCTCCCCAGAGGTAATCACTATTCTGACTTCTGTCATTGGGTGAATATTTCATTACCATGACATTTTACTTTGTAGCAAGGAGCTCAGGGTGAAAACTACAGAAAATATGTGAGAGTTTATATATATGAGAGTTCTGATATGTTTAGGTTGTTAGGTATGCCCTTTACTTAAAAAGAGAAAAGATTATAATTGGCTGACAGCTGGTGAGCATCTCTGGAATTTGTGTTATTACAGACATGATTTTGAAACACTTTAATTCCCACTACTTTATAATGGGAAGCAAATTTTCAGTCTCAGTCATTAAATTGTCAATTTGATGGTTTCCTGTGTTGATTAAATCATTTGTCTTCCTGGGTATTATTTTTTATTATAAAAAGTATTGCTTAGAATGTCTATAATTTAAAGGAGTTTGACATTAACAATTACTGTTTATAATCAGTGCAGCAAGGAACATTCATTCTAGCCCTTAAAATTTTTTTGTCAATGTAATACTTTTTAAAATATAAGGCTTAAAATGAAAACCAACATTCTTCCTTCTCCACCTCTCCACTCCCATTCCCACTCCTCAGAGCTAATCATGTTCAATTCTTTTAGCCATTTATTTTTATATTTATTTTTTTAACATTTATTCATTTTTGAGAGACAGAGAGACAGTGTGAGTGGGGAGGGGCAGAGAAAGAGGGAGACACAGAATCCAAAGCAGGATCCAGGCTTTGAGCTGTCAGCACAGAGCCCGATGTGGGGCTTGAACTCACAGACCACGAGATTATGACCTGAGCTGAAGTCGAACGCTTAACTGACTGAGCCACCCCTAGCAATTTCTGATTTTGATTTTTGTATTTCAAGTAATATACTCATGCTAGTTCATTTTTCAGTTTTAAATATTATACACTGTATTTCTACCATTAAAGATGGAGAAAGGGTGTAGGAAACCTAAATCCTTACATAATTCCCCTCTTCCATTCTAGTGTAGTTAGATCAATTTTTTATTAATCAAACATTTTTACTCTAACTGTAAATACAAATATTATTTGTACCTGAGCCTTATAGTGTGCCATGATTGCTTCCTTATACCAATTTTTATTTTCCTTGGGGTTAATAATCCTCCTTGTTTTCATTTTGTAATATTTCTTTGTAACCATCAAAAATTTGTTTTCAGATTTTCCAGCAACAGTTTAAATCTCTCTATATGCTTCACCTGTCAGGTAATCTATCAGTCTCACTTTGATCTTGGAGCCACTCCTCTGGAGTTCTGTTTTCTGCTTCAATCCAGACCGCTTGTTTTTTAAGGTTAGCTGTCAGCTTAGAACTTCCTTTCACTGTTATCATTCTGGGGATTCCCTTTGCCTCTCTCCTTGTTTCAAATCTTCCTATTACTTGGTTCACTCCTATTTTGATGAAGCATTTCTTCTGTTAGTTTCATGAACAAGAAGGTAAATGGAATGTAAATTTTTTGCCTGTCTAAAAATGGTCTACTCTTACGCTTTAGTAGTAGTTTGGTGGGGTTTAAAAGTCTAGGTTGTAAATTGTTTTCCTTTAGCGTTTTGAAACTTTACTCCATGATCTTTCAGCTTCCAGTGTTGCTTTTGAGAAGAATGATGCTGTATTAGTTCTTGTTCCTTCCTATGTGGCTTTCTTTTTCTTGAAGACATAGAACATAATCTTTATTCCTAGTGCCTTGAGATTTCACAGTGGTATATGCATTAGTATGTGTTTATCTTCATTATATACATACGTGTTTGTTTCCTTTAAAGTTTTGCTTTTAATCACCTTTTTAAACACTTAACAGATGGACATCCATTCCTTGATTTTTGGTCTTTGTTCATCTATCATTCTTAACAGTGAGAGTCCAGAACCTTTCACACTAATTGTAAAGTCCCGCTAAGCATTCAATAATGAACAAAGCTGTTTACATTTACTTTTTATTTTTGTCTAAGTCTTTATTAAGTTTATCGTAAGTAGGATCATCATAAGGGAATTTATGAATCATTCCAGTCAATGATTCTAAGACTTTCATCCTTTTGCTGTCTTTCTCAGTGGCATAACTGTGGAGGAGACATTGCCAAGCAAAAGCAACACTTTGGTAGCACTCCGTCTCAGAGCTGATTTTTAACTCCATGTAATGTGCCATATTGTCTTCCTTCATTTATACCTACACTATTGCTTTCTTCATAGCCTTTCTAAAACCCTCCTCCAGGAAACCTCTTCTGAAGAGAGAATGTCCACTTCCTCATTTAATACCTGTTTTTTTAATTTTAGTTTTTTTAAGTTTATTTTGAGGGAGAGAAAGTGTGCGCCAGTGTTGGGGGGGGTGGGGGGGGGAGTCGTAAGCAGACCCTGCACTGTCAGTGTGGAGCTCCCTCCCCTCAGGGCTTGAACCCACAGACAGTGAGATCATGACCTGAGCCGAAATCAAGAGTCCGACACTCAACTAACTGAGCCACCCAGGTGCCCCTCCTCATTTAATATTTTTTATTGCACTTGATAACTTTTCTAATCTGAACTCGTGTCTTTGAGTTTTTGTAACTTTTCTTGTGTTTTTTGTATTTGATAATTCCACTTTTCTCTCTTTTTGAACTTTTATTAGTTGGATGTGAGACTAATAACCTGATGCTAGATTATTAGACTATTAGACTGATCCTATAGTTGGCTTACATATTTCTCTTAGGGTAGAGTCCCTTCTTTTCAAACTCTCTGAAAGTAAATCTCTAGTTTTCTGCTAGGGTTAGAGAGCAATAGTTGCCCGGCTGTGCTGACTGGGAGAGGTCTAATTGCTTTTATACAGGTTTTCAGCCAGTCCTGTTCTCTGTTTTATTGCCATCTCTGATTTTAAAGGTACTGCTGCTTCCATTTCTTAAGCCTTTCCAGGTTCTGTATTGGAAAGCTTCTCCTTGACTTTCTTCTGTTGAAGGTACTTGGTTGGTTTTTGGTTCTGCCTGCTAGGTTTTCACTTCTACATCTGCTTTTTTCTTGGTCCTTTGCCTTTTTGTTCCTTTACTGTCTTTTTAATGGATGCTTGAGAGAGAGCTTTTAAGTAGAACACTACTACTTCATGTCTGTTAAAATTCTCTTGCTAACCAGACTTAGTTTTACACTGGACTGAAACTTTGGCCTTGATTAACATGACTCTTTGGTTAAATTTTGATTAAGGGCTTGTCTCCACTTTGTTCAGTTTAAGTGCATGGCATCTTTTGTAGGGCATGGCTCATAAGTGATATTTTTCTAGTGATAGTGGTGTGATATATTTCATGGCAAAATGTTTGGAGTAAATGGTTTATATTTTGAAATCATACATGATAATTCTTGAATCTGTCAGCTGAAGAAAACCAAGTGTAAAGTTTTGTGTGTTTTGATAGTATCGGGCCTTGTTAGATTGTTAGAGTGTTGTATGCATGATGCCAAAGTCATAGTTTTGATTTCTTTGTGAGATAGTTTTATCTTATTTCTTGGCTGTACTCTGTGCTGTTATTTTCACAGCTGCATGCCGGTAATCATCTTAAAACTGGGTGGGAAAGCATGACTGGATCCATGAAGATATATCATTACTAATGGAAATTGAGCTTGAAGTGCTTTGAATATAGAGTATTGTGTAATGTAATGGTGATAATTGTATAATAAAGATTACTAAGAGAGCTTCTGTTTCCTTTCTAACTTCTCCCCACTTGCTTCAGCCACAGTGGCTTCCTTATTGCTCCTCAAACACTTGAGGCATGATTCTAACATGGGGCCCTTCC
Source organism: Panthera tigris (assembly GCF_018350195.1). Taxonomy (NCBI): domain Eukaryota; kingdom Metazoa; phylum Chordata; class Mammalia; order Carnivora; family Felidae; genus Panthera; species Panthera tigris. Next base: position 37,003,459 of record NC_056666.1, read on the forward strand.
TCTTACTGTTCCCTGTGTATCTGTTTGGGTAACTGCCTCATCTTGAAGGAGTCTTTCCTCACATTTCACCTTTGTAATGAAGTTTTTTGTGACTGTTTAATACTTCAGTTAACCTTCGCTCTGCTACGTGTGAGGCCTTTTAACTGGTTTTTAAAATTTCTTCCACAGGATTTATTACTTTCAAATTTACATATTATGTGTATTGCCTGTTTTTCACCCTAAAATGTAAGCACCACGAAGGTAAAGATCTTTGTTTTATTCACAGATGTGTCTCAAGCACCTAGAACAGTAGCTGACAGTATAGAAGCACTGGAAAATATGAATGAAAGGCATTCTGCTTCATCTGCTTACTTCCAGACAGCCCTCTAAAACACCTTCATTGTGTCTTCCTCTACACTACAAAATTGGAAAAATAAACTTTCTTCTCTTTATAATTTTTCCCTGGTTAGCCTCAGAGGGGGCTTCTCTGAGGGTGTGATAAAAACAGCTAAGGAATTAGAGATGTGTTCAGCTCTTGTGCATGTGAACTTATGTGTTTTCTACCAAGCTTTCACATACTTCTGTAGAGGGAAATTTTGCTTTGGTATAAGTTCATCTTCGTCTATCATAGCGTTGTAGAGCACAAGCACTGAAAACATTTGCTTATTTATAGCACGCATACTTCCTGCCCACACACGTAGATATTATAATACTGCTCACATTGATACAGTGCTTATTTTGTCCTGGTTTTTCATGTTTTATTTAGTTTGTCTTCACAACTGCCTCATAATAAAGTGTGGGTGCTGTTAAATTATTAATATTTTAATAATAGTGAATACTCCAAGACACATTGTATAAGTTGCCCAAGGTCATACAATTATTAAGTAGTAGAGCTGGGATTTGAACTTTGGAAATCTGGCTCCAGAGTCCATGTTCTTAGCCTTTTACAAAAAGTTGTGGTAAAATCTGTGTAACATAAAAGTTACCATTTTTTAAGGGTACAGTGGCATTAAGTACATTCACAATATACAACCATCACTGTTCTTCGTTTCCAGAACTTCCACTCTTCCTTCAGACCTCTTTTCTACTTCCCCTCTCTATAGATTTGCTTATTCTAGGTGTTTCATATAAGTGGAATCATAAAATATTCATTTTTTTGTGTTTGGCTTATTTTACTTAACATAATGTTTTCAGGGTTCATCATGTCACGTGTATTAATTTTATTCCTTTTTAAGGCTGAATAATATTCCATTGTATGTATATCACATTTGGTTTATTCATCTCCTGATGGACCTTTGGATTGTTTCTACCTTTTGACTATTGTGAATAATGTTGCTGTGAACATTGGTTTGCAGGTATCTGTTTAAATCCCTGTTTTCAGTTCTTTTGGGTGCAATTGTTGGATCATATGGTAATTCTATGTTTAGCTTGTTTCTTAACTTTTTTTTTTTTTAAAGTAAGCTCTGTGCTCAATGTGGGGCTCAAACTCATGGCCCTGAGATCAAGAGTCTCCTGCTCCACCGACTGAGCCAGCCAGGCACCCCTCTCTTAACTTTTTTTTTTGATACAGAGAAATACAGTAGTATGTACTCAAAGAGGAAAATTTTTTTTTTTTTGAGTTAAATGATTATGTCACAGTCCTTTTTATTCTGTTGTTAGTCAACTGAAGACTGTCTGAGACATACAGTATCAACTTCTGGAAGACAGGGAACCTTGATACATGTGTATTCTATATAGTGTCTTTTTGAAAAAATGTTTATTCATTTTTAAGAGAGAGAGTGTGAAGAGGGGAGGGGCACAGAGAGAGGTTGGACAACGGTCTGAAGTGGGCTCTGTGCTGACAGCAGCGAGCCTGATGTGGGGCTCCAACTCACGAGCCACAAGATCATGACCTGAGCTGAAGTTGGATGCTCAACTGACTGAGCCACCCCAGTGCCCCTATTTGGTGCCTCATTTGATGGGAGCATTCAGCCACATTGGCCAGTTTATCTCATCTTTTCCTACATTAATACATTCTATGGTATGTTCTCTAGTAAGTCTGCTACTGTAATCTGATTTTTCTCCATCATTCCTTCATAAACTTCCATGTAAAACTTCTCCTTTTGAAAAAGTATAGCCTTTTCCAAAATATCCTCTGAATCCATTGTTTGCTTGACATTTTTCTTTTGTTTCCTCTTTCTTTCTTTCCTCTCTTTTGGGGTAGGAGGGACAGAGGGAGAGGGAGAATCCCAAACAGGCTCCATGTCCCACGTGGGGCTTGATCTCATGACCTTGAGATCATGACCTGAGCCAAAATCAAGAGTTGGATGCTCAACTGACTAAGCCATTCAGGTGCCCCTGTTTGCTTGACGTTTTTGTTAAATTCTGTAAGGTATTTAGTACATTTTCTAATTCATGATTTATGTTCATTTTGTGTCCTATATAACTTAATTTATAGCTTAATTTATCCTTTTTTTTCTTAACATTTACTTATTTTTTTTTTAATTTTTTTTTCAACGTTTTTTTTTTTAATTTATTTTTGGGACAGAGAGAGACAGAGCATGAACGGGGGAGGGGCAGAGAGAGAGGGAGACACAGAATCGGAAACAGGCTCCAGGCTCCGAGCCATCAGCCCAGAGCCTGACGCGGGGCTCGAACTCACGGACCGCGAGATCGTGACCTGGCTGAAGTCGGACGCTTAACCGACTGCGCCACCCAGGCGCCCCTAACATTTACTTATTTTTGAGAGACACAGAGTATAAGCAGGGGAGAGGCAGAGAGAGAGGGAGACACAGAATCTGAAGCAGGCTCCAGGCTCCAAGCTGTCAACACAGAGCCCGACGCGGGGCTCAAACTCACAGACCGCGAGATCATGACCTGAGCCAAAGTCAGATGCTCAACCGACTGAGCCACCCAGGCGCCCTTAACTTAATTTATTCTTTTTTTTTTTTTTTTTAATATTTATTTACTTTTGAGAGAGACAGAGAGCATAAGAGGCAGAGGGGAAGAGAGAGAAGGAGACACAGAATCCGAAGCAGACTGTCAGCACAGAGCCCGATGTGGGGCTTGAACTCACGGAGTGCAAGATCATGACCTGACCCAAAGTCAGTGGCCTAACTGACTGAACCACCCAGGCGCCCCTTAATTTATTCTTTAAAAAAATTTTGTTTTTAATGTTTATTTTTTAGAGAGGAGAGAGAGGGAGAGACAGAGCGCAAGCAGGGGAGGGGCAAAGAGAGAGAGAGAGAGAGAGACACAGAACCGAATCAGGCTCCAAGCTCTGAACGTCAGCACAGAGCCTGAGGTGGGGCTTGAACCCATGAACCGTGAGATCATGACGTGAGCCGAAGTCAGACACTTAACCAACTGAGCCACCCAGGCGCCCTTTAACTTAACATTTATTCTTACGTTCATTTTTGGTCTGTTTTTAATTCATATTTTATATTTTGAGTTCCTTGTGGATATTGAGTACATAAACCTGTTTAGTTTTCTCAAGGTATGTAACGTACAAAGTGTAAATCATGAAATGTTTTTGAGTGCCTAGTTCATGGAAAATAGACACAACATTAAAACTTCAAAAAATCATTGTCTTTATTTCATACTTTAAGTGTTGACAAGTTACAATTTTATGGGTATTGTGGAAAGGAAATTAGAAATGTAAGCTCAGAATAATTTTTGTATTTAGCAGACAGATATAGAGTCAGAATACATGAATCTGTGTTTTTTTCTTAAATAATGTTTACTTTGTTTTCAGATTGTTGCCAGCAAAGGAGGTTTTGAAATGGTCACCAAGGAGAAGAAATGGTCTAAAGTGGGTAGTCGCTTGGGATATCTGCCAGGAAAAGGAACTGGGTCTCTTTTGAAGTCACACTATGAAAGAATTCTCTACCCATATGAGCTTTTCCAATCTGGTGTCAGCCTTATGGTGAGATGCATCATTTTTTTTTTTTTTTTTAGGAGTGGATAAATCCAGTGGGCCAAATTTGAATGTTAGACTGTGTTCACCATAACAAGTTAGCAGTTTACTAAGTATAGGAAGTTAAATTTCTCCTGGTACCAAAATTTGGGATAGCAAGGTGTAGTTTAAAAATTGCGCCTGTTTTTGGTGGTTTACAAGATAAAGGCTAATGGGAATGAAGGCTATTTTCTTATTTATTTAAAATAAATCCTCATGACTTAAGCTTTTTGAAAAATTCCTCTTGGTTTCATGTATTTTTTTTAACAGCTTTATCGAGGTATAATTTGCATACCATAGAATTCAGTCATTGTAGATACTGAATAAATTTAATAAATTACATATTTATGCAGTAATCACCACAATTCAGTTTTAGAATATTTCCATCAGCCCAGAAAGTTCCTTTGTGTTTAATTGTAGTTGGTTCCTATTCCTACCCTCAAACCCAGATAACAGCTGATCTGCTTTCTGGCTCTGTAGTTTTTTGCCTTTGTAGAAATTTCATAAAGATGGAATCATACAATATAATTTTGTGTCTGGCTTCTTTCACTTAGCCTAATGTTGAAGGTTCATCTATGTTTTAGCCTGTATTAGTACTTCATTCTTTTTTATGGCTGACAATATTCCATTGTATGGATATACCATATTTGTTTATCCATCTACCAGTTGGTGGGCAGTTAGATTGTTTCCAGTTTATGGCTATTATGAATAAATGCTATGAATATTCATGTATAAGTCTTTGTGTGGACATATGTTTTCATTTCTCTTGGGTAGATACCTAGGAGTGGAATTGCTGGGTTATATGGTAAGTTTATGTTTAACTTTTTAAGAAACTGCCAAACTGTTTTTCAAAGTGGCTGAACCATTTTACATTCCCACCAGTAATGTAGAGGCCTCCAGTTTCTTCGTCTTTGCCAACACTTGATATTGTCAGTTTTTTTGCTTATAGCCATTCTAGTGGGTGTGTAGTGGTATCTCATTGTGGTTTTAATTTTCATTTCCTTAATGATCAATGGTGTGCATCTTTTCATGTGCATATTAGCATTTGCATATCTTCCTTGATGAAGTGTCTGTTCCGACCTTTTTTTTATTGGGTTGTTTGTCATCTTACACTTCTTTTAAGAGTTTGCTATATAATCTGGATACAAGTCATTTATCAGATATATGATTTTACAAATATATTCTGCTAGTCTGTGGTTTGCCTTTTCATTTTTATAATGGTGTCTGTTTGAAGAGTAGTTTATTGATTTCCCTCCTCCCTGCTTCTATGGATTGTGCTTTTATTGTCCTAAGAAATCTTTTCCTAACCCAAGGCCCCAAAGCTACTTTTTGTTTTCATCTAGAAGTTTTATAGTTTTAACTTTTATATTTAGGTATGAGATCCATTTTCAGGGTGTGTGTGTGTGTGTGTGTGTGTGTGTGTGTGTGTGTAGTATGAAGTAAAAGTGTAAGTTCGTTTGTGGGGGGTTGTTAGGAATATCCAGTTGTACCAGTATCATTTGTTTAAATTTTCCCATTTATCTTGACACCTTTGTTGAAAATCAGTTGACTATAAATGTAGGTTTATTTCTGGTCTCCGTTTTGTTCTTTGATCCATATATTTACCCTGATACTAATACTGTGCTGTCTTGAGTACTATAGCTTTATAGTAAGTTTTGATATCCAGTAGTATAAGTCTTCCAACTTGGTTCTACTTTTTTCAGAATTTCCAAACAATTTGCATTTCCACATAAATTTTAGGACTGACTTCTCAATTTCTACAACAAAAGCCCGCTAGGATTTTGATAGGGATTGTCTTGAATCTGTAGATCAATTGGTGGGTAGAACTATCACCTGCTTTCATGTAATTTTGGGGATTTATTGGAAATTTATTATTTTTCTCCTGATTCTCAAATCTGACTTCTTATCAATGAATCTGCTCTCTTTGTGTGCTCTGATTCTTTAGGGTGTACAAATGCCTAATTTAGATCTAAAGGAAAAAGTAGAGCCTGAGGTTCTTGGCACTGATGTCCAAACTTCCCCAGAGCCAGGCACAAGAGTGAACATTCTGCCGAAAAGAACAAGACGTGTCAAGTCTCAGGTATCAGCTTCCATGGATCATTTTTAACATGCGTTTTAAGTGCATTGACTGCAGAACAGTTACGTGGTTATTGGAGGCAGTCACATACTGTTGTTCTTTAGAACTTGAAGAGGCCTATTTTTCATTTACTTTTACAATAAACAGGGAAGAAATTATAAAATTCAGTTTGATTTGATTTAGCAAGCTTTTTGTTAATTTTGAACAGTTTCTGAGAGGGATGACAAATCAGAGGGTGACTGGGTATTGTAGGGCCAGCGTTATAGACATGCTGATGATCTGTAGTATATTATATTTTCATGGTTAGTAGAAGTGAGAGGAGTAGGAGAGGGTGGTTTTATTTTTCACTCATTCCTTTAAAAGCTAGAGTATGAGCTTGTGTCTGAACCATTCCATTGTTAACTTCTAGAGTGTTCCTGTAGCCTAAAGTAATTTTTTCAGAAAAAAATGCCTTAATTTCCTTTTTGTGTTTCCTTGTCCTCCTTTTCCCATTCCCATTTGTGGCCCTCAAAGTTACATTTTTTAAAGTTGTTGGTAAAGACAGGTCTGTAGGTTGACAGCGAGATGCCCTTATAACTCTTAGATATGTTTCATTTAACCTGTGGTTGGATCAGAAGAGCAGCTTAACTTGATCCTAATCATTGATTTTAATATATCTAAAGAAACATTGTGTTGTAAGAATGGAAATGGTTCCCACTGAAAGTAGGAATGGAGGGGGGTGGGTGGCTGGGTGGGCTGGGTTGCTCAGTAGGCTAAGCATCTGACTCTTGAATTTCCACTCATGTCATGATCTCACAGTTTGTGGAATCAAGCAGCAGATTCTCTTTCTCCTCTCTCTGCTCCTACCCTGCTCATGCACTCTCTCTCTCAGTCAATAAATCAACACTAAAAAAACAAAAGAATGTGGGAATCAGAGAAGGGACTTGGTCTATTCATTATTAATAAGACTTATTGGATCTAGGGTTGTGAGGAGTTCTGTTAGTAGAAAGGAAGGTAGTGATATTTCATCTTGCTTTTCTAGAGCTCAGGGGATATCTGTCTTTCATGCCATGGCAGCTTTCTTTGCTCTGAATTCATGTTCTTTATTTTATATTATTTTATTTATTAAAATTTTTTTTAATGTTTATTATTGAGAGACAGAGAAAGACAGAGGATGAACATGGGAGAGGCAGAGAGATGAGGAGACAGAGAATCGGAAGCAGGCTCCAGGCTCTGAGCTGTCAGCACAGAGCCCGACGTGGGGCTCGAGCTCACAAACTGCGAGATCATGACCTGAGCTGAAGTCAGACACTTAACTGACTGAGCCACCCAGGCGCCTCTCTTTTTTTTTTTTTTTTTTTTTTATGTTTATTTATTTTTGAGAGAGAGAAAGAGAGAGAACAAGTTGGGGAGGGATAGACAGAGAGGGAGACCCAGAATCTGAAGCAGGCTCTAGGCTCCGAGCTGTCAGCACAGAGCCCAATGGCCCAATGTGGGGCTTGAACTCATGAACTGTGAGATCATGACCCAAGCCAAAATTGGACACTTAACTGACTGAGGCACCCAGGCGCCCCTGAATTTATGCTCCTTAAATAATCTCCTTAATAATAATTTAGCTTCTTAAGTACTTTGATAACAGAAAGTAAGTGTCTTGAATGAGGAGTGTGAATTTAATAGAAATTCATTGGAAAGTGAATTATAAGTTATAACATATTCATTAATTAGTGAGTTATCAATATATAATATAAATCAGTAATTCATAATTTAGTTATATTATAATTACATAGTATTTATAACTTACATTTATCATAGTAGGAATTCTTTCTTTAAAAATTTTTATTTAATGTTTATTTATTTTGAGACAGAGAACAAGTAGGGGAGGAGCAGAGAGAGGGGGAGAGAGAATCCCAAGCAGGCTTCGCACTGTCAGGGCAGAGCCTGACACAGGACTCAGATCGTATGATCATGAACTGAGCTGAAATCAAGAGTTGGATGCTTAACTGACTGAGTCACCCACGCGCACATATCAGTAGAAATTCCTAATTATAAACCATTATAAATTGGTAAACTCTGGTTTAGATTTTTATTTCTGTGGTTGATCTCAGAAGTTCTGATCATCTTTGGGTATATAGTGATGATTCTATTTTAAGACCTGAAACAGTTGAAGACTAGTCTCTGACATGATGATTCACTTTTGAAGAGTTGCCCCAAGTGGCCCTGCGCATCTAATCATTGGCCAGCTTGTGATGAAATTTTTTGATGTTCCTTCTGAAACCAGAAAAAGTCCTGCTGCTGATTGCCTGTACATATTATAAGAAAAGGACAACATAGAATGTTTTACCTATTGTAATAATTGTCACTGTAGTCAGATTGATTGATATCAGGTAGAAAGTAGAACTATTTTAGAATTTTTTTCCCCAAAGATCTATTCATTCATTCCCTCATTCATTTTATTCATTCATTCATTCATTCGTGTGTGTGTGTGTGTGTGTGTGTGTGTGTATGTGTATGTATTTATTTAATCTCTACACGCACTGTGGGGCTTGAACTCAACAACCTTGAGATCAAGAATCACATTCTCTTCTGACTGAGCCAGCAAGAATTTCTTGGGGCGCCTTTGTGGCTAAGTTGGTTAAGTGTCCGACTTTGGCTCAGGTCATGATCTCATAGCTTGTGAGTTCGAGCTCTGTGTCAGGCTCTGTGCTGACAGCTCAGAGCCTGGAGCCTGCTTCAGATTCTGTGTCTCCCTTTCTGCCGCACCCCACTCACACTCTGTCTCTCTCTTAAAAATAAACAAACATTAAAAAAAATTTTTCTATAACTCTTGGGCGCCTGGGTGGCTTAGTCAGTTAAGCATCTAACTCTTGATTTTGGCTCAGGATCTCACACTTGGTGAGATATGAGCTGAGAGTGCAGAGCCTGCATGGGTTTCTCTTTCTGTCCCTCCCTGTCTTGGGTATGTGTGCTCCCTCTCTCTCTCTTTTTTTTTTTCTTAAAATAAATAAACATTAAAAAAAGAAAAGAATTTCTTCAACTCTCAATTTATCCCTAATTACTGTATTGCCAAGTCTGCCTCATTCCTAGTCTTCAGTTTCAGAAAGAAAATAAAGGCTTTCTGGTAGAACTCCTTCAACTTCTTGCCCCATACACAGAATTGTTAGTATTCATTCTTAATTTCTGCCAATCTCAGTGGGCAAAGGGTACCTTTGTCTCTAAGGATAATCCTTCCACATCCATCCTTTCTGGCTTCTTTAGTGATTTCAATATTACCAGTTGTGAAATCTTTCTCTCCTACCTTCTCTGTCTGCTTGGATCTTCTTTTACCCCCAGTGTAAACATGTTTATATATCATCTTAAAACAAAAACTCTCTTCCTAGATAGTGCCTTACTCCTTGCCTCTCTAAATGAACTTCATTTTTTTTATATTTAAAAAAATTTTTTTTTAGTATTTATTTCTGAGAGAGAGAGACAGAGCGCATGTAGGGGAGGGGCAGAGAGAGAGGGAGAGAATCTGAAGCAGGCTCCAGGCTCTGAGATGTCAGCACAGAGCCCGACATGGGGCTTAAATTCACAAACCGCAAGATTATGACCTGAGCTGAAGTCGGATGCCCAACTGACAGCCACCCAGGTGCCCCTCTAAGTGAAGTTTCTTGAAAAATAGTCTGTGTTGTCTTGTTTCCTCAGTATCTGTGTAGCTTTTTTACTTTTTTATTTTTTTATTTTTGAGAGAGAAGGAGCATAAGTGGGTTGGGGCGGGGGGGGGAGGCGCAGAGAAAGAGGAGACACAGAATACAACGCAGGTTCCAGGCTCTGAGCTTTCAGCACAGAGCCCAGTGAGGGGCTGGAACTCAGACTGCGAGATCATGACCTGAGCCAAAGTTGGACATTCAGCCAACTGAGCCACCCAGGTGCCTCTTTGCTTAGCTTTTATACTCTGTAATCTGACATTGAGTAAAATCATTTTATTGAAACTGCACTGCCTAAGTTACCACTGAGTTAATAATTGTTAGAAGCTGAGTACATTTTTTTTTAATTTCTTATCCTACTTCATCTCTGGTCACATATACATTTAATATGATTGTTGACTCCTCTCCTTGAAATTTAGTTACCTTGATTTTTCTTTGGCTTTCATGATGCCTCTCTCCTGGTTATTGTCTTCACTCTCTGACCTTTCCTTAGTCATCTTTGTTCTCTTTTCTCATTGCCTTTTACTTGGTGTTTTTAGTCGTTTCCTATCTTTAGTCTCCCTAGCTGTGTATCTACCCTGTGATTTCAGGTACTACCTATACACTCAAGACTCCTAAATGGTCTTTAAAAAAATTTTTTTTAATGTTAATTTATTTACTTCATTATTTATTTATTTATTTTTTAATGTTTACTTTAAAAAAAATTTTTTTTAACATTTATTTTTGAGACAGAGAACATGAACACGGGAGGGTCAGAGAAAGAAGGAGACACAGAACCTGAAACAGGCTCCAGGCTCTGAGCTGTCAGCACAGAGCCCGACGCGGGGCTTGAACCCACGGACCGCGAGATCATGACCTGAGCCAAAGTCGGACGCTTAACCGACTGAGCCACCCAGGCGCCCCAATGTTTACTTTTTTTTTGAGAGAGAGAGAGAGAGAGAGAGAGAGACAGAGAGACAGAGCACAAGTGAGTCAGGGACAGAGAAAGAAGGAGACATAGAATCTGAAGCAGGCCTCAGGCTCTGAGCTGTCAGCACAGAGCCTGGTGCGGGGTTCGAACTCACAGACCGCGAGATCATGACCTTAGCTGAAGTCGGATGCTTAACCGACTGAGCCACCCAGGTGCCCCTATTATTTATTTATTTTTAAATTTACATCCAAGTTAGCGTATAGTGCAATAATGATTTCAGGAGTAGAGTCTGGTGATTCACCCCCTACATATAACACCTAGTGCTTATCCCAACAAGTGCCCTCCTTAATGCCCCTTACCCATTTACCCCATGCCCCCACCCACAACCCCTCCAGCAACCCTGAGTTTGTTCTCTCTGTTTAAGGGTTTCTTATGTTTTATTCCCCTTCCTGTTTTTATATTATTTTTGCTTCCCTTCCCTTATGTTCATCTGTTTTATATCTTAAATTCTTTTTTTAATGTTTTTAAAAAAATTTTTTTAAATGTTTATTTTTCACAGAGAGAAAGAGAGAGAGAGAGAGAGAGAGACAGAGTATGAATGGGGGAGGGGTAGAGAGAGAGAGAGAGGCAGACACAGAATCTGACGCAGGCTCCAGGCTCTGAGCTGTTAGCACAGAGCTCAACATGGGGCTTGAACTCATGAACCTTGAGATCATGACCTGAGCTGAAGTTGGACACTTCACTGACTGAGTCACCCAGGTGCCCTGTTGTATCTTAAATTCTCAATATTTATTTATTTATTTAATTTAATTTTATTTTATTCTATTTCATTTTATTTTTTAAAATTTTTTCTTAAGTTTATTTTGAGAGAGAGACAGAGTGAGCGGGGGAAGGGCAGATAGGGAGAGAGAGAGAGACAATCCCAAGCAGGCTCCACATTGTCAGCACAGAGCCTGCTGTGGGGCTTGAACGCATGAACTGTGAGATCTCTACCTGAGCTGAAATCAAGAGTTGGATGCTTAACTGACTGAGACATCCAGGTGCCCCAAGACTCCTAAATATGTTTTGACACCATGGTTATTTATTTTTGAGAGGGAGAGAGAGACAGAACGCAAGAAGGGGAGGGACAGAGAGAGAGGGAGACAGAGAATCTGAAGCAGGCTCCAGGCTCTGAGCTGTTAGCACTGAGCCCAGAGTGGGGCTTGAGCCCATCAACCACGAGGTCATGACCTGAGCCGAAGTCAGAAGCTTAACTGACTGAGCCACCCAGGCGCCTAACTCTCCTAAATATGTCTTGACACCATGTTTCTTTTCTGTTTACCTGGGATGTGTGTGTGTGTGTAGAATATACGTATACACGTGTACTTCTTGGTGGCCACGGCAGGTATGCTGAATTCAGTACACCTCAAACATTATTACCTTTTCTAAATCCATTTTCCGTTTGTTATTTTCTAGCTCAGTGTCTTTGACAAGCCTTCCATCAGTCTCTTAAACAAGAAACAAGTTATGAAAGTACCCCACTCCCCCTTCTTCTATCACATCACTTGCTTTTCTCTGCTAGAGTTGTTTTTCATCTGCAACCTCATTAGTGAGCTTTTTGAAAGCTCGTTTATACATTCAAGGTTTTACACTGAAGATAAATTACCTTTAATTACATTCAAAACTTTTTTTTTTTTAAGGGAATAAGCTGTTGGGCTATATCTGTATAAATGTGCTTTTTATTTTCTGGAGGTACAATGAAAGTTTATACTTGTATCTCACTGCATCATATCTGATTGCAGAAATTAAAGCATAATTTACAAGGAAAAAAAAGAAAACAGTTTGTGAAGGGTTATCAAATCCTTAGCATATTTATACTTTAGAATGAAGCCCATAATGCCAATATGTCTCATTAGTGACACTAAGTTTGAGCCAATTTCTCCATTATACTTAAATTAGTATAATCAAATCAAAGTTTATGTGTATTAAAATGCCATTTTGGTTGGTTTGGCTCTTATATGATCATAGGTAGTTTGGTTCTTATATGATCATGAGGTACTCTGTATTTTGTCCTGGTTTATTTTTATTCTTACTGACTATATTTTTAGTAAATTTTGGTTATTTATTTAGTGTACATTCAGAGCGTATGGGCCATCTGAATTCAGGATGTAACACTTGTGTCTACCAGGATGCTCTCGTCTTCAAGTACTAGAATGCCAAATGACATCAGTTTAAACATTAACAACACAGTTTTCACATAAGGACACGTTTTTCACATAAGATTTACAGGTATAGGTAGTTCTAGGATTGATGCAGCAACTGCACATTGCCATGAAGGGCCAGGCTCTTTCCATCTTTCTGCCTTGCTTTCTTCAGTGTGTGGGTAATATATTTCTTCCTAATTGCATTGTGGTTGCTGCATAGTCCAGCACCATACTTTCACCAGGTGAATCTCCTAGCAGTATGGAAGGAAGTTGGGACAAAAGGCTTACTCTTCGAGAAGCTTTTTCTTATTAGAAGATGAACATCTTCCCAAAAGACTTCCAGTAGACATTCTTTGTGTCTCATTGGCTAGACCAGGGTAACATTTCTACCTCTGGCTAGGTCATCACTAATAATGAGAAATGGCATGATTGGCTTAGGATAATCATTCATCTCATGGCCTAGGCATACTGCCTTCTGTTCAAAGAAGGATGTCCATTAGCAAGTTAGAAGTGAGGATCTCTGTTGAGTTATTACCAGTATTATATTGGTTATTACCAGTATTATTTGTCTCTGGACAGAACTTAATTGACAACTGTGCTTTTCTTAGAGATAGATTTTCTTTTGTTGAAAGGAAGCTGGGTGTTGCATAGTGCTTGGATGACTGTTCAACTGTTGTAATGAGGCAGTGAGTGGATTTAGAGAGAAGAAATCAGTTAATTTTTTTCTCATTTTGAAGAGGATCTTGAAATTTTTCTTGGTTAGGAAAATAAATATATGAATCAGAATAATTAGATAATACGAGTTTTGTTTATTGTTTTAGTCAGAATCTGGAGAGGTGAATAGAAACACGGAACTGAAGAAACTTCGAATTTTTGGGGCTGGCCCTAAGGTTGTGGGCCTAGCGATGGGAGCAAAAGATAAAGAAGGTAAAATCTGTTATTTGGTCATGAAAAGAAATAAGGTAATAAAAATAATATTTGAATTGCGGTCTGCCTTGGGATTTTCTTGAGTGTAAACTTGCAGTATGGTTTTTAGATCACCCTTTATGGCAGATAATCTTGAATTTAAGGCTTGAGGAACCATATTTTATTGAATTTTTATATTTGAAAGAGATAAATTTTCATTTTTATGTCTGATACGTGACACAGAAATTTATAGTTTCTGAATGCTTTAGTTTATGAGAGAGTGGTGAAATAAATGGTTCTTACTTGGTGATCTAAAGCTTTTAAATTCAGAGACAGGGTTCCGTGACCTTTACTATTGACATGTACTGCGGGGAGTTCATGACTTACATTCTAATTCCAACTTTGTTGTTTTTCCATAATTATCTTGATACATTATGACACTTCATTTAAAAAAAACTGTGAAGAAAGCCTAATTACTCTCAGCTTAGTATGTTTGAAACTTCTTGTGAGTAAAATTTCTAATGTAAAGGTCAAGTTTTGCTGTTCTATGTACATGTCAATTTGAAAACTCAGTTTAACAAAGGTTGTGTTGGATTTGTTTTTAGTATATATGAATTTAATGAAGTGCTATAATCACAAGTTACATTAGTTATTATCCATTTCATGATATAAATCACAATTCAGATTGTGGACAAGAACTCTGGAGGATCAGATAATATTGTCCCATCACTCTAAAAACATTCAGTGTGATAGGACTTACCAAATACATTATGATATTTATTATCACCCTTTTAAGAATTAAGCACTTAATTGTCTTTTTCATTCTTGTACTTAATGCATTGGCTGGCAGTGATCTGAAAACTAGTCTCAAGTTAGTCCCTGATAAGTACTACATACAGGCAGTATAGAATTAGTAGTTAAGCTCTCTAGAGCTTGATTGCCTGGAATGGATTCCCAAATCTGCCTCTGACTGGCTTTATGATTTTGGGCAAGTTACTTCTCTATACTTTAGATTCTTTATCTTCAATGGGGATAGTAGCATATCTACCTCATAGTGTTGTGAGATTTAATTTAAATAATTTTAAGTAGTGTCTGGTCCAGAGTAAGCTCTCAACATTAGTTTTTACTATTATTATATAACTATTTTTATTTCAAGATGAGGTCTCCCGAAGACGAAAAGTTACCAACAGGTCAGACGCATTTAACATGCAAATGAGACAACGGAAAGGAACTCTCTCTGTTAACTTTGTAAGTGTTCTGAGATGTGTCAGGAGGGAAAGGATTTATTTTTAGTTTTGCACTTTTTTATCTCGTTATGTATTAGTATGCCATTTGGTTAGTTCATTTGGTTAGAGGACTGGATGGTAAATTTAAAGTTGCAGCTTTCGTTTATGTAATGTTAACCTTGCTTTGTCCATTTACATTGACTCTTCCCCTAAGTTATACTCACGTATACCTTGTGAATGAGAGAATAAGAATCTAAATTCTTGAGCTGTATTGTGGACAGTGCTCAGTATTCATTCTCTACAAAGAGTGTTTGTGTATAGGAAGGATGACATGGTGTATTTTATTTATAGAAATTGACTTTCAAGTGGTCTAGAAAGTCTTTCTTTATTCTGATACCTTGATATGCTTTTATTAAGTAGAAGTGCTGAGGAAATTGAGGAGATTTTATGAAAACCTGTTTAAATACAGTCATTTAAAAAATATTCAGGATTTAAGTTATGTGTACTTTTTAGTATACATTATTTTGTTTCAATTAAGGAATTCCTGGTAAAAATTCAGTATTACTTATTGTAGAAAATAGACTTTTATTTTGTTTGTTTTCTAACAGGTTGATCTCTATGTTTGTATGTTTTGTGGTCGGGGAAATAATGAAGATAAATTGCTTTTGTGTGATGGATGTGATGACAGCTATCATACATTTTGTTTAATTCCCCCACTACCTGATGTGCCCAAAGGAGACTGGAGGTGTCCTAAATGTGTTGCTGAGGTACAAGCCTAAACTTTATAGATTCTTTTTTAATTAATAACAATAATATACACATACACACATACAGTAAATCCAATTTCCAAAAGTGCTTGCTTTGTTCTTCAATGTTTAAAATCGCTAAGATTTTTTTTTTTTTTTTTGAGAGAGAGAGAGAGGGCACAGGTGAAAGAGAGGGAGAGAGGGAGGGAGAGAGAGAGAGAGAGAGAGAGAGAAAGAGAGAGGTGGAGCTCATCCAGGGTTCATGTTTTACCTGAAACAGGGCTTGTGCTTACCCGAAGCAGAGCACTAGCTCTCCTGAAGCAGGGCTCGAGCTCACCCAGTGTGAGACTCGAACTCGTAAGCTGTGAGGTCATGACCTAAGCTGAAGTCAGATGCTTAACAACTGAGCCACCCAGGTGCTTTAAAATATCTAGGATTTTTTAAGAGCAATATTGAATGAAAATGTAACAGTTGTATTACGGCAGTTTGCCTTTCAAAAACTTTTTCTGACTATCGGTTAGATAATTCTGTTTATTGGTGTAGGTGAATGATACTCTTGCTCAGAACGTTCATATTCCTGGAAACCTGGCTGGCTCAGTCGGAAGAGCATGTAACTCTTTTTTTAAATGTGTTATTTTTAATTATTATTATTATTTTTTTAGTGTTTATTTACTTTTAAGAGAGAGAGAGAGAGATGCAGAGCATGATCGGGGGAGGGGCAGAGAGAGACAGACACAGAATCCCAAGCAGGCTCCAGGCTCTGAGCTGTCAGCACAGAGCCTGATGCGGGGCTCGAACTCACGGACTGTGACATCATGACCTGAGCTGAAATCAGATGCTTAACTGACTGAGCCACCCAGGTGCCCCTAAATTTTTTAAATTAAAAAAAATTTTTTTAATGTTTATTTATTTTAGAGAGAGAAACAGAGCACAAGTGGGGTTGGGCAGAGAGAGAGGGGGACAGAATCTGAAACAGGCTCCAGGCTCTGTGCTGATAGCTCCAACGTGGGGCTCGAACTCACAAACTGCGAGATCATGACCTGAGCCAAAGTCGGACACTCAGCTGACTGAGACACCCAGGCACCCCTAAATGTTTTATTTTTGAGAGAGAGAGGGAGAGAGAGAGAGAGAGAGAGAGAGAAAGCGCAGGGGAGTGACAGAGAGAGGGTGAACAGAGGATCCAAAGCAGGCTCTGTGCTGACAGCAGCGAGCCCAGTGCAGGGCTCGAACTCACAACCGTGAGATCATGACCTGACCCAAAGTCAGACGTTCAACTGACTAAGCCACCCAGCCAGGCTCCCTGTAGCATGTAATTCTTGATCTTGGGGTCATGGGTTCAAGACCCATGTTGGGTGTAGAGATCACTTAAATAAATGAACTTCAAAAAAAAAAACCAAAGTAGAAATCAGACATAAAGCTCTAGAACTTAGGATTTATGTCTCCAGTTCTCATGTTAACAGGTAAATGGATAGTATCTATTAGCTTATTTAAATTTTTACTTGATTATTCTAAATTATTCTTATTCAAAGATTACATTGACATTATTGTCCTGAAATACCTAATCCATTTGCTTAACAGAATGTTGTGGTAGGATATGGAAGGGAAGGAGTTGGCTGGGTTGTATCTAGGTGTATTCAGAGCTTTGAATTATTATTTGTTATTCTCATGGTTAGATGATTCCAAAGCAGTTATACTCTGAGAATTTGTGTTAAGATACTGGTTAGGGTGATTGGTGGTGTGAAACAACCATTCCTATAGCTAGATATTCTAGCAGTCGAGTGGATATCCCTTTATCCATTATCTTTCCTTTGTCTGTGAACATTTATTTTCTCCATTGCTAAATCCACTGGTAAACTGAGAATGAGTAGCATCCCTGGGCTTGATTGCATGTCAGTAGTCCTCCAGGTGTTTGTCTTGGTGCCGAGCTTAACCGACTGAGCCACCACCCAGGCGCCCCTCTCACCTTGTCTTGGTGCCGAGCTTAATGCCAACTCCAGAGTCTGAAGCTGTCTCATTGCCACCTTCCTACTGGAAGGCTGTGAAAATGCAGTTAAGGTTTTAGAACATTATTTACTGATTTCATATTGCAAGTAATTAATACTTGTTTTGCTAAGGTTGATTGGATTTGCTTCCCCTAGGGAAATGATCAAAGAAGGTAATGCCTGAGAGCCTTAATATTTTGTTCATTTTCAGTGAGTTAATCTTAAGTATTTCTTCTTCCTAGGAATGCAATAAACCTCGAGAGGCCTTTGGATTTGAACAAGCTGTACGAGAGTATACACTTCAGAGCTTTGGAGAGATGGCAGATAATTTTAAGTCTGATTATTTCAATATGCCAGTTCATGTGAGTATCTTTCTTTTAGGTCGGTTTGGGGAAGTCTGAAGATTTATCTGTGTCCAAAGCTTTTGGTTTGCTTTTTACTTTCATCATTTTGTGGAAAATCGGGACAGCATGAGAAAGATGATAGAATATTAAATCTAAAGATAAGGGGCCTGGCATCTGTTTCTATTTTTTTCATTTGCTAATGTGGCAGTGTGTACTCTCCTGTTGAGAAATCTGCTTTGATCTTGGAATTGTTTATTAGCCTTCTGTAGGAAATCTTTTATAGAAAACCATGAAGTATGTGGCAGTTGCTCCTTTTGTTGTTACTTGTAATATGAAGTTTGTTCTTCTCCTAGGGGATCTTGGGCTTTTTAAAATCCTTATCCAAAAAATTTGCCAAAGCTATTAAAGTTCAGCCTTGATTTTTGCATTTCCTTTTTTCTTTCTTGATGTCCTGGGTCATTTTTATATTTCTTAGTTGGAAAACAGTTTACAGAAAAAGGCAGTTCAAGTTTATTATGTTTTTCTGAACATTTAGGTTGCCTTTAGCATTTCGCTGTCCTCATTGGAAAAAGCTAAGAACCTGGTCTTTTCAGCTCTGGAAATAAGACTTTTCATTTTATCATGGGTTTGTGTTCACTTGATCTGCATTTTATGTTTTAGAAGGTTATGGTTATAGTGAGTTAGTAATCTGTAATCTTTGTTTTCCCTGTATAGATGGTTCCTACAGAACTAGTAGAAAAGGAATTCTGGCGGCTGGTGAGCAGCATTGAAGAAGATGTTATTGTAGAGTATGGAGCTGATATCTCCTCAAAAGACTTTGGAAGTGGATTTCCTGTGAAGGATGGTCGGAGAAAGATGCTGCCAGAAGAAGAGGTGCAGAGCAGATAGTAGTAATTCAAACTTAGCCCAAGCTGATTTAGCCTTTGCATAGTAGAAAACTGCCTTTCTCTAATTTTAAGGGATTACATTCATTTAAAATATTCAATCTGTAGGATTTGGACATTATATATTACCTTCAGTTTTAAAAACAATACATCCAGGGGCACCTGGGTGGCTCATTCAGTTAAGTGTCCGACTTCCGGCTCAGGTCATGATCTCACAGTCCGTGACGGGCTCTGTGCTGACGACTCAGAGCCTGGAGCCTGCTTCGGATTCTCTGTCTCTCACTCTCTCTCTGCCCCTCCCCTGCTCATGCTCTGTCTTTCTCTCTCAAAAAATAAACATTAAAAAAAAATTAAAAACAATACATTCAAAGTACCTTTAAAAATTTAACTTTGCATTAAAAAAACCTTTTTTTTTTTTTTTAGTGTTTATTTTTGAGAGAGAGAGAGAGAAAGACAGAGTGAGTGAGGGAGGAGTAGAGACAGGGAGACACAGAATCTGAAGCAGGCTTCAGACTCTGAGCTGTTAACACAGAGCCCGACGCAGGGCTTGAACTCACGAACTGTGAGATCATGACCTGAGCTGAAGTTGGAACACTTAACCGACTCAGCCACCCAGGCACCCTTAACTTTGCATTTTATTATTACTATTATTATTTTTTCTCCCCACTCTCCCATTAGCTTTGCATTTTAAAACCATTTTAGTTTATTTTTATTTTTATTAAAATCTTTTTTTAACATTTGTGCATTTTTGAGAAACAGAGCACAGCGGGGGTGGAGCAGAGAGAGAGGGAGACACAGAATCTGAAGCAGACTCTAGGCTCTGAGCTGTTAGCACAGCTCAGACCCACACACTGTGAGATCATGACAGCCAAAGTCGGACGGATGCTTAACTGACTGAGCTACCCAGGTGCCCC
Source organism: Panthera tigris (assembly GCF_018350195.1). Classification (NCBI taxonomy): domain Eukaryota; kingdom Metazoa; phylum Chordata; class Mammalia; order Carnivora; family Felidae; genus Panthera; species Panthera tigris. The sequence continues at coordinate 37,023,209 of NC_056666.1, forward strand.
AAAACCATTTTAATTAGTTTAATTTTTTTTTTATGTTTATTTATTCTTGAGAGACAGACAGAGCATGAGTGGGGGAGGGGCAAAGAGAGAGAGAGAGGAAAACACAGAATCTGAAGCAGGCTCCAGGCTCTGAGCTGTCAGCGCAGAGCCCGATGTGGGGCTTGAACCCACCAACTGTGAGATCATGACCTGAGCTGAAGTTGGACACCCAACTGACTGAGCCACTCAGGTGCCCCAACCATTTTAATTAGTTTAAAACTTTGATTCCAGTTAAAAAAATTTTGCCTCTTTGTGTTTGAAGTGATTTAAGATTTTTTAAAAAAGAGTTACATTTCTTGATAGGTTCAAAATTAAGTTTCCTTCAACACCTGAGCAGGTAGGTTTTCAAAGAATGCATTTAAACTGTAATATATATTGAAGTTCTGTCAAATAGGAGATGACCCTTATGTATAAAGCTGAATTAAGATGATCATTCACTTCTTTTTCTCATTATTTTGGTCCTTTTCACTTTTCCTTTCCTTCTATATTGGCAGTGATTAAGAATTTTATTTCCTATGAAAAGAGTTACACATGGTTAAAAAAAAAAAGGTTATATAGTGCAGAAGGATATATAGTTAAAAGAATATCCTGGGGCGCCTGGGTGGCTCAGTCTGTTGTGTCCGACTTCAGCTCAGATCATGCTTCTTTTTATTTATTTATTTATTATTATTTTTTTTTAATTTATTTTTTATTTATTTATTTATTTTATTTTTGGGACAGAGAGAGACAGAGCATGAACGGGGGAGGGGCAGAGAGAGAGGGAGACACAGAATCGGAAACAGGCTCCAGGCTCCGAGCCATCAGCCCAGAGCCTGACGTGGGGCTCGAACTCACGGACCGCGAGATCGTGACCTGGCTGAAGTCGGACGCTTAACCGACTGTGCCACCCAGGCGCCCCCAGATCATGCTTCTTGAAGTTTGTGAGTTCAAGCCCCGTGTCAAGCTCTGTGCTGACAGCTCAGCCTGGAGCCTGCTTGGGATGCTGTGTCTCCCCCTCTCTCTGCCCCTCCCATGCTCATGCTCTGTCTCTGTCTCTTGATAATAAATAAAGATTAAAAAAAAATTAAAAAATAAAAAAGAATAACTATCCCAGTTCTCTTAAGGTTAGTATTTGCAAGGTATATCTTTTAACATTCTTTTACTTTGAATCTGTTTGTATCTTAGAATCTAAAGTGTGTTTTTTGTAGGAGGATATGATTGGATCTTGCCTTCTTAAAACAAAAAATGCTTATTTTTATTTATTTTTGAACACGTTGTACATGTGCGTGCATGCCAACAGGGGAGGGGCAGAGAGAGGGAGAGAGAGAGTCCCAAGCAAGCTCCGTGCTCTTAGCATAAAGCCTAACAGGGGGTTTGAACTGTGAGGTCACGACCTGAGCCAAAATCAAGAGTCGGCCACTTAACCAACTGAGCCACCCAGGTGCCCCGGGATCTTGCTTTTTTAAAAAACCTAGTCTGAGGGTTGCCTTTTGATTGGAGTGTTTAGTGTATTTACACTTAATATAATTACTGACACGGTTGATTCATGTCTGTTCATTTTGTGATTTTGTGTCTCGTGGTTTTTTTTGTTCCTGTCTCTCCTTTGTGGCCTTTTTTTGGTGTTAAACAGAGATTTTTCATAATACCGTTTTAATTCCTCTAGATTTTTTTGTTTTGCATATATGCTTTTTAGTTATTTAGTGGTTCTAGGAATTCTAATATGCATCTTATTTATTTATAAAAGTTTATTTTTGAGAGAGAGAGAGAGAGGGAGGGAGGGAGTACACGTGTGTGCATGGGAAGGGCAGAAAGAGAGGGAGAGAGAGAATCCCGAGCAAGTTCCACGCTGAGTGCATAGCCTGACTCGGGGCTTGATTTCATGAACTGTGAGATCATGACTTGAGCCAAGATGAAGAGTCAGGAACTTAATTGACTGAGCCACCCAGGTGCCCCTTTTGCCCCTTTTTAACTTTTTAAATGGTCTTTACACAGCCTACTTTATGTTAATATTGACCTAATTCTGGTGAATATAGCAACTTTTTTCTTCATTTCCCACTGTATTGTTATACATTATGTCTACATATTGTATAAACACGACAACACAGCAATATAATTATTACTTTAAACCATCTTTTTTAAAAAGTTAAGAGAAGGTAAAAAATACACATATACTCTTTTACCTATTTACTCACAAATACACCATTTCTGATGCTCTTCATTTATTCCTGTGGGATCCAACTTACTTTTTCAGGTCATTTTCTTTCAGGCTGGAAGACTGCTTTTATTTGTAGTATGGGTCTGCTAAGGAATGAATTTTTTTCAGTCTTTGCTTATCTGGGAATGTTTTTATTCAGGCTTTTAGTCTTTCAGTTGTAAATGCTTCTCAGTTTTTTGTCTTGTTCTGTTGTTTGACTTTAGTTGATTTATAGTGCCTTAGAAATGGCTGTTTTGATAATTCTGTCCAGATTTATCTTTGTTTTTTGTGGAGGGGAATTGCCCAACCTCTCCATATTGCCACTGCTGGAAATTCTTTACAATTAAAAGTCTCCCTCCTACCCAGATCACCAATGTAACAGAGGAAGACACTATTTCATCTTCTAGCTGTTCTTCAGATACAGTGATCTATGCAAGCATTTTATTTATTTATTTATTTATTTATTTATTTATTTATTTATTTTTAAAGTTTATTTTTGACAGAGAGAGAGAGAGAGAGACAGAGCATGAGTGGGGGAGGGACAGAGAGAGGGAAACAGAATCTGAAGCAGGCTTCAGTCTCTGAGCTGTCAGCACAGAGCCTGATGCAGGGCTCGAACTCACGAACCAAACCGCGAGATCATGACCTGAGCCGAAGTCGGACGCTCAACTGACTGAGCCACCCAGGCGCCCCTCTATGCAAGCATTTATATATCACACATGCAGAATTACATATTCTTTTTAAAAAGAAATGGAGTATACTACTTACGTGGTCTTACCCTTTTTGTTTTTTGTTTTTGAGTCCCTTCAGGCCCTGTTCAGTCCATCCTAATTCCTTATAGCATTACCTACCCAGTTTATTCATGGTACCATCTCATTGGATATTATGCCAACCAGTATCTGAGCACTTAATGTGTGCTGAATTAAGTTTTCATTTTGTTTCATTTCTTTATGATCAAAAGTTACATCTTTTGGTTTTCTTATTATTTTAGCCTTGTTATTATATTTTTCCTTCTGCGTAGGTAGAGTACAGGTTGGAATAATCAGGTTAGGATAATGTAGATTAGAGAATACACATTGGGTTTTACCAAGGGAGAAAGAGAATGATTACAATAGATGGAGAACATAGATAATACACAGATGGTTTGTTCAGTATCACTGAATTTAATGTGGTTTTTATAGGTGTAAGGAAACACATCAGAGTTTCTTTATACCCTTCCTTTGCCAAGTGGTGAGCAATTACTGAATTATTGGGAAAAGACTTTTTCTGTCTTTTTCTGAATTTTGTTTCTGTTCTGAATTTTTTTTTATTAAAAAAACTTTTTTTTAATGTTTATTTATTTTTGACAGAGAAAGAGACAGAGTGTGAGCAGGGGAGGGATAGAGAGAGAAAGAGACACAGGATCTGAAGCAGGCTCCAGGCTTCAAACTGTCAGCACAGAGCCTTACGCGGGGCTCAGACTCGTGAGCCGCGAGATCATGACCTTAGCCAAAGTTGGACACTCAACCGACTGAGCCACCCAGGCGCCCCTGTTCTGAATTTTTAAGTTGTTCTTAAACAGATATTTATATCTTCTGATCTTAAAAACAAGGTCACAGAGATTTTAAAGATTATTTTAAGTGTTAAACCTAAGCACCTAATATTAATAATACAAATATTAATCTTTCTCCATGTTTGAGTTTTAAATGAATATTTATCTATTTCTGCTTTTGCTCTATTCACCTTCATGAATGTGGAGAAATGCTGGGCTGTAACCAACCATAGTATAAAGAGACAGGTGATACAACTTTTTTTCTAGACTGGATCGTGGATTTGCTCTTTGTTTTCCAAGCAGTAATGTTTTTCACAGGATACTTTTGTTGTGTTTAAAGATAGAATGAGAGGACTTCTTTATTACAAAAGGATTTTAAGGACTAATTAGAGTTTGTGTAAAACCTTCAGACTTTTTATACTTAATATCAGTTACGGTAAAGTTACTGTACTAGAATAGCAGATAACTACCAACATTTCACTAGGCGTTGTACATTTGTGTTGAACTTCTGCATGAGATAGCTCTCAGTATCTGATAGCGTATTTCTCTGGAGTCATAGTTTACTGGAGAAGTACTTCTGAAGTTAATATATTGTCTTATGAATACAATGTGCTCTACCAACAGGGCTTCTAAGGAATAAAAATAGGCACAGAACTTGAAAACTTGGGAACATTTTTTTGTTCTTGTCCTTGGCTCCATATTAAGTCATCGACTAAATCCTGTTAGTTCATTTTTCATTATTTTCTGTAGGACTGGCCTCTTTTCATACCCACTACTACCATCTTTGTCTAGGTCCTGTCACATCATGTTGGGATGATTGTCATAATCTTAAATAATGACCACTCGTGTTTGGAGTCCCCAAGACCATCTCCAGGTTCATTGATTTTCTGGGAGGACTCATGGCTATGATTACTATAGTGAAAGAATACAAAGCAAAATCAGCAAAGGGAAAAGATGCATGGCCCAAATCCAGAGAAAACCAGGTAGAAGTGTCCAAGAGTCCTCCTAATGGAGTTACATAGAAGGCACTAGTATCAAATTGACAATGTGTAGGAAGTATTGCCTACCAGGGAAGCTCATTAGTGATCCAACTCAAGGTTTTTATTGGAGGCTGGTGACCTGGGCATCCTCTGCTTAACACATACTATAAAATCCCAAACTCCCAGAAGGAAAGCAAGTGTACATAAACCACATTGTATGGTCTAGGCATCATAAATCACTCTTTTTTATTAGCGTAGGGAGCTGTTTGCCATGTAAGTTTCCACATACCAGCCAAGAGAACTTTAAGTAGGCTTTTTGAAGAATAGTAGTCTTAGGCCTGTTATGTTAACCAGATTTTCTGCTTACTGCTTGTCTCTGCAGTCATTTTAAATATATTGCTTTGGGGCGCCTGTGTGGCTCAGTCGGTTAAGCGTCCGACTTCGGCTCAGGTCATGATCTTGCGGTTTGTGAGTTCAAGCCCCGCGTCGGGCTCTGTGCTGACAGCTCAGAGCCTGGAGCCTGTTTCAGATTCTGTGTCTCCCTCTCTCTCTCTGACCCCCCCCCCCCCCCGTTCATGCTCTGTCTCTCTGTTTCAAAAATAAATAAACGTTAAAAAAATTTAAATATATTGCTTTTACTTAACATGTTAAGGTTGAGAGGTCTTCTGGAGTTCATTATGCAGTTCTGTCTACTTTTGTTTATGTTTGAAACTTTCCATAAACAAAAGTTTAAAAATATTTAAGATACTATGTTTATACTGTTTCATTTTTCAGATTCTGTTTTATTTCTTTTCTGAATATAGGATAAAACCCAAGCTTCTTAATTTAAGGTTAAAGGTCCATTCTTCTTTTCTAGTCTTATTTCCTGTGTTTCTGAGTATGACTAATTTCAGTCTTCCCCTTCACCAGCCAGGACAGTATATATTCTTTCTGTCATTCATTGTCACATCTTATCTATTTTTCTAAGCTTTACTCAGGTTCTTCTTTTCTATAAAGTTTTCCTGGGGTGCCTAGGTGGCTCAGTCGATTGAGCCTCTGACTACGGCTCAGCTCATGATCTCGCGGTTCACGAGTTTGAGCCCTGCATGAGGCTCTGTGCTGACAGTTTGGAGCCTGGAGCCTGCTTCAGATTCTGTGTCTCCCTGTCTCTCTGCCCCTCCCCTGCTCACACTCTGTCTCTCTCTGTCTGTGTCTGTCTCAAAAATAAACAAACATTAATATTAAAAAAAAAAGTTTTCTTAATGATGCAAACCCACACTAATTACTGTTGTCCTCTGAAGAACTAAAGAATTTACTCTTTTATCTGTGTTTGGAGTTTCATGTGTATACTGTTGTCTTGAAACTTTTTGTATGTAGGTCTTACCTCTTCAACTAGATTGATTATGTTTTCACACAACCAGCTGACCAACCAACTAAAAAACATATTGAATAGTATTTTTTGAAAACCTTTTTTAAAAAACATATTGAGGGTATGAATCATATTTCATTACTATTTCTTGGTTTTTAATTTTTTTTAACGTTTATTTATTATTGAAAGACAGGAAAGACAGAGCATGAGAATGGGAGGGGCAGAGAGGAGGAGACACAGAATCTGAAGCAGGCTCCAGGCTCCAGGCTCCAAGCTATCAGCACAGAGCCTGACATGGGACTTGAAGTCACAAACTGCGAGATTATGACCTGAGCCAAAGTTGGATGCTTAACCGACTGAGCCACCCAGGCGCCCCTATTTCTTTACTATTTCTTAATGGCATTCCTACTTATTTTTTTAATATTAAATACAATTTATTGTCAAGTTGGTTTCCATACAACACCCAGTGCTCATCCCAACAGGTGCCCTCCTCAATGCCCATCACCCCCTTTCCCGTCTCTCCCACGCCCCATCAACCTTCAGTTTGTTCTCAGTATTTAAGAGTCTCTTATGGTTTGCCTCCTTCCCTCTATGTACCTTTTTTTCCCCTCCCTTCCTCTCCCCCATGGTCTTCTGTTAAGTTTTTCGGGATCCACATATGAGTGAAAACATAATGGTATCTGTCTTTCTCTGCCTTATTTCACTTAGCATAATACTCTCCTGTTCCATCCACGTTGCTACAAATGGCCAGATTTCATTCTTTCTCATTGCCAAGTAGTATTCCATTGTGCATATAAACCACATCTATATCCATTCATCAGTTGATGGACATTTAGGCTTTTTCCATAATTTGGCTGTTGTTGAAAGTGCTGTTATAAATAAACATTGGGGTACAAGTGCCCCTATGCATCAGCACTCCTGTATCCCCTGGGTAAATTCCTAGCAGTGCTATTGCTGGATCATAGGGTAGATCTATTTTTAATTTTTTGAGGAACCTCCACACTGTTTTCCCGAGTGGCTGCACCAGTTTGCATGGAATTCCTACTTAAACCTATGATGGACTTTCTTATTTTGTCCTCTGTGACTCTTAACTACATATTTATAGTTTCCATTTTTTTGTGCTACAATGTGGATGATATCCTCAAATCTGACTTCTAGTTGACACATTCTGTCTTCAGCTTTGTCATTGGCTGTTAAAGCTCTTACTTTGAGGGTTTTATTTTTTCAACTCTGTATTGTGGAAAGTGCACATAATAATGAACTTTCCTCCTTCCCTCAGTACCTGGCATCCACGTTTAGCGGTTTTCGACTACCTGATAGAAGGCAGCTGGGTTCACTTTCTTCTTTGTGCGTTCAGTCTGTTGTGATGTTACATATCATGTATCCTCTGGAAAATTCACACTACATCCCTGTAAGAATGAGTGTAAAAAGGCAAATAACATCTTAACAGTTCCTATGAGCATAGTTTGACTTTGCATAGTCCCGGAAATAGTTCTGGGTTCCCTGGACCCCACTTTGAGAACTGCTCCCAGCAAGGATGATAAGCACTTTAAGGCTTCATAATGGTTTCAGGGTAGGCTTTTGCAACTCAGTGTCCAGCCCTTATATCCAGAGAAGCCTCTATGAAAACTCAGTCAGTAGCTTTCCTTTTTCATTCTGCCTTTCTTTCCTTTTTCTTTGTTTCTGGAAACTGGAATTCTTTTTTCTTTTGAGTTCATCTATGAAACAAATGTTTTCATTATTATAATTTATCCAGTATTTCTAGGTGGGTTGCTAGTGGGGGTGGTAATGGTGACTTTCTGTGTCATCTTAGTCTTTGCTGTTGGCATAAATGCAGGATTACATATCGTAGTATTCTGTTTTCACAATATCTGGCACCATGCTATAAATATTTGGGGAAGTTACACTACTAGGGATAAAATAGAAATATAATACTGTCCTATTAAAATGAGTCTCACATAATTTTATAGTAGTGTATTTGAGGGAGGAGTAGTAAAAAAAATTGCTTATATGCTTCAGAATAAACCAGAGGTATTTGAAATAACTAAAGGGAAATCTAAATGCCACCTAGACAGGAGACAGGATTGAATAGGTATATGAGTTACATGTTGCAGAGAGCAAAGAGCACGATTCTATGGACTAGATTATTATAAATATTATATACAATTTTTACCTTATTTTAAAAGACTCCCTTGAAATTTCTATTGGGCACGTGTCATTTCTGATCTTTCATTTACATCTTTTTTTTTTCTTTATAGGAGTATGCACTTTCTGGTTGGAATTTGAATAATATGCCTGTCCTAGAGCAGTCTGTTCTTGCACACATTAATGTAGACATCTCTGGTATGAAAGTGCCATGGCTGTATGTGGGAATGTGTTTTTCTTCTTTCTGCTGGCACATTGAAGATCACTGGAGTTATTCCATCAACTACTTACACTGGTATATATGATCTTTGTTATATGTTTAGTTATCTTTTTAAAGGTGTGATATAGTATTAGGTGATATGTTAGTAAGAGCTGAATTTAAAAGTATTTCCTATCCAAAGTAGGGTAACATATTGAGAAGTGTAGAGGTCTAAGGATATGTATATCTCAGATACCTTCCCTTTTAAAATATGTGCATGCAGCAGAGCCTAGAGTTTTATTTTTTTATTTTTAAACTATTTATTTTTGAGAGAGAGAGGGAGAGAAGAGAGAGAGAGCAAGCATGTGCATGAGCAGGGGAGGGGCAGAGGGAGAGAGAATCCCAGGCAGGCTCCACACTGTCAGCGCAGAGCCTGATTCGGGGCTTGAACTCATTAACTGTGAGATCATGACGTGAGCTGAAGTAGGACGCTTAACCAGCTGAGCCACCCAGGTACCCTCAGAGCCTAGAGTTTTAGACCAAATGATACTTATTTGGTGTACATGAATATTACTTGGTGTATCTTTTGATATTCAAGGTAGAATGTTCAAAGCGTGTATATAATTAAGATCTGACTAAACCTTCAGTATTGGAAATTATCAAATGATTTTTTTTTTCGTTTTGATAACATTTTCCCTAAAAATGCCTGTTACATGTGTATTCATTAAATTTGTTGGCTGAATTTTTTTGTATCTCCCCCATAGCTTTTATTTACTTGCCCAGTTCCTTGTCCATTATTATGATATCAACTATATGATGTTTTTTTCTCCATTTGGAAGATACTACTCAAATCACTCTTTGCAGTGGAAAACTATAGTGATTTTATTTCTCTGCTTTATCACAGTGCTGTTTAATATGATAACTGCTAGCTAAATGTGGCTATTTAAATTTGTTAAGAATGGGGCACCTGGGTGGCTCAGTTGGGTAAGCATCTGACTTCAGCTCAGGTCAGGATCTTGCGGTTTGGTTCGTGAGTTTGAGCCCCGCATCGGGCTCTGTGCTGACAGCTCAGAGCCTGGAGCCTGCTTCGGATTCTGTGTCTTCTCTCTCTGCCCCTCCTTGACTTATCCTCTGTCTCTCTCCCAAAAATAAATAAACATTAAAAACAATCTTTTTTTAATTAAGATACAATTAAAAATGTAATTCCTCAGTTACAGGAAACATATTTCAAGTGCTTTATGGTCACAGGTGACTAGGGCTGTATGTATTGGTTAGCACAGCTATAGAACATTCTCATGATTATAGTAAGTTCTGTTAGAGACAGCACTGTGGATTGTATTAGGATTAGGAAATGCAGCTATTTTATAAATATAGTATGACCCGTTAAATCCATTTCCTAGGAGTACAGTTTAGTATTATAAATGAACTCTAGTCCGCTAAAGTCTGGTACATTAATGGGGCCAGTTTGGTCCTTAAGATTTATAGATAGAATTCTTTAAGTTTTCAACAGTTTCCAGCCTTGCCTTATTTTGTTGGATAGTAAATCAACTTAATGAAGTTATGTAAAAGTAGTCTAGAGAGTACTGACTTTGACTTTGGTCGTTGTGGGGATAATTGGAATGTCCAGTGGACTTGAAATCAAGGTACCATGTCAGTATCCTTTAGAATGATGTTGGTTTTTCGGATAGGATCTTTCCTGTTTGAAATACTATTTATTGATCCACCTTAAAGAGTTCATGTGCTTTGAATTGCTTTTCTAATAGTAGTGATAAGTATGTGCCTGCCTATTTATATACTCTTGCCTTACCTTCTTTATGAACAATAGCTCATCAAACAATAGATTTATGAGTTGGTTTGCCAGGATTCAGGGTATATAATCTATGACCATGGGACAAACAAAATTAATTATAAATTAGTGGATTTGCATGAGAGACCCTGGCCTCATTGGTACCATGCTCACCTAGTTAAACAGTTGTTTCTTTTGCTAGGGGGGAACCAAAGACCTGGTATGGTGTGCCATCTCATGCTGCAGAACAACTGGAGGAGGTGATGAGGGAGCTGGCCCCTGAGTTATTTGAATCCCAGCCTGATCTCCTGCATCAGTTAGTCACCATCATGAATCCCAATGTACTGATGGAGCATGGTGTGCCTGTGAGTCTTTTCGGGTCTCCTTTTAGTATTTTTACTTTAAATTTATGTTCGCTTTTTATTAGAATCACAACATATGCTTTGTTTTGTAACTGGAAGCAAAAGATCATGTCATTTTCTAGCCAAATTAGAATTTATATTCTGAAGGGAAGAACATTTTTTTGGTTAAGAGGTGTTTTAAAGTATTCATCATATTTTATGTATAACTACCTATGAAAATAGTCTTCTGTTTTCAGTAAACCATTATGTCCTGGTCTTAACAAAAATCTTGTATTCCTTATTAACCTTGTTTAGTCAAAGTGTAAGTATTTTAAGTGATAGTTGTAATAACTAATGTCTATCCTTTGGAGATCATTTTTCATGTGAAGATTTCACAGCCTCTTTTTATATGCAATAATGAAATATACTATGGATACTTTTTTTACTTTTCAACTTGGTTTTGATAATGATTATTAAATTTAAGCTACTAATACCTGATAAGGTATAAATTTAACGGATTTGCTGTATATATTCAAATATTCATCACACCCTTAATGAGAAAGTAGTTTGAGTAATAGTAGTGTTAGTTTGTCTTTGAAGAGTGAATGTGTACTAGAATCTGGACTTTTTTTTTTTTTTTAAGGTTTATTTTTGAGAGAGAGATAGGAGCGCAAGCAGGGAAGGGGCAGAGAGAAAGGGAGACGGATAAATCTAAAGCAGGCTCCAGTCTCTGAGCTATCAGCACAGAGCCCGACATGGGGCTCGAACTCATAGCTGTGAGATCATGACTTGAGCCAAGGTCAGATGCTTAACTGAGCTGAGCCACCCAGGTGCCCCAAATCTGGGACTTTTCTAAAGACATATAGTATTATTATAAAACTAAGTGGGATTCAGGAAAACTGATTTTGGGGATATTTCCATATTACATATGAACTAATTAGTTAATTTCCAAAAAATTATCCAAGAGTAGGAGGAAATTCCATCCTTTACCATGATTGACAACACAAGGATAAAGGGAATAAAAGAAAAAATCTCTTAATTGTAAAAATTTTGTCAAGTTTCAGAAACTGGTAGTTCAGTGAGTAACATTTCTCTTTGAAAATTTGTCTCATACTTTCTTTTTATGAATTATTATAATTTGTTATCAGGGACTATTTTAAGAAGGTAGAGTTCTGGCTGCTGCTTTTTTTTTTTTTTTTTAAATTATTTTTGGTAGAGAGAGAGAAACAGAGCATGGGTGGGGGAGGGGCAGAGAGAGAAGGAGACACAGAATCTGAATTAGGCTACAGGCTCTGAGCTGTCAGCACAGAGCCTGATGTGGGGCTTGAACCCACGAACCGTGAGATCATGACCTGAGCTGAAGTCAGACACTTAACTGACTGAGCCACCCAGGTACCCCTCGGGCTCCTTTTTAAACCCTGATATTGTCTTCTGATAGGTGTAAATGAATGCTTTTCTGTTTTTAATTTTAGAAAGTGCTGCTGAAAGTGACTGATAAAATCTGTTCCCCTTTTTTGTTGTTTTTATTTTGTTTTGTTTTGTATCCCTGTTCCCACTTTGCATTTAGGTGTACAGGACCAATCAGTGTGCTGGAGAGTTTGTTGTGACATTTCCTCGTGCCTATCATTCTGGATTTAACCAGGGCTACAACTTTGCTGAAGCTGTGAACTTCTGTACTGCTGACTGGGTCTGTTCTATAGCAAGTAGCTGTTGTACGTCTACTAACACCCCTGGAAAATGCATCTTAGTTGCCATATTTGCTTAGCTGGGGAGGGGAGGATTCATGAATATTTCAGTAGAGAGTAGAGTGGCTGTTATAATTTAGAAAGTTCAGTTAGTTTCCATTATACTTTCTATTTGGAAGATTTTATAGTTCTTATCCATTATTTTCCCCATTCTGTTTGAATTTTAAATGAACAGTTGATATTTTTTGAATCTTTCTTTTCTGAGAGAATATGGTTCCTCTAGTCTTTGCTTTATCTGAGCAACTTATGGATTTTATAATGACAACCAGATCTTTTTTTTTTTTTTAAACGTTTATTTATTTTAGGGAGAGTGCATGTGCACTAGAGCCAAGGAGGGGTAGAGAGAGAGGGAGACAGAGGATCCTAAGCAGGCTCCGGGCTCCGTGCCAACAGCAGGGAGCCCAATGTGGGGCTTGAACTCACGAACTGCAAGATCGCGAACTGAGTGGAAGTTGGAGGCTTAACCGTCTGAGCCACGTAGGTGCCCCTACAACCAGATCTTTTTAAGAATTAATTTTACCGGGGCATCTGGGTGGCTCAGTCGTTTAAGCGTCCAACTGTCGGCTCAGATCGTGGTCTTGAAGCCCGTGAGTTTGAGCCCCGTGTCAGGCTCTGTGCTGACAGCTCAGAGCCTGGAGCCTGCTTGAAATTCTGTGTCTCCCTCTCTGTCCCCCCTCCCCCCACCACTATACTCTCTCTTTCTCAAAAATAAATAAACATTAAAAAATTAAAAATAGAAGAATTTTACCCATATTTTCCAATATTTAGCTCAGAGTTTTAAAATATCCCTTTATTATTTTCCTTTTTATAGACAATTAGTTGATTTTACTCTTCCTGCCATTTTGTTTTTTTTATTCCTTTAAAAAATTTTATTTTAAAAAGTTACTATGATATTGGGATCTCTGTTGATATACTTTTGTTTAAATGATAATGCCAGTGATTGCTCTTTTGCTTTTTTGTATGAGGTAGATATCAAAAAGTAATTAGATATGATTATGTCATGTTGGTTGGGAAAAGACTGCAAATTTATGATACACCTTTGACTTTGTTTTTCCTTTAGTGACACTTTTCTGTCTCTCAGCATTTGGGGCGATATATATATATATATATAAAGTATCTTTTTTTTAATGTTTATTTATTTTGAGAAAGAGAGGGAGTGCATGCATGTGTGCTAGCTGGGGAGGTGCAGGGAGAGAGAGAATCTCAAGCAGGCTCTGTGCTGTCAGTGCAGAGCCCATCACGGGGCTCAGTCTTAACAGTCGTAAGATGAGTAGGATGCTTAACTGACTGAGCCACCCAGGCGCCCCTTGGGGAGGTGTTTTTTTGTAATATTGGGTCTTATGTTTTCTGTAGCCACCTTAATTTATTAAATTTCATAGTGAATCATTTTTGTTTCCTTGGTTAACGGATGACATGAGTAATCTTATTTGATCTAGTAACTTTAAACATTATTAGGCTTGGGGCGCCTGGGTGGCTCAGTCGGTTAAGCGTCCGACTTCAGATCAGGTCACGATCTCGCGGTCCGTGAGTTCGAGCCCTGCGTCAGGCTCTGGGCTGACCACTCAGAGCCTGGAGCCTGCTTCTGATTCTGTGTCTCCCTCTCTCTCTGCCCCTTCCCCGTTCATGCTCTGTCTCTCTCTGTCTCAAAAATAAATAAAACGTTAAAAAAAAAAGTTAAAAAAAAACAAAACATTATTAGGCTTAAGAAGCAGTATGAGCAAGTTCGAGCTTAGGACTTTTCCTTGGGTTTGAACTCTGTTTTTGTTTTTAAGTTGATTTATTTTGAGAGAGACATAGAGCAAGTGGGGAAGGGGTAGAGAGAGAGGAAGAGAGAAAGAATCCCAAGCAGGCTTTTTGCACTGTCCGCACAGAGCCCGATACAGAGCTTGAACTCATGAACCATGAGATCATGACCTGAGCCGAAGTTGGACACTTAATCGACTGAGCCAACCAGGCTCCCCAAGCTCTATTTTTTTTTTAATTTAACTAACATTTATTAACTGTTTATGATTTACTTGTTTCTTGGCTAGATGTAGGATAGGAAATAGAGGTAATTCAGAAACAAATTAAAGATGGTTTCTGCCTTTAATGTTTTCACTGTTATTGGTTTGGCCTTGAGCAGCTCTTTTAATTTCACTGGGCCTAAGTTTTTCACATGGTATATAAAGATGCTAAGATTTGCTTAATAACTTCAAATAAGTGAGATGATATATGTAAAAGTCCTTGAAACTCTGTAGAAGAAGAGTGTGATAGAAATGGGAAATTTTTTTTTTTATTTGTCAAGTTAGCTAACATACAGTGTAGTCCTGGCTTCAGGAATAGATCCCCGTGATTCATCACTTATATACAACACTCAATGCTCATCCCAGCAAGTGCCCTCCTCAATGCCCATCACCCATTTTCCCTACCCCCATCAACCCTTAGTTTGTTCTCTGTATTTAAGAGTCTCTTATGGTTTGTCTCTGTCTTGTTTATATCTTATTTTTCCTTCCCTTCCCCTATAGTTATCTGTTAAGTTTCTTAAATTCCACATATGAGTGAAAGCATATGATCTCTGTCTGTCTCTGACTGACTTATTTCACTGAGCATAATATGCTCCAGTTCCATCCACGTAGGTGCAAATGGCAAGATTTCATTCTTTTTGATTACTGAGTAATACTCCATTGTATATATATACCACATTGTCTTTATCCATTCATCGTTTGATGGACATTTGGGCTCTTTCCATAATTTGACTATTGTTGAAAGCGCTGCTATAAACATTGGGGTGCATGTGCTCCTTCGAATCAGCACTCCTGTATCCTTTGAATAAATTCCTATTCGTGCTATTGGTGGGTCATAGGGTAGTTCTATTTTTACTCTTTTGAGGAACCTCCACACTGTTTTCCAGAGCGGCTGCACCAGTTTGCATTCTCACTAACAATGCAAGAGGATTCCTCTTTCTCCACATCCTTGCCAACGTCTTGTTTCCTGAGTTAATTTTAGCCACTCTGACTGGTGTGAGGTGGTATCTCATTGTGGTTTTGATTTGTATTTCTGTGATGATGAGCAATGTTGATCATCTTTTAATGTGTCTACCATCTGCATGTCTTCTTTGGAAAAGTGTCTATTCGTGTCTTCTGCCCATAGAAATGAAATGTTTTAGCAGCTTTAGATTTGGAATAAAGTGATGGTATTAAGTTTTATAAGCCACAATAGATAATCAGTTGTATTTTATATGGCTTCTTTACAGATTGTAATAATTAAGATCTGCATATCTTCTTGCCATTGTTAATAAGTTGTATCAGAAATGTTTAAAAAGTAAATATTTATGAATTAAGAAATGAAAGACTTGTAGATTGTTAATAGACAAAATAATTGCTAATCATAAGTTCAGTATAATTGTTTTCTTGGGAAAGATGGTTTCTTTAGAAGAGTATGGAAATATTACTTGATTCAGAGATAGTCTTATATTCTTAAACTATGATTCCTATCGTTGTCTTCTGCCTGTCTTAAACTGGAGGTGATTTCTAAAAGGTTCTTAAAGGGGCATTTTTTAATTTTTTCTCTTTTATATCTTAGTTTTCAAATATAAACTAAAACCCTATTTAAATCACCCAAGTTTTTCCACTGTACAGGAGGATACAAGTGGGGGGGGGGTGGAGAGGGAAAGAGAGAGAGAAAGGAAAGAGAGAGAAAAGAGAGAAAAGGAATGGGAGGAGTGTGTGTGTTTGTGTGTACAGGCATACGTGTTTCATCACACTTTATTGCACTCCACAACTGCATTTTTTTTTTTTTTAATACAAATTGAGGGCTTGTGGCAAACCTGTGTCAAGCAAGTCTCTTGGTGCCAGTTTTCCAATGGCATTTGTTCATGTCTCTATGTCACATTTTGGTAATTCTGGCGATATTTCAAACTTTTTCATTATATGTTACAGGGATCTATGATTAGTAATTAGGATTTGTTGAAAGTTCTGGTGATTGTTAGCATTTTTTAGCAAGAAAGTATTTTTTTTCATCCCCCCCCAAGAAAGTATTTTTGAAGTAAAGTGTGTACATTGTTTTTTTAGACATAATGCTGTTGCACACTAAATATATATTGTATGGTGTAAACCTAACTTTCATATGCACTGGAAAACCAAAAAATTCACTTGACTCACTTTATTGTGGTATTCACATATTATGGTGGTCAGGAACTGAACCCACAATATCTCCAAGGAATGCCTGTATAGTATAACTAGTATCACAATTTGGCTTAGAGCTTGATGGTTAAAGAAATTTTCAGTATTTATCTTAAAGAAGGAATCTGATGATTTATGAAAAGTGATCATTTCACGTAGGGAGAATAAAGTATATAATCTCATGACTTCACTTTGAATTCTCTTTGGGTCAGACTGATTGCATTTATTTATTTATTTATTTTTACATTATTTATTAAAAAATTTTTTTAATGTCTATTTTTGAGAGAGAAAGAGCGTGAGTGGGGGAGGGGCAGAGAGAGAGAGATGAAGAATCCAAAGCAGCCTCCAGGCTCTCTGAGCTGTCAGCACAGAGCTTAACGTGGGGCTTGAACTCATGAGCCCATGAACTCATGACCTGAGCTGAAGTTGGACATTTAACCAACTGAGGCACCCAGGCATCCCTAAGTTATTTATTTTGAGAGAGAGTGTGTGTGTGTGAGCAGGGGAGGGGCAGAGAGAGAGAGAGAGAGAGAGAGAGAGAGAGAATCCCAAGCAGGCTCCACATTGTCAACACAGAGCCCGACCTGGGGCTTGATCCCACAAACCGTGAGATCATGACCTAGCTGAAATCAGGAGTTGGACACTTAACTAACTGAGCCACCCAGGTGCCCTAGACTGATTGTTTTTAAAATAATTTCTAGATGCTAAAATGTAAATCATCTTTTGCTTTGGTTCTTACAAAAAATTGAGTGAGTCCATGTGAATTGCTAAAGTAGTGCTTTTTTTCTCCCCTTTTCTTTTTCAAACTTCTGATAACATCTCTGCTTTTTGTTCTACGGAAACTTCTGTGCTGAATATGTCCACCAAACCCTTTATAATCTGAATGTCTTTTCTTTTTTCTTTAAAGGCAGTTTATGTTAGACTGGTCTAAAAGTTTGCTACCTCATTTAAATATCAAGGAACTTGTACTTCTGGTACATAATGAGTAGAAAGTCAATAGCTTAGGGTAGAGGCTTAGCATCTCAAATTATGGAAATTTTCTGTGGGAACACCTTTGAAATTCCTGCTGGGCCATAAAGATTTAATATTTAAGTTACCTCTTATTTTCAAATGGAGTTGGTTATTCTGCCTTCTTTACAGTAAAAGAGAGGATCTGTAGGCTAAATAGTGGTTTTGTTCTGGAAAATGTTATAAGCAAGTAAGTTAATTTGAGAAACTTGTCGTTTTACAGTTACCCATTGGACGTCAGTGTGTCAATCATTACAGACGTTTAAGGCGCCATTGTGTCTTTTCACATGAAGAACTCATTTTCAAGATGGCAGCAGATCCAGAATGCTTAGACGTGGGCCTGGCTGCCATGGTGTGCAAAGAATTGACTCTCATGACTGAAGAAGAGACAAGATTAAGGGAGTCTGTTGTACAAATGGTGAGTTTGCTTGGCACATTTCCTGTATTCAGTACTACTCATGGAATATACTAAAAATGGAATGTGTAGAAAGAATCCATTTTCATCTTTGATTCCTTTAGAAGTTAAACACAAAAATCATAAGTTTAGAGAAGGTATGTTTTTATACTTGCCATTTTGCGTTCTTCAAATTGAAAAATTTTAGGAATCTTTATGTCATTTCTAGATTAAAAAAATAGAATTCTATCAGCTAGAATTTCTTAGGTATATATTTATTTCTTTAAATAAGAATCTTCTACATATAGTGTTATTTCTTTAAATAAGAAAGTTCAAATCCTTTACTTTTCTTTGAGGTTTGAAATTGAATAAAAGTTATGTTTCTGGTGATTCCAACTGTCAGACTAAATTGATTTGTTTTTATTTCTTTCCTCTTTCTAAGCAACTTAATGAGTAGGAAGTACTGAATGACCAAGTGCTGGGATTTTTTTTTTTCCTGGTTTGGAAGCCAGTTGAATTTTTGATGGAGTTTCCTTATAATGGAGGTGGCTGGGCAGAGGGTGACCAGATCCACCTCCCACTGCAACCCCCCTCCACCCCAACAAGTGTTAGGATTTTGAATGCTTGTAGTAAATTAAATCTTTTGTTTTTTAAAATTTATTTATTTTTGAGAGAGCGGGAGCAGGGGAGGGGTAGAGAGAGGGAAAGAGAATCCTAAGTAGGCTCTGTGCTGTCAGCACAGAGCCCAGCATGGGGGCTTAAACTCACAAACCATGAGATTGTGACCTGAGCTGAAATCAAGAGTCAAACGCTTAACTGACTGAGCCACCCAGGCACCCCAAACCTTTTTTTAAAATTTAATTTAATTTTTTAGTTTATTTATTTATTTTGAGAGAGAGAGAGAGCGCAAATGGGGAAGGGGAAGAGAGAGAGAATCCCAAGCAGGCTCTGCACTGTTAGCACAGAGCCCAGTGCAGGGCTTGAACTCACGAACCATTAGCTCATGACCTGAGCCAAAGTCAGACACTTAATTGACTGAGCCACCCAGGTGCTCCTAACTCTATTTTTTAAAAATTCAACTAACGTTTTAATTTGAAATTAAAAGCAAATTACCATTGGGGCACCTGGGTGTCTAAGTTGGTGAGGCCTCCAACCCTTGTTTTCGACTCAGGTCATGATATCATGGTTTGTGGGATCAAACCCCTCACCTGGCTTTGCGCTGACAGGATTCTCTGTCTCTCTTTCTCTCTCTGCCCTTCCCTGTGCTCACATGCATGCTGTCTCTCAAATAAACATTAAAAAACATTTTTTTTTAAGTTAACCATTTATATTAGCACCCTCCAAGAATGAAATACTTAGGTTTCTTTTTTTTTTTTTTTAATGTTTATTTTTGAGAGAGAGACAGAGTGCGAGCAGGGGAGGGGTAGAGAGAGAGGGAGACACAGAACTTGAAGTGGGCTCCAGGCTTTGAGCTGTCAGCACAGAGCCTGACATGGTGCTTGAACTCATGAACCGCAAAATTGTGACTTGAGCCAAAGTCAGATGCTTAACTGACTGAGCCACCCAGGCGCCCCAGTTTCTTTCTTTTTTTTTTTTGGAAGTTTATTTTGAGAGCGAGTGAGTACAAGTAGGGAGGGGCAGAGAGAGGGAGAGAGAGAGAGAATCCTAAGAGCGCTCCCAGTGGAGAGCTTGAAGCTGGGCTTGAATTCATGAAACAGGGAGATCATGACCTGAGCGGAAACCAAGAGCCAGACACTTAACCAACTGAACCACCCAGGTACCCCGAACATGTACAGGGAGGAAAACTATAAAACTCTGATGAACCAAATCAAAGAAGAGTTTAGTAAATGGAGAGATATTCCATGTTCATGGATCGGAAGACTCAGTGTTGTCAAGATGTCAGTTCTTCCCAGTTTACCTATAAATCCAGTGAAATCCTTATCAAAATCCCAGCAAGTTATTTTATGGATATTGACAAATTGGTTCTAAAATTTATTTGGAGAGATAAAAGACTCATAACAGCCAAGTCAGTATTGCAGAAGAACAAACTCAGAAGACTAATGCTACCTGATTTCAAGACTTACTATAAATTGTACACCTGAAACTAAAGTACACTGTGTGTCAACTATACTCATAAAAAATAAATAAAAATATTAAATACTTACTATAAAGCTAGAGTAGTAATAAAGACTATGTGGTATTTACAAAAGAACAGACAAATCAACCAGTGGAACACAACAGAGAACCCAGAAACAGACTCACATAAATACAGTCAACTCACCTTCCACAAAGAATGATTTCTTTCCCATTGCCTGGTGTCCATCTTTTGAAGTTTCATAGGTACTGTGTTTTTTACAAATTGAAGGTTTGTGGCAACCTTGCATTGATCAAATTTATTGGCCTCATTTTTCCAACAGCATTTGCTCACTTCATGTCTCTCTGTCACATTTGGTAATTCTCACAATATTTCAAATTTTTTCATTTTATTTTATTTCATTTTTAATTATGGTATAATTAATATACAATGTTATATTAGTTTTAGGTGTACAATATAGTGATTCAAAAATTCTACACATTAGTGAGGGCTCATCATAAACGTACTCTTCATCCCCTTCACCTATTTCACTGATCCCCCCCCCCCCACCTCCCCTCTGTAACCAACAGTTTATTCTCTATATTTAATAGAGTCTGGGGCATCTAGCTGGCACAGTGGATGACTTGAACCCAGGGTCATGAGTTTGATCTCCACATTGGGTGTAGAGCTTACTTAAAAAAAGAATGAAATTCCCTTAATAGAGTCTGAGGTTTTTTGTTTTTTGTTTTTTGTGTTTTGTCTTTTTTTCTTTGTTTTGTTTCTTCAGTTCCACATATGAATGAAATCAGATGGTGTTTGTCTTTTTCTGACTGATTTATTTCACTAGCATATTCTCTAGATCCATCCATGTTGTTGCAAATGGCAGGTTTTTGTTCTTTTTAATGGCTGAATAATATTCCATTGTGTATATATACCACGTTTTTTTATCCATAATTTGGCTATTGTAAAGAATGCTGTAATAAACTTAGTGGTGCACATATCTTTTCAAATTAGTGTTTTCATATTCTTTGGGTAAATACCCAGTAGTGCAATTGCTGAATCATATGGTAATTCTAACTTTAATTTTTTGAGGAACCTCCATACTGTTTTCCACAGTGGCTGCACCAGTTTGCATTCTTACCAATAATGCATGAGGGTTTCTCTTTCTCTACATCCATGCCAACACTTGTTGTTTCTTATAGTTTTGATTTTAGCCATTCTGACAGTCATGAGACTATATTGTAGTTTTGATTTGCATTTCTATGATGAAGAGTGATGTTGAGCATCTTTTCATGTGTCTGTTAGCGATCATGTATGTCTTTGGAGAGATGTTTATTAATGTCTTTTGCCCATTTTTGTTGATTTTTGTTTTTTTATTTTTTATTTTTGTATTTTAGAGAGAGTGCAAGTGGGGGAGAGGGACAGAGGGAGAGAGAAAATCTTAAACAGGCTTCCATGCTCAGCGTGGAGCTTGACACAGGGCTTGATCCCACAACTATGGGATCATGACCTGAGCGCAGATCAAGAGTCAGATGCTGATCCACCCAGTCACCCCTTCTGCCCATATTTTAATTGGTCACGCTTTTTTAAATTATTATTATTATATTCTTTATGGTCATTTTATGAGTGATCTTTGATGTTATAACTGTAATTGTTTTGGGGTGCCACAACCTGTGCCCTCATAATGGTGAACTTAATCGATAAATGTGCATGTTGAGCCTGCTCTACCAACTAGCTATTTCTCTGTTCCTGTTTATTCTTTGAGCTACAACAATACTGAAATTAAGCCAAGTAATAGCCCTATTACAGCGGCCTTTTAAGTGCTCAAGTGGAAGGAAGAGTTACACATCTCTCACTTTGGATCAGAAGCTAGAAATTATTAAGCTTAGTGAGGAAGGCATGTGGAAATCCTACATAGATCAAAAGCTAGGCTTCCTGTGCCAGCTAGCCAGGTTGTGAATGCAAAGGAAAAGTTCTTGAAGTAAATTAAGAGTGCTACTGTAGTGAACACATGAACAGTAAGAAAGCAAAATAGCCTTTTTTGAGGATACGGTGAAAGTTTTAGTGATCTGGATAGAAGATGGAACCAGCCACAACATTTCCTTATGCCAGGGCCTAATCCAGAGCAAGGCCCTAACTCCTAAGTTTTATGTATGCTGAGAGCTGTGAGGAGGCTGCAGAAGTTTGAAGCTAGCAGAGGTTGGTTCATGATGTTTGAGGAAAGAAATCATCTACACACCACAAAAATGGAAGGTGAAGCAGCAAGTGCTGATACAGAGCTGCAGCAAGTTATCCAGAAGATGTAGCCAAGGTCATCAGTGAAGGCGGCTACACTAAGTATAGATTTTCGGTGTAGACAAAACTGCCTTCTATTAGAAGGAGATGCCATCTAGGACTTTCATGGCTAGAGAGAAGTCAATGCCTGGATTCAAAGGGCAGGCTGACTCTCTTGTTAGGGGCTAATACAGCTGATGACATTAAGTTGAAGCCATTGCTCATTTACCAATCCTAAAATCTCAGGGTCCAGCTAGGGACATCTGGCTGGCTCAGTCAGTTAAGCATCTGACTCTTGGTTTTCACCTACAGCTGGTGAGATTGAGCCCTGCATCGGGCTCCTGTGCAGACAATGTGTAGCCTGCCTGGGATTCTCTCTCTCCTTTCTCTGTCCCTCCCCTGCTCACACACTTGCTCTCTCTCTCTCTCTCTCTTTCAAGAGAAATAAACATTAAAAAATAAATAAATCTTTAAGAATTGTGCTAAATCTACTCTGTGTTGTATAACTGGAACAACAAAATCCAGATGACAGCACACGTGTTTACAAACAGTTTACTGAATATTTTAAGCCCACTGTTGGACCTGCTGTGCAGAGAAAAAAAAAAGATTCCTTTCAAAATATGACTGCTCATGGACAAATGTGCCTGGCCACCCGAAAGCTCTGATGGAGATGTCCAACAAGATTGATGTTGTTTTCATGCCTGCTAACAGAACATCCATTCTGCAGCCTGTGGATCAAGGAGTAATTCAACTTTCAGGTCTTAATATTTAAGAAATAAATTTTGTAAGGCTACAGCTGCCATAAATAGTCTTCTGATAGATCTAAGCAGAATAAATCGAAAATCTTCTGGAAAAGATTCACCATTCTAGATACTATTAAGAACATCTGTGACACATGGAACAAGGTCCAAATATCAACATGAACAGAAGTTTGGATGAAGTTGATTCCAGCTGTGGCAGGAATGACTTTTAGGGCTTCAAGATCTCAGTGGAGAAGAAAGTGTAGACGTGTTGGAAAGAGCAAGAGAACTACAATCACAGAAGTGGAGCCTGAGGATGTGACTGAATTGCTGCAATCTTGTGATACGGCTTTAGCAGATGAGGAGTTGCTTCTGATGGATGAGCAAAGAAATTGTTTTCTGGAGATGGAATCTACTCCTGGTGAAGATGCTGTGAAGATTATTGAAATGACGACAAAGGATTTAGAATATTATGTAAACTTAGTGGATAAAGCAGTGGCAGTGTTTGAGAGGATGGACTCATATTTTGAAAGAAGTCCTAATTGTGAATAACATGCTGTCAAATAGCATCATATGCTAAGAGAAGTCACACGTGAAAGAGACAATTGATGTGACTCCATTGTTTTAAGAAATTATAACGGCCACTCCAATCTTAAGCAACCACCACCCTGATCAGTTAACAGTCTGATGAACATCGAGGCAAGACCCTCCATCAGCAAAAAGATTATAACCTCCTGAAAGCTTAGATGATGTTGAGCATTTTTTAGCAGCAAAGGATTTTTTAATTAAGGTGTGTACATTGCTTTTTCAGACACAATACTATTGCACGCTTAATGGACTACAGTATGGTGTAAATATAACTTATATATTTGCTGAGAAACCAGAAAATTTATTTGACTTGTTCTGTTGTGATAGTTGTTTTATTGCCATGGTCTGGAACCAAACCCACAGTATCTCTGAAGTGTGCTTATACATTGGTGGAGACTCATGAAGTAAGTTCTTGTGGTATGGTCCCATTTCAGGTTTAACCTGTGTCATTAATGGGGCATCATTTTTCCTTGTAAGAAAAAAATTTAATAACTTGAAGGTCTTTGATGCTTGAGAGATAGATTTGATGTAGTGACATGAATTGTATTTCAGGGTGTGCTGATGTCGGAAGAAGAGGTGTTTGAACTTGTTCCTGATGATGAGCGACAGTGTTCAGCATGCAGAACCACATGTTTTCTCTCTGCTCTGACATGCTCCTGTAATCCTGAGCGGCTTGTGTGTCTCTACCATCCAGCTGATCTGTGCCCCTGCCCCATGCAGAAGAAGTGTCTTAGGTATCCATAAGTTTCTTGTAAAACTTGTTAATTCTTTGAAAACCAAGGGCATTGTTCTTTGTAATTTCCCTTCCCCATGTGTAGACTGGTGACTTTTCCTTGTCTCTCTGCCTCCCTGCTGTGGACCAGTCCTTTAAAGTTGGCTCTAAACTTGGCAACTGAAGTTATTTTATCAGTTGATTTCATATATTCCCTGTCTCTCCCTACATTAAACCTCTATGGACAACTTTGATTTTTTTAAGGCCCCATTCCCCTCATCATTGTATTAAACTGATTATGTTTAAAATTTATTTTCAAGTTATTGTTGGATTTTCAAGTTTTTATTTCTGTGTTTTGTTTGTTTCTCTTTGTTTTTAGATACCGCTATCCATTAGAAGACCTCCCTTCTCTGCTATACGGTGTGAAAGTCAGGGCACAATCTTATGACACTTGGGTCAGCCGTGTTACAGAAGCATTATCTGCCAACTTCAACCACAAGAAAGGTTAAGTATCCTCCTTTTGTATGCATACACTGAAATTACTGTCACATTGAAAGAGGCCTTGTGGGGCGCCTGGGTGGCTTGGTCGGTTAAGCGTCCGACTTTGGCTCAGGTCATGATCTCACGGTCCGTGAGTTCGAGCCCCGTGTTGGGCTCTGTGCTGACAGCTCAGAGTCTGGAGCCTGTTTCGGATTCTGTGTCTCCCTCTCTCTCTGCTCCTCCCCTGTTCATGCTCTGTCTCTCTCTGTCTCAAAAATAAATAAACATTAAAAAAAAAAAATTAAAAAAAAAAAAAAAGAAAGAGGCCTTGTTTTGTTTTATGTGTTTTTCTATTAAGGAAAAATCTTAGGCTTCATTTAAGATTTGAGACTAATGGATTGGTTGACTGACTTAAGATTTAGTTTTCTATTTGAGAATCTTCTCTTACATCAAAAGTTAATATAAAATGGGACAGATGGCTAACTGGCAATACATATGTATTTTGGGGAGCCATTGTTACCAGTGGACTAACACTGAAGGCTAATTAAGAACAAGGAATTGCAGGGGCGGCTGGGTGGCTCAGTCAGTTAAGTGTCTAGACATTGCTTGGGATTCTCTGTCTGTCCCTCTCTCTCTGCCCCTCCCCTGCTTGCGTGCATGCTCGCTCTCTCTCTCTCTCTCTCTCTCTCTCTGTCTCTCTCAAATAAATAAAACATTAAAAAAAAAAGAACGAGGAATTAACCTTACCTGAGAGAAATCATCCATAAGGATTAGGAATGAGCATCTGCTCATAAGCTTTTAATTGCATTGGTGAGATTTTCCCAGCTGCGATGATTCTTCTGATAGGTTGAGGACTAACTTGAGAGGGGTTGGTTAACATTTTTAAATGGCTTTTTATGTCTGTGGTTATAGCATACGGTTTTATTCTTACAGATTTGATTGAATTACGAGTAATGCTGGAAGATGCTGAGGATAGGAAATACCCAGAGAATGATCTCTTTAGAAAGCTCAGGGATGCTGTAAAAGAAGCGGAGACCTGTGCCTCTGTGGCTCAGCTGCTTCTCAGCAAAAAGCAGAAGCACAGGTAAGACTATGAAGAAGAGTTGGGTTCCCCAGTGGTTTCTTGTGGGTTTTTTGGTCTTGTTTGTTTTTCTTTCAGTGTAGAAGCCAGAATTTTAACTGGCTCACAAGGCCCTCTATTTAATCTTTGATCTCTTGTGGCCATTTCCCTTTCTCCTCCAGTCATGTCCCAATCTTAAACCCCTACTACTCTCCCTTCTTTCTTGCTTCACTCTGCAGTCTTCTTCCCCTTTCTGCTTTTCCTACACACTGGGCACGGTTCTCCTTAGGGCCTTCACAGGCCTTCCCTGCTATCCAGGTGGCTTGTCCCTCACTTCTTTCAGGTCTTTTTCAGATGACACATTCTTGAAGAAACTTGCTCTGACAACCTTTATAAAGTTGCAACCTTTTTACTCTTTTTTCCTGTTTTGTTTTTCTCCTAGCCCAGTCACCTCCTGATATACTAACTCATTATCTCTTCTACTGTTTCCCAGGCCCACTAGAACATGTGTGAGACTAGGATGTTGGAGATTTTTTATTCATTTTTTCATGCTTTATTTCTTGTGCTTAGCACAATGCCTGGCATATAATAGGTGTGCAATAAATATTTGTAAATAAATAAATGATACTACATGCTGAAGGCAGGTGGCAGCAAAGACTAACCTTGATGGATGCAGGAAAGGCTGTTATTAAGGAGTGTAGAAGTATGCGCCCTTGATTTAATGTCATTTATATGTGTTAAATTTTCTGTGGTATTGTTTTGTATTCATTCCAACACATTCCTGGTATCTGAACAGGTTCTTCTGTTGCACTTCACATTGGGTTTTAAAATTACCTTGTATAGTTTTTATTTACCATTTCATTAGAGAATCTTTCTTAAAGATGTTGGTCAGTGAATCTTCAGCTGTCATTGGGTCACTAACCCTCTCGGAGAATCTGGCAAAAGCTTAGAGACCCTTTTCTTAGAAAAATGCACATACACATACAGTTCTGAATATGTTTCAGAGGGTTTATTGTCTCCTAAGTTAAAGGTGCCCTTGTTCCACATTTTAAGCTTTTTGAGGTAGAATATTTAGTTTTATTAATGAACATAATATTTTGATCTGAGGAATTGATTAACTGTTTGAAATGTTTAACACTTGTAAGATTGGAGGAACTACAACTTGGAGTATTGAATCTTTGAGCCATTAACTAAAGAGGTAAATACCTGATTTGGAGGTGATCAGCATTACAGTGGAACCTCTCAAACACTCATATTCTGGGGTTGCTTGGGTTAGAATTCTAGAGAGACTAGAAGCCCCTTTGATATCAGATGACTATGAATTTTTCTTACTTATGTCTCAATATTATTTCACATCAGGCAGAGCCCAGATAGTGGGAGGACTCGGACCAAACTGACAGTGGAAGAATTGAAGGCCTTTGTCCAACAACTTTTTAGTCTTCCATGTGTCATCAGCCAAGCTCGACAAGTAAAGGTGGAGTATTACGTTTCTTTTCTTGGGTAATAACCTTTGTAGTATGGGTTTCTGTTTTGGGCAGATAAAATACTGTGTCTAGACTAGTTTTTTGTTCTGTTTCTCTTACTGCTGACAGTAAGAATCCTTTGGTTTAGGGGCGCCTGGGTGGCTCAGTCAGTTAGGCATTCAACTCTTGATTTCTGCTCAGGTCATGATCTCACGGTTGATGGGTTTGAGCCCCACATCGGGCTCTGTGGTGACAGTTCAGACCCTGCTTGGGATTCTCTCTCTCCCTCTTTCTCTGCCCTCCCCTGCTTTCTCTCTCTCTCTCTCTCTCTCTCTCTCAAAATAAATAAACTTAAAAAAAAAAAAGAATTCCTTGGTTTAGTTCTTAGTCTTTAATACTCCCTTTAAGATTCTGGAACCAAGAGTAATTAGTTTAGAATTTTTTTCTGTTTTAATTTTAGATCAGAATCCCTATCTGGCATAGATAAAATTGAAATGCAAGAAAATCATTAAAAGAATCTAAATGTTTCAGTAAGTTATTAGTTCATGAGCTTTTAAAAATATGAGCTCTGAAATTACTAGAGTCCTGATGGTTTCTTGAATTTGTAAAATCTCAAAAGTATATATCAAATACATTAATTTGTGTAGTTAGTATTCCTTTGATAGTTCATGGTGGTGGTTTGTGATTTGGCCATGGGCAGGATATCTGAAATGGTTTTTATCAAGGTTATCAGCTTGTGAAATCTAGTATCAATTGTGTTTTTGCTTTATTCCTTGTTGTGGGAGCATTTTGATAGTTAACCACACTTTCCTATCTGAGAGACTTTCTTCTCTAAACATCTGTGACATCACACTCTTTGGTTTTCTAGGTTATTCACAACTCCTTCTCTTTAGTCTTCTTTGCTGTTTGTTTTCTCCTTGGCTTGACTTCTAATTGTGGAGTATGTTCGGAGCCTCAGCCCTTTCTTTAGTCTAGGTCTTGACATCTTACTTGTTTAGTGACATTAAACAAATCTGATCTGATTCCCAGATCACCAGTTCTTAGTGCCTTTGTTCTTTCCTACAGGCTTGTACGTTCAGTGGCATACTCTCCATATCCCTTTGGCAGACTGAAGTAATCTTAAAAGCCTTTTAATGAGTCAAAATCCTTGATTCCTTTATTTCCCTTATTACCCTACAACCAGTCTCTAAACAAGTGCTGTTTTATCTTCAAAATGTATCCCAGAGTGAACCATTTATCATCATGACCATTGCTTAAACTGCTCTGAACCACTAGATTCTAGGCCTTAGGTTACTGTAATAGCCTCTTAACTCACCTCCTTTCTTCTTCTCTTGTCCTTGATAGTTGATTTTTTATTTGGTAGCCAGAATGATTGTGTAAAATATAAATCAAATCATATCATTTATTTGTGGTTAAATTCTCCAGTGCTTCCTCAAAGCCATTAGAATGAAATCTAAATTCATAATCTACAGGGCACTGTGTAATCTGACCTCTGCTTATTTTTAAACTACATTCTCCACTTTGCTTCTCATCATCCACTCATCCAGATGAGCAAGACAGCAAGCTCATTTCTCTTTAAGAGCTTTTGCAGTTATTACTTGCCCTGCCTGAACTGCTCTTCTTCCAGATCTTCTTATAGTTCCCACTTCCGTCTCCTTATTTTAGTTTCAGTTCATCTGTTTTCTGTGACCACCATTGCAATGTAGTATGCCCTCCTCCTCTGGTCATTCTCTATTGTGTTCTATTTTGTTCTCATAGCATTTAAAACGAACTGAAACATTTCATTCACGTATTCAGTGTCTGGCTATTTAGATTAAAATGCGTTCCTTGAAGACAAAGGACTGTATGTTTTAATATTGTGCACTTAAAACAGTGGCTATATCTAAGTCTGCAGTCTTTAAATATTTTTTGAATTGGAGCGCCTCCGTGGCTCAGGGTTAAGTGTCCGACTTCAGCTCAGGTCATGATCTTGCGACTCGTGAGTTTGAGCCCCACATCAGGTTCTGTGCTGCCAGCTTCAGAGTCTGTGTCTCCCTCTCGCTCTGCCCCTCCCCCGCTCATGCGCTCGCTCTCTCTCTCTCTCTCTCTCTCAAGAATACACATTTAAAAAAAATTTAAAAGTTTTTTTGAATGAGTCGTATTTTTTTTTATTTTTTTTATAGAATTTTTTTTTTTTAACGTTTATTTATTTTTGAGACAGAGAGAGACAGAGCATGAACGGGGGAGGGTCAGAGAGAGGGAGACACAGAATCTGAAACAGGCTCCAGGCTCTGAGCTGTCAGCACAGAGCCTGACGCGGGGCTCGAACTCACGGGACCGTGAGATCATGACCTGAGCTGAAGTCGGCCGCTCAACCGACTGAGCCACCCAGGCGCCCCTGAATGAGTCATATTTTAAAAGGAAGAAGGTAAGTAATTACAGAGAAGCATATTTATGATATTTACGTTTTTTACTATCGTATCTATTTGGTGCTATAATGGTGAAATTATTAGATAATCTAGAGTTAGTTTGCCTGAGCTATATTCCATACTCATTTTGTATCTTTTATTTTTTATTTCTTTAAAAAAATTTTTTTTTTCCATTTATTTATTTTTTGAGTGACAGAGTGAGACAAAGTGAAAGTGGGGGAGGGGCAGAGAGGGAGACACAGGATCGGAAGCAGGCTCCAAGCTCTGAGCTGTCAGTGCAGAGCCTGACACGGGGCTTGAACCCACAGACCGTGAAATCATGACCTGAGCGGAAGTCGGACACTCAACTGACTGAGCCACCCAGGCGCCCCTCATTTTGTATCTTTTAAATTTGGTTGTTTTGTTTTTTGTTTTTTTTTTTTTTACTTTTTCAGAATCTCCTGGATGATGTGGAAGAGTTTCATGAACGTGCTCAAGAGGCCATGATGGATGAAACCCCAGATTCTTCCAAACTCCAAATGTTGATAGACATGGGTTCTAGTCTCTATGTGGAGCTACCTGAATTAGCACGACTAAAGCAAGAGCTACAGCAGGCTCGATGGTTGGATGAAGTAAGACTGACCCTGTCAGATCCACAGCAGGTCACTTTGGATGTCATGAAGAAACTGATAGACTCTGGGGTGGGGTTGGCACCCCACCATGCTGTGGAGAAGGCAATGGCTGAACTACAGGAGCTCCTTACAGTCTCTGAGCGGTGGGAAGAAAAGGCTAAGGTCTGCCTGCAGGCAAGGTGAACACATATATTGATGACTGTTGCCTCTTTAATAACAAAGTCAGAGTAGAACCGAAGGAGGAACATAAGGTTCTATTTCATTAAATATTTAGATGTTTTGTGCCTTCCCTGATCAATCACTAAATTATCGAATAGGTCTGCACATAAACAGTTTTCAAATATTGTGTGCACTCTAGTGCAGAGTACTTTGTTAGGTACTTTAGGTGACACAAAGTAGTATTTTGTTTAGAACTTTCCATTACCTATGCTGTATTTCAGAGCTAAGAAATGTAAAGCTCACCACCATATGTTACTGTTAACTGAGAGGTACAGAAAAATGCAACAGGAGTTTAGAGGAGAGGTCAGTGTTAGCTTGGGTGCTCAGAAGAGAAGCTGGAGAGAAAAGAAAGAACTTAGGTAGAGACTTGAAGCATGAGTGCGATTGAAGCGGAAGGGAGGTAGGAGAAATGTCATAAGCTAAATTGTGTTTTGGTGACAAAAGTTAAATGGGCTTCCCTGGAGTAGAGGATTTATGCAGGAAAGTAGTGGGAAAGAGAAAGAAGGGGAAGAAAACGTTAAGTTGCATTAGCATTGGCACCCCATTGGATTTGTGAGATTTCAGTAAAGCATTCATCATATTTGTGTATCAACTAATTTCATAATTATGTAAGAACTAATGTCCTTTATTAAAGTATTTCTTCAGCTAAAATTGATACACAATTTCTTGTGTGAGGATGAGGAACCTGGGATACTTAGATCACATAGTTCTTAACACAGCTCAAATTTGAAGCCTTTTCCACTTCATTCCAAAGTCTTCATGTACTTAACTACTTTGCCAGCTACTTATTTTGAATGCAGATGATAGGAAAAGCCTTAGATGATTTAATGAATAATGAACACAGTTTTGTTTTGCCAAGAAAAGGCTGCATGTATTTTTGCTGGATATTTTGCTCTCCAGATGCCATGGAGAATACATACTAAAATGTATCCATAGCTTTTTTTCCTTTGAAACTATTCAGTGTCTTCAGATTCATGACAATTCCAGGAGCATATGAAATGGGAAAAACTAAATAACTGTGGAATGCAAAACTATAATTTGGTATACCTGATGCAACTTACTGTAGTCTACAGAATGAAAATTTGGCGGTAGTAATATGTGAAAACTTTTTCTCTCATTTTTCTACATTTAATCAGTCACCAAGTTTTAGTGAGTTTGCCTCCAAAATGTCTTTCATATCTGTCTTCACTGTCACTGACCTAGTTACAGTACTCTTGTATTTTCCCTTAATCTTTGCAATTCAGTAAGTATTCGTGGAGTAGCCGCTACATGCCAGGCACTGTTTCTCAGTGCTATAGAGACAGTAGGGAAAAGCACACAGAGTCCCTGCTCTAAAATAGAGCCAACATTCTAGTGGGGAGAGCCAAGAGACAGGTGAATAAGTGAGTGTATAAATGGATGAGTAAATTTCAGATAATTAGTGTCATGAAGAAAATAAAATTAGAAAATAGAGGGTGATGGAATTTGATGGGGATAGTGGGAAGAAGAATCTTTTGTTTTCTTACTCCTGTCAAGATAAGATTATCTTTTTTGGGGTTTTGTTGTAGTTGTTTGTTTTTAAATATTTATTGTCAAGTTAGCTAATATACAGTGTTTGCAGTGTGCTCTTGGCTTCGGGGGTAGATTCCCTATGATTCATTGCTTAGATACAACACCCAGGGCTCATCCCAACAAGTGCCTTTCTCAATGCCCATCACCCATTTCCCTTCTCCCCCAATCTCTGCCATCAATCCTCAGTTTGTTTTCTGTATTTAAGAGTCTCTTGTGGTTTGCCTCCCTCCCTCTCTGTTTGAAACTATTTTTTCCCCTTCCCTTCCCCCCTGGTCTTAAGTTTCCCAAGTTCCACATGTGAGTGAAAACATATGAAATCTTTCTCTGAATGACTTATTTCATTTAGCATAATATCCTCCAGTTCCATCCTCATTGTTGTAAATGGCATGATTTCATTCTTCCTCATTGCCAAGTAGTATTCCATTGTATATGTAAACCACATCTTCTGAATGGATAAAGTTATCTTTTTGAAACACATCTATAATATTCTTCACGTCTTAGCATTGATTGATTACTGACCATTATTTTCTCAATACCCTTCTTCGCTTTTGGCCTTTTTTCCCCCTGCCTCTTAAATAAAAGCTTTCCTCAAGATTCTGGTGTAGACCACTTCTTTTTTTCACTGTGTACATCTCCCTGGAAATTTCATCTAATTTCTTGGCTCCATTTGTCCTCTTTATACTGATTAACTCCAAAATCTCATGTATAACAGATATATTTCATAGATATCATCTACTTATTAGATAATTCCATTGGATGTCCTGTTGGTACCTCAGATTCCCCAAATCCAAAATTGGATTCATTCATACATAAGCCAGTACTTTGGAAATTAACTTTAACCTTTCCTTTCCACTTCCTTACCCTCAAACTCAGCTAACTACCAAGTCATGTTGATTATATTTCCTCAATGTTTCTCACTTTCATTCTTCTTTTGGGTGCTGTCATAGCTGGCCTAAATCATAGCAACAGGTTCTGTGACCTCAGTGACCTCACTCTTCTCTAACCCATTCTCTACATTGCAACTCGTATTTTCCTAAAATATAGGTATGGCTTGTCTTGTTTAAAGCCCTTCAGTGTTTCCCATTCTCCTTGGGATGAAATTTAGACTCCTTAACCTGATTCATAAGGCCATCTGTAATTTAGCCTCTTGCTTTAGGATCTAGCCTCATCCCTTGCCTATCTTCTTTGCATTCTGTGTTCCAAACATAGTGATCCCCACTTGCTTTCTTCAGACATGCCATGTTCTTTCTTGTCTCTGGACCTTTTCACATGCTTATTTTGTTTTCCTGTGGAACATTCTTCCCTTCTGCCCAGCCCCTGTGGTATACCCCTACCCTGCCTCTGGTCCCAGCTTTCCTGACTCACTCCTATTAAAAAAGGATAAACTTTAGAGGTCACTTCTGGGAAGCCTTCCTTCACCTGCCAAGTCAGTTTAGGTCCTCTGACTATATATTCTGATAGCATCTTACAGTGCATCATAACTGTGTATTAATAATCCCCCTCCACCACAAGATTGAAAAGTTTCATGAGCATATAGTAGGATTTCTATATGATGAAACTATTCCCACCCTCAGTAGCTTCCTGTTGCTTTCATAGTGAAATTCATGGCTGTCAAGACCGCTTATATCAGTTTGTATCTATCTTTCCGGTCATGTTCTCCTACTTCCTGCTCTTACTCCTATTCCTGTTCTACCTCCATCCTCACGCCAGCCCCCATCTTAAACTGGGCTACTAACTTAATTTTTAAAATTTTTTTTATTATTTTTAAAATAATCTCTACCTCCAACGTGGGGCTTCAACTCATGGCCCTGAGATCAAGAGTTGCATGCTCTACTCATCGAGCCAATTAGGCTGCCCTGGACCACTAACTTATTTTTAAATGTGTCTTCCTGTGTTTGTTCATTATATTCCTGGTTTTTTTTCTTTAACATTCTACTTGATAAAATAAATTCTTTAAGCGCCCCTCAAGGCCCTTCTCAGCTCCCCTAAGCAGAATTAAACATGACATCCCATTTTGATGAGCCTATACTAATTTGTTCTTCGTCCCCAGTACAGGTTTAATTTTTATCTTGTATTCTGATTAGTTGAGGATAAGGTCTATTTTATTCATCTTTTTTGTAACTAGGTATTCTTGAATGCAGTTGAATTAAATGTATATGGTCAACATTAATGGACTTCTAGACTATTGCTTTCTACATTGCTGTCTAATATGCATCTCTGACAATTTCAGATATTGTGGAGTACTAAAATAGATGCAATTTACTATAGTGAAAAGAGCATGGGATCTGAGACTCATTCTGAATCAGTATTTCGGCTGTGCCATTCACTGTATTAAATGACTTTGGGGGTAAATTGATTTTTGAGCTAAGGGTTTCTTATTTGTAAATTGGAAATAAAGATAATCGCTGCTTTGCCTTCCTTATAGAATTGTGGTAAGAAGTAAAATCATGTATATGAAAGTTCTCTGCACATTCTAAAATGTGATTTAAATGTTGGTAGCAGTTTGACTTTTCCTCATGCATCTACCCTGTTTTTGTGGTTTTTTTTAGACCAAGGCACAGTGTGGCAAGTTTAGAAAGCATAGTGAATGAAGCCAAGAACATTCCAGCCTTTCTACCCAATGTGTTGTCCCTAAAAGAGGCCTTACAAAAGGCTCGAGAATGGACAGCGAAAGTAGAAGCTATTCAGGTAAGGAGCCTCTTGAGTTATCCTACCATTTGGGTAATGCTGTCTCACAGATGAATTCTTTAAGCCTATAATTTTTTAGAATAGAATAACCAGAATAAAATAATGATAGTACTTAAAATTCAATTGTTCTTCCATCTGATTCTATCATTCAAAGTAAATATTACCTATTTAAACGTTAACTTGTTTTGTTGACTTCCTGCTGTGAAAGATGACAGAATTAGCTATTTATTTAACTCTTAGCAGTAGGGAGTTTATTCCCTGCTGTATTCTTTGAATCTTTGCCATGTGCACAAATTACTTTAAAATAAGAGGCAGCAAAAAGAAAATGGAATTAATATTTACTGAACCCCATAACACTCATGGTACTATTCTAGTTGTTTGGGAGCAGAAATGTGAGGGAAGGGTGTAAAGGTAGTATCCAGGCCCTCAAAATAGCATATTCTCTAATTAGAAAGACATATACATTTTAATTTAAAACAAACTATAATGAGGTGCCTCAGTGAGTTGAGCATTCAGCTCTTGATTTTGGCTCAGGTCATGATCCAGGGTTGCGGGATCAAGCCCTGTGTCAGGCTCCATGCTGAGCGTGAAGCCTGCTGAAGATTCTCTCTCTCCCTCTGCCTCCTTCACCCCACTTACACACTCTCTCTCTCTAAAAGAAAAAAGAAAATTAAAACAATGAAATAAGGGCTAGAGATGAAACTGTATTTGAATATATAAAATTCCTCCTGAATTATAAAAACCTGGCAGCATTTTTAGTATTGAGGGTATACCTACTCTTTTTTGTAGAACTATATCCAAATAAAAGGAAACCAACTCTACTAAACTTAAGAGAGAACATACTGTAGTTGTCAAGTTCTAATGACTTCTATTTTACTTTGTTTTAAGTTGATTTTTTCTGGGAGCTGGTTAGCCGCACTTTTTCTATGCTATTTTAAAAATTACCTGTGTTTTCATTAGGGCAGCTCCTCTGTTTCATCTTTAACCTATTTCAGGAAGTTGGTTGTCCTCGAATGTCTGATAACCCTTAGTTGGCTGTTTATGACTGCTGGACCAAGTCTCCAAGTGTAGGTGGCTGCCATGTGTTTCCTCTGTCATTTAGAGGACTTTTCCTCCACTAAGCCCTCCCTTCAGTGGGGAGATGGACTTGTAGATTCTAAGTAAGTGGACAACTTCTGTTGACAGGCAGACTCTTCTTTAAGATACATAGTTTGGGAGCAGGCTCTGTCAAGCCTTAGCCAGGAGATATTCTGTAGTCAAACAGCTATAGCTGGGCACAAGGAGTACTAGTAAACATGGTATTTGTCAACCATATCTGTATTTGAGCTTTCTTTTCTTTTCCAGTTTGCTATTCTTTAATCCTAGTCCACAGTGATTTTAATTATACCATTTTAATATCTCTTAGGGCTAGAAGCTTCCCATATTCTTTGTAAAAATTGTCTTAAGTTGATGCACCTGGTTGGCTCAGTTGGTGGAACATGGGACTTTTGATCTTGGGGGTTGTGAGTTCAAGACCCCTGTTGGGAGCTGGAGCCTACTTTAAAGAAAAAAAAATTCACTGAAGTTTCTTGCTTATTTATTTTTCCACATGTTTCAGTGTAACTTTCCAAATGAATTTTTAGGCAAATGAGTCATTTAATAGATAGGAACTAACTTTTTATTAGAATGTCTGTTTAGCACGTAACTATGCCTTTCCTTCATTCAGAGCCTCTGAATAACAATGAATGTTAAGGGTATATATATACAGTTTCTTGTAGGAATGGTTACGTGTCCTGTCTGCTTGGAGATTCATCCAATCTTATCACTCAGAATTACTGTAATGGATTACTTGTTAACCCTCTCCCCTCTTGTAATGATTCATTTAGTTAGTAAATGTAAAGCAGTAATAGTTCTGAAAACAATAATGACTTCATTACACATAAATACCGAACCATGTGACTTAGGCAAATATCCATTCTCATCTGTATTTATAGAACATAAAATGGAGGTGGTTATCAGAACTAAAATACTGCTTTGTAGTATTTGGAAAAGTTGGAAGACTGAAATAGGCAAAAGAGATTACTGATGTCCTTTCCCTGGAATACTGGATATTGTCTGGTGAACCCTCCAAGATTATCTCATTGAAGGAGTGTGCGCCTTAGATTTTGTTTGACCAGGCTATCTTACAACTGTCGATTATTAAAAACGATAGTAATACAAATGAATTATGTCCATAGAAAAGCAATTAAACTTATCTATAATGGAACAATTGATTTCCACATGGTAGAAAAGATGATTGCATTGTTTGGTATGATATTAAACATCTGTTTCCATCTATTAGCAAATTCCTTGCCTCATTCCTGATCGTATTTATATACATGTTCTTTAGATTATCTGTTGAACTGGTTTTTACATTTTAACTTGTTCTCAATTAATAAAATAAAAAAACTTTGACAGCATGAATTTACAGACTTTTTAAAAACGACATTGGCTCTGTTAGTTCAAGAGATACGATTAGGTTTAAAGAATAATATTTAATAAAAAGCTTAACACTAAACTCTTTGTAAGATCTTCCGACCAGTATTGCTAGACTCCATAAGAAAGTGCAAGCTGTGTGAGAGTGTACTTTTGTTTTTCAGAGTGGCAGCAACTATGCTTACTTGGAGCAGTTGGAAAGCTTGTCTGCTAAAGGGCGCCCTATCCCTGTGCGTCTGGACGCATTGCCCCAAGTAGAGTCACAAGTAGCAGCTGCACGGGCATGGAGAGAACGGACGGGGCGGACCTTTCTTAAGAAGAATTCTAGCCATACGTTGTTGCAGGTAAAGAATAGTTGGTAATTTAACACCTGTAGGTAGGAGTTTCATTGGTGAGGGTTGTTTTCAGTTTATCTGGTCATGGTTATATAAGTGATTTCCTATTGTTTTCAGTTTATCTGGTCATGGTTATATAAGTGATTTCCTATTAAGTGATATCAAATGTTGACTAGAAATGTGGAGCTTTAGGCAGACTTATTTCCAGTTCATCTTCTGCTGCGTCCAGAATACAGCCTGGATCTTATCTCTGTTACTAATAGATTCTGTCATTGAAAGATTTATTTCTCAGAAGGACAAATTTAAATAGTCGTTATCTTTTTTATCTTGAGCATTTGAACATCGTAAAGAGCATAGTTGAAGTAAGATAGTTTCACGTTTGAGGACTGGCTCCCTAATTGCTAACCCTGTGTCCTTGGGCAAGTTGTTTCCTTTCTTAGCCTCAGTTTCCCTGGTTTGTAAAATACAGATAATACTACCTACTACGGAGGGTTGTTGTGAGGACTGAATTAGGTAATGTGTATAAAGTATGTAAGAAAAGTGTGTAGGACATGATGAATGGTCAGTAAATGATTCCTTTTATTATTTTCAGTTTTAAGATTTTTTAAAAACTGGAGCTCAGTGTTTGGTTTTATTTTTGTAGGTGCTGAGTCCCCGGACTGACATTGGTATATATGGGAGTGGTAAAAACAGAAGGAAAAAAGTAAAAGAACTAATAGAAAAAGAAAAAGAAAAGGATCTGGACCTTGAGCCTCTGAGTGATCTCGAGGAAGGATTGGAGGAAACCAGAGATACAGCCATGGTGGTAAGAAATTATGTAATGCATCTTGAATCTGCTTGTGAATACAAAATTCTGTGAAGATATTAGCAGATTCACTGGTTTTATGTTCTTAACTATTTTTGTTTTGTAAACATTATCTTTGGCTTTATATATATATGTATTTCATTTTTTATATTTGTTTATTTTTTATTTTTTAAGTTTTTATTTATTTTTTTAATTTACTTTCAAATTAGTAGTTAGCATATAGTGCAACAGTGATTTCAGGAGTAGATTCCTTAATTCCCCTTACCCATTTAGCCCATCTCCCCTCCCACCATTCCTCCAGTAACCTTCTGTTTGTTCTCCATATTTAAGAGTCTCTTACGTTTTTGTGCCCCCGCCCCCCGTTTTTATGTTATTTTTGCTTCCCTTCCCTTATGTTCATCTGTTTTGTATCTTAAAGTCCTCATAATGAGTGAAGTCCTATGATATTTGTCTTTCTCTGACTAATTTCACTTAGCGTGATACCCTGTAGTTCTATCCATGAAGTTGCAAATGGCAAGATTTCATTCTTTTTGATTGCCGAGTAATATTACATTACATACATATGTACCACATCTTCTTTATCCATTCATCCATCGATGGACATTTAGGCTCTTTCCATACTTTGGCTATTGTTGATAGTGCTGCTATAAACATTGGGGTTTCCCCTTTGAAACAGCACACCTGTGTCCCTTGGATAAATACCTAGTAGTGCAATTGCTGGGTCGTAGGGTAGTTCTATTTTTAATTTTTGAGGAGTGGCTGCACCAGTTTGCCTTCCCACCAGCAGCACAAAAGAGAGCCTCTCTCCGCATCCTCACCAACATGTTGCCTGAGTTGTTAATTTTAGCCATTCTGACAGGTGTGAGGTGGTTTCTCATTGTGGTTTTGATTTGTATTTCCCTGATGATGAGTGATGTTGAGCATTTTTTCATGTGTTGGATGGCCATTTGGATGTCTTTGGAGAAGTGGAGAAGTGTCTATTCATGTCTTTTGCCCATTTCTTCATTGGATTATTTGCTTTTTGGGTGTTGAGTTTGATAAGTTGTTCATAGATTTTGGCTACTAACCCTTTATCTGATGTGTCATTTGCAAATACCTTCTATTCCCTTGGTTGCCTTTTAGTTTTGCTGATTGTTTCCTTCGCTGTGCAGAAGCTCTTTATTTTTAATTTTTATTTTTTTATTAAAAAAATTTTTTTTAATGTTTATTTATTTTTGAGAGAGAGAGAGAGATACATACAGAGCATGAGCAGGGGACGGGTCAGAGACAGAGAGAGACACAGAATCTGAAGCAGGCTCCAGGCTCTAAGCCATCATCATAGAGTCCGACACGGGGCTCGAACCCACAAACGCAAGATCATGACCTGAGCCGAAGTCAGATGCTTAACCAACTGAGCCACCCAGGCACCCCAGAAACTTTTTATTTTGATGAGGTCCCAATAGTTCATTTTTACTTTTGTTTCCCTTGTCTCCAGAGACGTATTGAGTAAGAAGTTGCTTTGGCCAAGGTCAAAGAGGTTTTCGTCTGCTTTCTCCTCTAGGATTTTGATGGCTTTCTGTCTTGCATTTAGGTCTTTCATCCATTTTGAGTTTATTTTTGTGTATGGTATAAGAAAGTGGTCCAGGTTCATTTTTTTGCATGTCGCTGTCCAGTTTTCCCAGCACCACTTGCTGAAGAGACTGTCTTTACTCCATTGAATATTCTTTCCTGCTTTGTCAAAGATTAGTTGGCCATACGTTTGTAGGTCCATTTGTGGGTTCTCTGTTCTGTTCCGTTGATCTGAGTGTCTGTTCTTGTGCCAGTACCATACTGTCTTGATGATTACAGCTTTGTAATGTAGCTTGCATTCTGGGATCATTTTTTGTATTTGTAATCAAAGTTTATCATTTTGCTCCCTCCCTAAAATTGTCTTTTCCATATCTCTGTTCGTTATTATTGTTTTAATAGTTGTCTAATATTCCTTCAAATTGTCCATGATTTGCTGAACAGTTCTCTGATACATCAAATATTTTGATTGTTCTAAGTATTTACTCTTATGGATAATATAAAGTGAACTTCTTTGTAAAGCCTTTTCCTTTTTTCAGATTATTTTCCTATACTTGACTCTTAGGAATAGGATTACTGGGTTAGAATTTAATAGCATTTAATACTGTGCTTTTAAAAGGAATTGTATCTATTTAATTTTTTTAAGTTCATTTATTTTGAGAGAGAGAGAGAGCACATGCACAAACGGGAGAGGGTCAGAGAGAAGGAGAGACAGAATCCCAAGCAGGCTCTGCAACATCAGTGCAGAGCCCGATGTGGGGCTTGAACCCACAAACAGTGAGATCATGACTTGAGCGGAGATTAAGCATCAGACGCTTAACAGACTGTGCCACCCAGGTGTCCCTTTATCCATTTAATGATTCCAGCTACTATTTAAAATATCTCCCTTCTCTTTGTAGCATTCATAGTATAGTGAGTGCTCAAAATATTTGTAGCTAATTAGAATGATGGGTGTTTTTGTTTTTGTTTTTTGAGAGGGGGGTACAAGTGAGGGAAGAGCAGAGAGAGAAGGAGAGAGAGAGAGAATCCCACAAGGGGTCGAAAGAAAGAGGGAGAGGGAGAGAGAAGTGGGGCTCACTCAAAGTGGGGCTTGTGCTCACCCAAAGCGGGGCTCGAGCTTACCTGAAGCAGGGCTCAAACTCAAGAACTATGAGATCATGACCTGCGCCGAAGTCAGATGCTTAACCTACTGAGCCACCCAGACACCCCAAGAATGATAGATATTTTTGGAGAGGAGGAGGAAAGTGTGAAGAAGACTAGGAGCCTGAGGTTGTAAAGAGAAATAAAAAATGAGTTTGGGCAATATGTAACAGCAGGGAATTACATACATTAAGTCACTTGATATGGCTGTTTCTGCCTACAAATGATCTTGTTTTGAGGCCAGTGGAAATGATTTATTAGCAAATCTGCCTAACAAATCCGTCCTGCCAGATTGATAGGACTGGAAATTATTTCAGAATTGTTTCAAAGCTACCATAGTTTAAAAAAGAAAATGTACTGACAGTGTTCATGATAATTAAATTTTGTTTGCTTTTACTTACTTTTTAAAAGTGAGTTACATAAAATCTTGTTATAATTGGTCATCACGCTTTGTTATTCTACTTCTACATGAGTTGGAGAAGCTGTTAAGAAAGAAAAGTTGATTTGTATAGAAATTATCCCCCCAGGGAAGGAATATTTATTGACTACTTACCTTGTGCAAGATACCAAATTAGGCACTTTCATGTATTATCTTACTTAATCCTCAAAACAACAAAACGAGATTGGTTGGTATTCTCATTTTTCAGAAAACTGAGATTCATAAAACTTGTGCCCAGATCATTAGTCTAGATGTCCAAGAGCCAGGCTTCATGCCCACGTTGCCTGACTCCAGGGCATATTATCTTTCCTATTGCACCCTATAGAAAAATTCAAAGTACTCTACTGATAAACATTGTCAAATATGGTAGCACTCTGCTCATTTCACAAATGAAGAATGTACCCAAATTATGGGAAATGATTGACAACTGATTTTTTTTTTTTTTAAAGGACAGTGGTTTGTTACAATGAGGGCACAATGTGGAGATGATCCCTCAGCTTTGAGGATTTGTCATTTTTGGAGTATTTTGCCGTGACTCCTTTTAATTAAATGTTCGTTGTATACAGGTGGCAGTTTTCAAAGAACGGGAGCAAAAAGAGATCGAAGCCATGCATTCCCTCAGAGCAGCCAACCTAGCCAAGATGACAATGGTGGACCGCATAGAAGAAGTAAAATTTTGTATTTGTCGCAAGACAGCCAGTGGGTTTATGCTACAGTGTGAGCTCTGCAAAGACTGGTTCCATAACAGCTGTGTTCCCCTTCCTAAATCAGGCTCCCAAAAAAAAGGATCTAGCTGGCAGGCTAAAGAAGTAAAATTCCTTTGCCCTCTTTGTATGCGGTCTCGAAGGCCAAGGCTAGAGACTATTCTATCACTCCTGGTATCCCTTCAGAAGTTACCTGTACGTTTGCCAGAAGGAGAGGCCCTGCAGTGTTTGACAGAACGTGCTATGAGTTGGCAAGATAGAGCACGGCAGGCCCTAGCCACAGATGAACTGTCCTCTGCCCTAGCCAAACTGTCCGTGTTGAGCCAGCGTATGGTGGAACAGGCAGCTCGAGAAAAAACTGAAAAGATCATCAGTGCAGAACTCCAGAAAGCAGCTGCCAATCCAGACTTACAGGCAAGTTTAGGATTTACTTTCTTTTTTTATTTCATGGGATTATATTTGTCACTGTATAAATAGTAAATCAAATATATGTTACTGGCTGATGAGGAAAATAACAGTAAGTTGCCAGTAGCCATGTTATCAATAACACCTTTCTATATATAACTGTAGAATTTTCTTCAGATATATATCTAGGTAATTTTAGTGAACTAGTACCTGGAAATATCATTGAGATGGACCTTGGCATCATAACCAAATAATTTAATCTGTACTAACTGTTGAACTTTATTGACCACTTAGCAAGTTCATTACATTTTGTTGATATTTTTTAATTTTTTATTTTATTTTTAATTTATTATTTTTTAAATGTTTATTTTTGAGAAAGAGAGAGAGAGAGACAGAGGTGAGCCAGGGGAGGGGCAGGGAGAGAGACACAGAATCTGAAGCAGGTTCTAGGCTCTGAGCTGTCACTATGGAACCTGGTGCAGGGCTTCAATTCAGAAATCATGAGATCATGATCTGAGCTGAAGTCGGATTCTTAACCAATTGGCCTACCCAGGCGCCCCATTAACGTTTATTTATTTATTTTGAGAGAGAGAGCGAGCGAGCAGGGGATGGGTAGAGAGGAGATAGAGAATCCTAAGCAGATTTTGCCCTGTCAGCCTGGAGCCTGATGCAGGGCTCAGTCCCACAAACTGTGAGATCATGACCTGAGCTGGAACTAAGAGACACTTAACCAACTAAACCACCCAGGAGCCCTACATTTTGGTGCATATTAATTACCAATGTTTATTTAGTATGTTGCTCTGTTCATCTTGGAATTTTTTGTTGTTTAGGGACACCTACCTAGTTTCCAGCAGTCTGCTTTTAACCGGGTGGTGAGCAGTGTATCATCTTCTCCTCGACAAACAATGGACTATGATGATGAAGAAACAGATTCTGATGAAGACATTCGGGAGACCTATGGCTATGACATGAAGGTAACTAATGGACAGGCTCTCTGAGTGCATACCCGATCACTGGGCTTGTTAAAAAAAGTTGTTGAACACTGATGTTTCCACTGAAAGTGGAAGAGAAAGTAGTCATCTATTTATACTGGATTTATGGTGTTACCATTTTTTCAAAGCCCTCAAAAATATAGGTTGATGAAATAATTTTCTTTCTCTTTTCTCTTTTCTTTTTCTTTCTTTCCCTTTCTCTTTCTTCTTTCTTCTTTCTATTCTTTGGAAACAGTTTTTTTTTTTTTTTTTTTTTTT
Source organism: Panthera tigris (assembly GCF_018350195.1). Lineage (NCBI taxonomy): Eukaryota > Metazoa > Chordata > Mammalia > Carnivora > Felidae > Panthera > Panthera tigris. The sequence continues at coordinate 37,067,003 of NC_056666.1, forward strand.
TTTAAGGATGGAATTTTTGAAAGATCTGTATTTTCCTTACCTTATAACTCCTTATGGCTTAGAAGGACTAGAAACATTATACATACAGATTACTAAAAGTTTTTATGGTTTATTTCAGTATTTCGTTCCCTTTGGGTTGTTAAAGTCTGTGTAGTTATGTTTTAAGAATCCCATTCTAACTGTGCTTTGAGTCTTTTTGCTCTGATCTCTCATCTGGTGATGCTAGATAAAATGTCCTATTTTTTTTTTTTAATTTTTTTTTTGACGTTTATTTATTTTTGAGACAGAGACAGAGCATGAACAGGGGAGGAGCAGAGAGAGAGGGAGACACAGAATCTGAAACAGGCTCCAGGCTCTGAGCTGTCAGCACAGAGCCTGACGCGGGGCTCGAACTCACGGACCGTGAGATCATGACCTGAGCTGAAGTCAGACGCTTAACCGACCAAGCCACCCAGGCGCCCCAAAATGTCCTATTTAAAGATGAGTTATACTTGGGCCCATGGTTCAGATTTGCAGAGTCACAGCTGCAGCTAGAATAAGTTATTTGCCCTCAGTGTGGTTATTTTGATAATGACACCACACTGGTTTTGGCAAGTTTGTTTTGTGTTGGATTTTTACTATTTTGTGTCAGGCCCAAGTCCTTTGTCTTTTACCAAGTAATAACATCATGATCTAGGCAGAAACTCTGCCAGGTTACAGTTAACCCATTGATCTGTTTTATATTAGCCTTGTTGAACTGTTTAGAATTTATGTCTGTAACCAGGGAGTTCATACTCTGATGTGTGAAAAGGCGAGGTTGCCTTTTTTCCCCCTACGCCATAGCTATCTTTTGTTTGTCCTTTCAGTGTATAAATCAGGTAGGTCACTTCATTCTTAGAGCATTAATATCATCAACTTTAAATTTTTTTTTTTTTTTTAACGTTTATTTATTTTTGAGACAGAGAGACACAGAGCATGAACGGGGGAGGGGCAGAGAGAGAGGGAGACACAGAATCAGAAGCAGGCTCCAGGCTCTGAGCCATCAGCCCAGAGCCCGACGCGGGGCTCGAACTCACGGTCCGTGAGATCATGACCTGAGCTGAAGTCGGACGCTCAACCGACTGAGCCACCCAGGCGCCCCTTCATCAACTTTAAAGTCATAGGATAGGGGCACCTAGGTGGCTCAGTCGGTTAAGCATCTGACTTCAGCTCAGGTCACGATCTCACAGCTTGTGAGTTCAAGCCCCGTGGCAGGCTCTGTGCTGACAGCTCGGAGCCTGGATCCTGCTTTGGGTTCTGTGTCTCCCACTCTTTGACCCTCCTCTGCTCATGCTCTGTTTCTCTCTGTCTCTGTCTCTCTCTCTCTCAAAAATAAATAAAAACATTAAAAGAAAATTAAAAAAAAATCATAGGATATAAAATTAAAACTATCCATCATAGATGCTTATAAATGATCTGTTGGAAAATATTTTTCTCAAGATAAAAATGCATCTTGGGGACATTTTAATGAGAGAATTTTTAGTTTTAGGAATTAAAGACTTGAGCAAAGTTGAAACTTGAATTAGCTTGTTAAGGTTCTGAGCACCTCGTTACTCTGAAGTTAATGACATTCTTTGCTTACGAAGTTGTATAGGTTGACTAGGAGCAGCTGAAAGGGAATGTGGCCCATGCCACAAAGAAGTTAGTACTAGAATTGCCAGTTTACCATAGCTTGGAGGCCTTTGATAACTGGGTTGTTATCTTTCTAGCACATTAAGTATCAACCAGTGCTCTAGAATTGCTGAATGGGGTGGACTTTGTTTGGAAGCAGATTGGTAACCTATGAAAACAAAACATCAAAAGTATTAGATGATTTTAAGGCTAGGGATCAAACCTGTGGTTTGATATGTTTGTACAGACTAGTCTTTTTTGCAAAATTTCTACAGTGGTGTTAGCTTATGGACTCTTCTTTGGTAGGGAAGACTTACAATATGAATCATGAATTTATAGTGTTGGCGATATATTTGACAATGTAGAAAAATAGCAGAATGGTAGGTGGCAAGATTTGGGGTAATTTTCAAGGTCACATTCACCTTGATGTAGGTATCTCTGCATTAAAAAAAAATTAAACTCTTGAGTATTTTCTCATGGAACAAGCACTTCCTGTGTAATTAAAATTTTATTTGCCAATTTATTTACAATTAGCTTGGTGATTTGTGACCATGAATTCATCTTTAAAATAATTTAAATTTAGTATGTTTGCTTGAGGGAGAGCCTCTTACTGGTTGAGGAAGAAGAGTAGGTAATTACATAGAAAACTAAAATCAGTCATTTGATCTTAGTTATCATAGTATCTAATTTGTGCTTTGCATTATTGGATTACTTCATTTGCATGTAATATCCTGTAATCACCACTGAATCACTGAGTAGCAATTTAAGAAAATCATTACTTAGGAAAATATATATTTAATGAAGCAAAATTTGTCATGGATCTTTTGTGTTTGTGTCTGGCATAACCTTTGCGTATTCACGTGATTAATTCCTTTTTTTTTTTTTTCCCCTTAAGTTTATTTATTTTAAGAGAGAGTACGCAAGCATGGGAGGTGGTAGAGAGAATCCCAAGCAGGTTCAGTGCTATCAGCACAGAACCCGACATGGGGCTCGATCTCATGACTGTGAGATCATGACCTGAGACGAAATCAAGAGTTGGATGCTTAACTGACTGAGCCGCCCAAGTGCCCCTCTTTTCTAACTCTCCCCCTTTTTTTTTTAATAATTTTTTTAATGTTTATTTATTTTTGAGACAGAGACAGCAAATGAACAGGGGAGAGGCAGAGAGAGAGGGAGACACAGAATCTGAAACAGGCTCCAGGCTTTGAGCTGTCAGCACAGAGCCCGACGTGGAGCTCGAACCCACAAACCATGAGATCATGACCTGAGCTGAAGTGGGGCGCCTAACCGACTGAGCCACCCAGGCGCCCCCACCTTTTTTTTTTTAACGTTTATCTATTTTTGAGAAAGAGAGAGAGACCGTGAGTGGGGAAGGGGCAGAGAGAGAGGGAACACAATCCAAAGCAGGCTCCAGGCTCTGAGCTGTAAGCACAGAGTGCAATGTAGGGCTCGAACTCACAAACCGTGAGATTGTAACCTGAGCTGAAGTTGGACGCTTAACTGACTGAGCCACGCAGGTGCTCCTTTTTAATCCTTGGGTGGCTTGAGCTTTGGTGGAAAGACTCAATTTTTTTGTATTTAAAATATGTCTCTTGTAGATAGCATATATATAGAGGGTCCTTTCTGGACTGTAATTCTACATATATATGCATTCATAAAATACAGAGTTAAGTCTTGTTTTTTGTGTTTTGTTTTTAAAGTAATATTACAATCTCTGTCTTTTCATTGGTAGTGTTTAGTCTATTTTCTTTTTTTTAGTCCATTTTTCATTTAACATAGTTGTTGACATGATTGTGTTTAAGTTGATCATCTTGCTGATTTTTTATTAATCTCTTGTTTTTGTTCCTGTGTTCCACTTTTCATGCCTTCTTTGGGTTAATTAAAAAAAAATTTAATGTTTCATTTCCATTATTGACTTCTTACCTTACACCTCTTTTTGTTTGTTTTCAGTGATTGTTCGAGGGCTAAAAATGTCTTTATCTTACCTAAGTCAGTATTGTACATATTCACATTTCATGCATCACCTTGGGGAAGTAATTTTTTTAAAAACCTCTTTTTAGCTATCATTATTTTCCATCATTGTTTTCTTTTTCTTTTTTTTTTTTTTTAATTAAAAACATTGTTTTAGTGTTTAGTTTTTGAGAGAGACACACACACACAGATAGACCATGAACGGGGGAGGGGCAGAGAGAGAGGGAGACACAGAATCAGAAGCAGGCTCCAGGCTCCAGGCCGTCAGCACAGAGCCTGATGTGGGCTCAAACTCAATGAACCGCAATATCATGACCTGAGCCGAAGTCAGATGCCTAACTGACTGAGCCACCCAGGTGCCCCTCCATCATTATTTTCTGATCACTGTCCTTTCCATTTTGAAATCTTAACAGAAAGTTCCGTGTATGAGTTATAATGAAATGAGTAGAATCAAAGTCAGGAAAGACAATTCTAGTCAGTGAGAAGAAGCATCTGGGAACTAAAGCGGGGGTGCACTAAAGTATTCTTCCATCTGATGGTTTTTAGAAATTAAATTTTTGAATAGGGAAGATGACTGTAAACTGCTATTCCTAAATTCTCAGTGAGTGACATTGTCTTTTAGAATTCTCTTATAAGGGGTGCCTGGGTGGCTTGGTCGGTTAAGCATCCGACTTCGGCTCAGGTCATGATCTCGCAGTCCGTGAGTTTGAGCCCCGCATCGGGCTCTGTGCTGACAGCTCAGAGCCTGGAGCCTGTTTCAGATTCTGTGTCTCCCTCTCTCTGTGACCCTCCCCCGTTCATGTTCTGTCTTTCTCTGTCTCAAAAATAAAATAAGCGTTTAAAAAAAAAAAAAAAAGAATTCTCTTATAAAACCTTTTAAGTGTCCTATTTAATTAAGGATAGTCTCATGATCTTCCTCTTGTCCACTGTACAAAGAGAATCAGGCAGGTGTTGTGCTAGTCTTTAAGCTGTGGTCTCTCGTCTCCTTTTTGTTTTTAAATTTATTTATTTATTTTGAGAGAGAAAGGAGGGGCCGAGAGAGAGGAAGAGAGAGAATCCCAAGCAGGGTCTGCACTGTCAGCACAGAGCCCAGTGTGGAGCTCGAACCCACGAACCTATGAGATCATGACCTGAGTTGAAATCAAGAGTCGGATACTTAACAGACTGAGCCCCCCAGGCACCCCTGTGGTCTCTCATCTCCTAACTCACTCTTCTGTACTCTGCTTTGTGATGCTGGGGATGGGACTCTACACTAGGGGTTTCTAAACTTTTTCTGTAATGTGTATATATTAACACACATTAATATACAATTAGATAAATAACACACATAAAGCTTAGTAAATATTTTAGACTTTGTAAGCCACATGTGGTCTTTATTGCATATTCTTTTTTTCCCCCCACAACTCTTTAAAAATATAGACTATTCTTAGTTCTTACTCCATACAAAAAGTGAGCTGCCAACTGGGTTGCAATATGCCAACCAACTCCTGCTCTACACATTTGTTTTCTGCCTACTGCCTTCCTTCTGCCAATAAGAGGACATTAGAGAATATTAAAAGGCCTGGACAGTAAGAAGGGACATGATCTTTCCCCTGTTTTAGCCTCCATTTGTGTCATCTCTGAATTGCATGCTTTTTTTCCCCCTTCTTTTTTTACTCTGGCATCGGGAACTGGTTCCAATTTGTGGTTGTTTTTTTTCACATCCCTGAAACCAACCACATCATGTTCCATTAGAGATAGCAGAACTAACTGGCCAGCACTTCCTTCTCAGAGGTATGGGTCCCAACTCCACAGGGCTCCTTCTCTGAGCTTTGTTACCTCAAGCTCTAGGGTTGGCACCTCTCTCTTGGTGTTAGCTTGGTGTTTCCATTTTGCCTTTTCAGCCTTTAATATACATCTAACCAGTTCACTTTATTAAATTATCCTTGCTGAAATACCTGTGATTTCTGTCTTACTGATTGTTCATTAAAGCTGTACATGTGAGCTTCTGGAAACGAACTACAGGGGAATCTGAGAACCAACTAGAGCTGTCAGAAGTATATAATTTGAATGTTGTCAGTGAGGCTTTTTGTTGCAAGAGCAATTGATAAGCTTCTAGGTTTGAGAACCTTTAGAGAGGATTAAATGTTTTTTTAAGTTTATTTATTTATTTTGAGAGAGAGAGAGAGAGAGAGTACGTGAGTGATCACCAGCAGGGGAGGGGCAGAGAGAGAGTGCAAGAGAGAGAATCCCAAGCAGGCTCCATGCTATAAGTCAATGCAGGGCTCGATCCCACAAACCATGAGATCATGGCCTGAGCCAAAATCAAGTTGGACCCCTGACTGAGCCACCCAGGTGCCTCCTGGATTAAATGATTTGTGTCCTTAAGACGCCATGTCTAAACCTTTCTTCCCCTCCTAAGTCCATTTTAAGTGTCAAGATTGTCTAACTTGGTATAGGAGTTTTTATGAGATGTAGACTGTAGAAGGTAGATTATTTAATAGTACCTTTTTTTTTTTTTTTTAATGTTTGAGAGAGAGACATGGAGCACAAGCAGGGGAGGGGCAGAGAGAGAGGGAGACACAGAATTCGAAGCAGGCTCCAGGCTCTGAGCTGTCAGCACAGGGCCCAACGTGGGATTGAACCCATGAACTGTGAGATCATGACCTGAGCCGAAGTTGGATACTTACCTGATTGAGCCACCCATGCTCCCCTAATAGTAATTTTCTTGAGGTTTATTATCTCTGTGGATTATTTTTGAGCTTTACTCATTTCCTTTTGGCTTGAAACTGTAATCATTACTGTTTTTCCTCCCAGTGGGCATTTTCTGTCCTATTTAATACTATGTATCTAATTTTACAATTGTATTTTTAGTATATTACAAAGCCTGCATTTAGATCTTTGTCACAGGGTAAATTAAGTGGTTCTAATTCTGAATACCCCTCTTTGTTTCTTCCTTAGGACACAGCCAGTGTGAAGTCCTCCAGTAGTCTGGAACCCAATCTTTTTTGTGATGAAGAAATTCCCATTAAGTCTGAAGAGGTGGTCACTCACATGTGGACAGCACCTTCGTTCTGTGCAGAACATGCTTATTCTTCTGCTTCTAAGAGTTGTTCTCAAGGTATTACCTTTAAAGCAATGTGGAGAAGATAGGCCTGAAACCAGTGAGAAAAAAAATTGTATTAATCAAGACTGTGAATCTCTCTTAAATGTATATCCTAGCCATGAAATGCTAGTAAAACCTGAAAATGCAATTTTGGTTAGGAAAAGCTACGTCCCTGTTTGCATTTTATGTTACTGGGTGGTAACCTGAAAAAACTTGCATTGAATTATTGAGTCCTAATAAGAAGAACTTTAGAGGCTCTCTAGTTCCATCTTTCATTAATATAAAATCTCTAATAGGCCTCTATTTGTTCATTACCAGTTGTTGAGGAACTTGTTGCTTTTTAAGAGTATTCATTCTTGGGGCGCCTGGGTGGCGCAGTCGGTTAAGCATCCGACTTCAGCCAGGTCACGATCTCGTGGTCCGTGAGTTCGAGCCCCGCGTCAGGCTCTGGGCTGATGGCTCGGAGCCTGGAGCCTGTTTCCGATTCTGTGTCTCCCTCTCTCTTTGCCCCTCCCCCGTTCATGCTCTGTCTCTCTCTCTCCCAAAAATAAATAAAAAACGTTGAAAAAAAAATTAAAAAAAAAAAAAAGAGTATTCATTCTTGTTTTGGAAAGCTTTGTTAGAAAGTTCTTCCTTTCTTTGGTAGATAATTGCTCTTGTATGTCCACTTTCCTTTCCTCCATTGAAAATATATCATTAGGTCACACGTCTGGGAAGTAAAGGGTGTTTCTCTCTTCATTCAGGATTTTATGGAACAGCATATTATCGTTGGTTTATTAGGAGGATAGCACCTTATTTATATAGGGCAGCTCATGTGCTTACTAATCTTTTGGTCCCCTCTAAAACAGAGAATGGATTAAGAGATTCTTTCACATTCCCTTTCCACTTCAGTCACAGAGTGAAGAATCACTAAGGATCCAGATTTTTATTCTTAGCTAATTTTTGAGAGTGGGCATTAGAATTCTAGATCTTTTTTGTTTTGTATTTTTTGAAGATTTTATTCTAACTTTAATATGGATGCAGTGAATTCAGATGTCTAAAGTAAGTATTAGAGGAGGAGGAACCATTCCCCTAAATATTTACTTTGGAAACATTACAGTTTGTTGATAGTTTTCATTTTTTTGCTTTGTCTTTTGTTTTATTGGAAAGGTTCTAGTACCCCCAGGAAACAACCTCGGAAGAGCCCTTTGGTGCCCCGGAGTTTGGAACCTCCAGTGTTGGAGTTGTCACCCGGCGCTAAAGCCCAGCTGGAAGAACTTATGATGGTTGGGGATCTCCTAGAAGTATCTCTGGATGAGACTCAACACATTTGGCGGATTTTGCAGGCCACACACCCACCCTCTGAAGACAGATTCCTGCATATCATGGAGGCAAGAATTTAAAGCTTAAACCATGGCTTTAACATTTTTAGAATGTCTTGGTTCTTTGGAGGTACCACAAATGCCAGGATGGGGATGGCTGAGTGGGTAGTACTGTGGCTATCCTACTTTTTTTCCATTAAGCCAAAAGTAGTTCTGCTTTTTCATTTTCTTTATTAAGATTTTATATAATATCTGGGGGGGGGCAGGGGAAGTAAACACCATTTCTGCTAAAAAGAAAGGAGGGCACTGAAAACTACCAGTTCTTCTAAGGAAGGAACAACTTCCTTATCCCAGACTCCCACTGTTGAAAGGCCCAAAAGAGAAGGCAGAAGAAAATATAGTGGTTAAAAAAAAGAAGCAAGGGAAGGGTTAAATAGGGGAGGAGGGGAGAATAAAAGGGAAAGGTTAAATAGAAGCAGACTGGGGTAGGCAAGAGAGTCCATGTTCATATATTAATACCTCATAGCAGGTTGCAGTTTATATGATGTTTTTCTATCTGTGATCTCATTTGATCCTCACCATAATCCTGAAGGGGAGAGGAAAGGATAGATGGGCAAGTATTGAGCCCATTCTACACATGAAGAAATTAAGGGTCAGAGAGGTAGAAACTTGCTTAGATCACACATTTAGTAAAAACAAAGAGACCTGGATTCCAGCTCTGGCACTGGACTCCTAATGTTCTTTTCATTATTCTTTTCCATTACTTATTTCCATGTAATGGAATGGTACGATGTCACTGACAATTGATATAGATATACATGGCATATGATAGTTTTTGGTTTGGAATTCAGATCAAAGGTAGTCTCATTTAGATAGTGTTTTCCAAAATACAAAGGGTTTACTTCTCATCCATTATCTCATCTGATCCTCTTTATTTTACACATAAGGAAACACAAAGTATTGAGAGGGTGAATTTATAGTGCAAGATGTGATAGACTTCAGACATTTATAATGCAGTGTTTTGCATTCTGAGGTTTCTTAGGTTCCTGTCAAAGATTTTCCAGTTTCAGATATGTCACAAAATGAGTTCTCAAGTGGTGTTTCTTAAGTAACTATCAAGCTTAATGTTTTTCAGTATTCCTTTCTGTACCTCCTCCTTGTACTTTCTGTTGCTAGACATACTTTTACTGTTAAAATTTTTAATGTTTATTACATTGGCATATAATAGAAATCAGAAAAATATTAGAAAATTGAAAAAAAAAAGTAAGAGTTTTTTGTTCTAGCCCTTGCCAAAGTTACTACGTATCTTTTGTAATGAGATCATGGATATAGTTTTAGGTTTTGCCAACCCTTTTGATAACTTGGCCTTCAGGAATTTATTAATTGTGAGTTAGTAAAGAACTGCAGTAGTAGTAAATGAAGACCAAAAAACTTGTTACATAATTCAGTGTACATTTAGTGCTTTTAGCTTTATGTGTATGTTTTATCTCAGTTAAACAGAGGTGCTACACACTATACTAATATATGCTAACAACGATCTTTTTTCCCTAGTAATCTAAAGTCAGATGTTTTATATAGGCTTGCCATTATTTTCATTGAATATTAACATTTGATTTCTTGTTTTTTAATGTTTATTTTTGAGAGAGAGTATGTGCACGTGTTTGTGCAAGCGGGGGAGGGGCAGAGAGAGAGGCGGGTGGACAGAGTATCCGAAGTGGGCTCTGCACTGATAGCAGAGAGCCTGATGTGGGGCTCAAACTCATGAACCCATAAAATCATGACCTGAGCTGAAGTTGGAAGCTTAACCGACTGAGCCACCCAGGTGCTTGCTTTTTTTTTTTTTTTCTTTTTCTTTTTTAACATTTATTTATTTTTGAGAGACAGCGCGTGAAAGGGGGAGGGGCAGAGGGAGACACAATCCGAAGCAGGCTCCAGGCTTTGAGCTGTCAGCACAGAGCCTGACGCGGGGCTCGAACTCACAAACTATGAGATCATGACCTGAGCTGAAGTCAGATGCTTAACTGACTGAGCCACCCAGGCGCCCCTATATTTGCTTTGTTTTTTAATTTTTTTTTAACATTTATTTATTTTTGAGACAGAGAGCATGAACAGGGGAGGGTCAGAGGAAGAAAGAGACATAGAATCTGAAACAGGCTCCAGGCTCTGAGCTGTCAGCACAGAGCCCAACGCGGGGCTCGAACCCACAGACCGCGAGATCATGACCTGAGCCGAAGTTGGACGCTTACTGACTGAGCCACCCAGGCGCCCCTATATTTGCTTTCTTAAAATGTCTTTTAAATATCTTTAGAACATTTATTATATATAATGTACACAACATAAAATTTACCATTTTAATCCTTCTAAGTATACAGTTCAGTTGTGTTAATTGCCTTTACAGTGTTCTACAACTATTGCCACTGTCAATTTCCATAATCATCCCAAACAGAACTTCTGTACACGTTAAACAATAAATACCATTTCCCTCTCTCCTCAGCTCCCGGTAACCTCTGTTCTACTTTCTGTTGCTGTTGTTTTTGTTTTTGTTAAGGTTGTCTACTCAAGATACTTCATATAAGAGAATAAAACTTTTTAGATGTCTTGCTTTAGAGGTACCTGGGTGGCTCAGTCAGTTAAGTGTCCTACTCTTGATCTCAGCTGATGTCTTGATCTTAGGGTTGTGATTTCAAGCTCCACGTTGGGCTTCGTGCCAGAAGTGGAGCCTACTTAAAATGAATGAAAAAATAGTAAGAAAGATTATTATTTAAAATAAAATAAATGTCTTGCTTTAAAATTGTTTCTAATTTTATATTGATGAAGGATGACAGCATGGAAGAGAAGCCATTAAAAATAAAAGGAAAAGACTCTTCAGAGAAGAAACGGAAACGGAAGCTAGAAAAAGTAGAACAGCTTTTTGGAGAAGGAAAACAGAAGTCCAAGGAGTTAAAGAAAATGGATAAACCTAAAAAGAAGAAATTAAAACTAAGTGCAGAAAAATCAAAGGAGCTGAATAAACTGGCCAAGAAACTGGCAAAAGAAGAAGAGAGAAAGAAGAAGAAGGAGAAGGCTGCTGCAGCCAAAGTTGACCTTGTGAAAGAGACTACTGAGAAGAAGAGAGAGAAAAAAGTGCTGGACATCCCCTCAAAGTACGACTGGTCAGGAGCGGAAGAGTCTGATGACGAAAATGCTGTGTGTGCAGCACAGAACTGCCAGAGGCCCTGCAAGGACAAGGTGAGCTCTTAACTATACGGTCACGTGGGAGAGAGGACAAGGAGCAGCAGTTCTCCAGACAGAAGTTTGATGAAATGAGAATATGGTTTTGATTCTAGAATTTGGGCTTCCAACTTAATATGTTTTCTACAGTTTCTATAAACCGTTGTGAATTATGAGGCTGTTAGGTCAGTGTGCTTAATAGAAGAGATATTGTGCTTTAAAAATCAGGTACTTAGTGAACATAAAGAGACAAGAGCAGAGAGAAGCTATGTGATAACCCTGGGTAGCAGTGCATTTCATGTGGAGCTGGCATAGCAGTTTTGGTATAGTCTTTTGCCTTCCCTGTAGGGTGACTCAGAGAACTAAATACCTTGTCGGTTAGTCACAGTGGCCTGAAAACATTCTGGGCCAGTATTTTAAGAGCTCTGGAAAATTGCATTAAGATTTGTTCTAAAGACCTAAACTAAGGGGTTAAATCTTCCCGTTTGGTCTGTGTCTTACCAACACTCAGGCCTGTGTGCATTCTTCTAAATGGAGTAAGAGTTTTTCAAATACCTTGTGAAGAAATAATTAAGATCTTTAAAGGTATTATTTTAAAAATTTCAGTATATTAATTATCTGATGGCCATTCTTTAAGTAATATTGATGTTATGAACTTCTGAGTAAGATGGATGGACTTTATGAAAAATCCCAGTTCATTCAATGACTGGAGGCATCTGTTATGGTTCCCATCAAGATTATTAGTAAATTCATAGTTTTTATTTGATAATGCTTATTATACCTTGGTACTTAAAATTGTAATACCTCTTCAGTTTGAATATATGAACAGAGAATATAACTGCACCATTATTCCCTTACTTCCCTCCTCAGTCAGATTCTTGTTAGAGCTTGAAGAGGTCACCTTGTCCAGGCTCTTCATTTTACAAATGATGAAACCAGGACTCAGTGAAGATAAATGATGTGACCAAAGTCATAGAGCTAATTAGTGCAAAGCCAAACGTAGAACCATGGTTTCCTGGCTCCCAGACCAGGTTTTCTCCACTAATATCCCCCACCCCACCAATAATTAAGATGTAAGTACAAAAGCACATTCCAAAACTGAATGACACTTATATTTAAATTACACTTATTAAATGTTTTCCACTCATTTTTAGAAAATGAATATATATGTGGTAAGACACATATCCCATAGTCTAACCTTCCAAGGACAATATCTACAAATATTTTACTGTGTTTCCTTCTAGTCTTTTTTTCTATATGGCTTATTTTATGTTATGTCATAAAACCTGTTCACTTTTGTATCTTTATTATATAAATGTTTCTGTTTTATGAATATTTTAAAACATTTTAGTAGTTACATTATATATGTGTGTATATTATTTTTCTTTCATTTTGAATTTATTCTCATCCGAATTTGTTTATTAAAGAAGCTGATGAAAGCTTAACTTTTTCTTTGGGTACTGAAGAAGTATTAGCAGCTCATGTTGGCAGAAGCTTCTCCCTTTTTTAAACTAATTTTATGGCAGTTTCAGGACTGGCAGCAAGATGGTGTTTCTTTTTTAAGCTTTCCTATCATCCTTCCTACAATGTTTATATCCATCACAAACTTTTTGCTTTCTGTTTTTTCACCTTTCCACCTAATAATCTTTCCCCTCTTCTGCTCAGCATCGTAAATATGGCTCAGGTCATCCATTATCTTCCTGTAGCATATAAACGTTACAAGCAGTTTTTTTTATCATCTGCTATAAAATTGTTAAATAATTTAACACATGCCCTGCTTACTCTCAGGGTTATGAGAATTAAGAGGAGATCATTTATATGAAAACACTTGTTAACCAAAATGCAGTATAAATGTTAAGGATGCAATGGTTATTTTTAAGTGAGCCCTGAGATTTGCTCCTAATGTTAAAGGTATTTTTTTTTTTTTTTAATCTGGAAAGTTGTCTTAATAGAACTGAGGGAGATTTAACTGCACATTCAGAGAAAATGTCTATTTCAAACTGTTAAAACACATACAAAGGTGAGGAAGGTGTGTCTTAACCTGTCATTAGTTTACATAAAAGAAACAGTAAATGTTGTAATTTTTTTAATTTTTTTTTTTTTTTTTTTTTTTTTTGAGACAGGGATGGGGGTGGGGAGGTACGGCCTGAGAGAGAGGGAGACAGAAGATCCAAAGCAGGCTTTGTGCTGACAGCAGAGAGCCCGATGTAGGGCTCGAACTCATAAACAGTGAGATCATGACCTGAGCCAAAGTTGGACACATAACTGACTGAGTCACCCAGGCACCCCTAAATGTTGCATTTTTATAGTGTGTTTAATTTAACTTTTTAAATAAATTTTTTAATAAAAATTTTTATATGTTTATTTTTGAGAGAGAGAGAGAGAGAGCATGAGCAAGGGAGGGGTAGAGAGAGAGGGAGACACAGAATCTGAAGCAGGCTTCAGGCTCTGAGGCATCAGCACTGGGCCCAGTTGCAGGGCTCTAACTCATGAACTGAGCCAAAGTCAGATGCTTAACTGACTGAACCACCCAGGTACCCCTAATGTGTTTAATTTTAAACAGAAATTATTTCAGATTGTAAACATTTTGCTCATCATTGCTGTTTTGCAATATTTATGGTTCTCCACGTTTGTTCTTGAAACTAGTTTTACTAAATAAGAGGTGTATTTCTTCAACTGCTTTGTAAAGAATTTTACAACTTTCTCCATTTGAAGTATAGTATTTTTCTAAGAAAACCAAATTAATGCATGGCATAAAATGATGGTTAAAAAAGAAGAATGTTTTTAGAGAAGTCTGTGTTCTTTAAATATCACGAAGCAAAAAATAACTTCTAGCGTTTGTTCATATTTAGGTAAATGTACATTTACCATATTTCTAACCAATAATTACTATTACTTTTCCCCCACAATGTGCAGACTGAGAAAACTTTGAAGGGCTACCTAAACGTACCTAGCCTCAATTTCAAGATGTTTTAGAAAGAGAAAAGAAAAATATTACCAGAATAATGGAAAAGGGTTTAAAAAAAAAGTCTCTTTTCCACCATTATCAAATTAATTTCAAGGTGTAATTAATTTTAAAAATAATGAAAAAAAATAACTATTTTCAAAAAATTAGTTTTAAGGTTCGGAATCTTCTCCCTGAAGTCTGCCACTTTCATTCAGTCTTACTGATACCAAAAGTAAAAGAAGTTAACTTGAAAAGGAGCACATTCTTTAAGCTAACATTTAAGTAACATTTTTTTTCTGTATTAGAATATTTAATCATCTTATGAAAATAGACTTTTTTCCCTTACCTTTTTTTACCTTTTTCCTGTGGGCCTTTTCCTTACCCATTACTATTTCCATAAGTTTTAGATGGTTAAATAGAGATGAAGTTGATAAACCTATGTCTCACTTTTACTCTTTGTCAGCCACTCTGATGTATTAAAAGATTTTCATAGGGTGCTATCTCAGCCAAAGTATTTGCCTTTCCATTATTAGTTCATATCTCTTTTTAAAAGCACAGGTAATCAAAGGTTGGATTACCCTCAACAAGTGGTGATGTGAGATTGGGTAACGAACTGTCCCAGTTTGCCTGGACTTTCCAGTTTTAGCATTGAAATTCCTATCTTGGGAAACACATCAATCTTGGGCTAAGAGAGCTGGCCACTTAATGTTAAGAGCATCAAAAAAATATACACAAGGATTCTGAACATTGTTCTCTTGTACTTCATTAAGTGAATTGTTTTAAATTTCGAATCTGGTTTTTGCAGAGAACCTTGGTGCAGTAGAGATTGAATGCCAAAATAACAAAAGCTTGGTCGGGTAACTAAGCTAAGACTATCACTAAATCACCAGGCTTTCTTTTTTCCCAGTGCAGTAATAAGGCCCTGTGAAGTGAACAAAATGAAATATGGTAAATATTTTTAAGTGTAAATATGAAACCGTATAGCAACACAGGAAATACTAAATTAACATTATTTCCTGTATTTAATGTATTTCTCTTTAAAAATTTCCCCCAATCCAACTGGTAATGTATTTGTACTATACTTTCAAATCTTTTATCAGTTAATATTTGAACAACTCACAGATGTGAAGTTTTTTAATTATTTTTGTGATTTGATAAGTAAATCTCTTAAAACCAATGAAAGGGGAAGTGACTATTAGAGCCTAATGTGCGGAAAACCAAGTTCTGTGTTCTTGAGTTTTCAGCCTAGTACACAATCTGTTGCCCCTGTGTCAAATCTTCAGTTAATTCAGTTGAAATTCCAAACTTTGGTTTGCTTTATGACCCTATGGGCCTTTTCAAACAGAAGTAGAACTGGAATTGGATTGTTATTAGTACATGAACATGACAAAAAGATACTAGTAAGGGAAGGATTGTTTTTTCCCTGCTAGATTATTAGGGTAAATTGATATATAACCTGTAGGCTGAGATACAATCTGTGTACTGATACATGTCTCAAGAAAAGTTTTATACTGTTTTGGAATGGTGGGAGAGCTAGGCTCTAGGAGTGGACCTCTAGCCAAAATCACAAAAGAGAATGTGTTCTCATCCTTACTTGAGACTGATAGATTTAATTTGGGGAAACCTGGAATGCAGTGCAGAATTAGATTTTTAAAAAGATAGGGCCACTTTTTCTTGGCAGGATATACTGATAAATTGGGAACTTTCTTATCCTATGGGTTAGCATGAATAGGGACTGGACTAGATTAAGAAGGTTGAAAGTAGGACTAGAGTTATCTACTGGTTCAGGGTGGCATCATAAACAGGGTAATATCTCCAATTTGGGCAGCCCAAAGAAACACAGATCATCTTCCCAGTTCTCGTTACCAGTGCCAAATAGCCAAAACACTTACCCCAAGTTACTTACCATCACATTAGCACTTTGTAAATCTTCATTGCTATAGTACCTATATGTTTAGTTTGTTGCAAAGAAGTCATTTATCTCCCTCTTTTGTCTTTCATATAGTAGTTTGCTGCAATAGGAACAGTTCAATTTTCTTTACTGCACTGACTTCAGAAACTAAATATTACATAAATAATTACAGAACAAAAACAGAATTTGTTTTAGGAAGGAATTGTTAAATTGCTCTGAATTTACCAGCAAGCAGTATCACAAAGTACTAGGAATGATCAAATTTAGAAAATATAAAAATTACCTAGAATCTGACTGAAAATATAAGCTCTGGTTTGTACCCCCAAGATATTCTGAGTCTGTAGGTTTGGGTTTGGGATGGGTCTCAGCCGTACTTTTAATGAACACAACAGGCAATTCTATGTAAGTGGTCTACACGTTTTTGAGAAGCAGTGCTACAGGCAGTTATTTCAAAGTGCAAAATGGATCTTGTGTAAGATAGTATAATGAGTAGAGGCATGAAACTGTGATCTTGAAAGATGCCACTCGGTGAGCTAGCTGTTTTACCATACATTATTTCATTTAATCTTCTAAATAATCCTGTAAACAGAATATTATCTCCATTTTACAGATGAGGAAATTGAGCCTTACTGAGATTAAATTCTTTGCCTCAAATTGTACACATCAGAATTCAGAACTTGTGACTGAATTCAGTAATCTTTATTGTACACAGCACTGTCTCCTAATAACTAGAACTCTAGAATAGGAACAATGGAAGCAGAAAGATTCTTTTGACAAGTGATTTTTCCCATGCTTTATTACAACCCTAAAACCACTAACATGAGCATCATCATTTTGATAACTCTTCGAGTACTCGGAAACTAATTTAGAAACTACTCACTTTCCCTGAAACTCATTTACCTAGCCCAAACCTTCCTCCTCTGTTCTTTTCTCATAAACTTCACTGAGGTACCTCTTTGATCCCTTCATACTCCTTACTTTGCTCTGAAAACTGGCAAAGCTCATTGTAAGTGGCTTTGTAAGTTGCCAGTGAGATGATCCACTTTGTACTGGGGAGAGGAAGAGTAGCTCTTTTAATCTTAAAGGTTCTCATCTGCCATGACATCAGTTATAAAAACTACCACATTCACCCTCCAGATACAAAAACCCAAATCATCTTATTGTTAACTCCAGGCCCAAGGCTTAATAAAGTCACCAAACTACAGTCCCTTTCTAGCCTTCTATGATTACAATATCCTCTGAAGGGTCAAAGTTTGCCTGGCATCTGCCACTGACCTATCAGTTATACGGACTTGAATTTTAAACCCCAGAGTGATCTATTGACCTGTGACTTTGACTGTTTTAATTGGTTAATTTGTAAGATTTGACCTCTGATATTTGCTAACTTTTTATAGGGAGTTGTATTTGTAACGGAAGAAGAGAAGAATAAAAAATATTAGTTTTAAAAGTGGCCTATGTGACTGCTTTTCTAAAAAGGTATTTAATGCTCTTAGTACTTTGGCTTATCTCTTTGAAATAAAGCTAATACACAGGATTGCCTTCACATTGTTGTACTCTTCCTTTCTTGATTGATAATTGCATTGTCTTAGCGTCTAGAAATTGTTAATATTAGCTAAAACTACTTGGCTGCTCTATTAGAAGTTCCTTTTTTGTCAAGTTTTTCTCAAACATGTTTCTGCCTCAAAAGGATCCCTGGGTATTTATGAGGTAATGGAGTACCTAAGAGGCCTAATTTTGTGGACATACTGTGGTAAAATATAATTTGGGGATATTAACTTCCCAGCTTCTTTCTTTAAAAAGTAACCCCATAAAAAGTCATTGTCTGTCTCTGGACATCCCAGTTATTTGCTATCATTTAAGCCAAGAAAGCTCTTTGGTTTGCTTTTTTTTTTTCTAGGCTTAATGTTTATGTAACCTAAACATTCCTCAATCTTGTCTCCTACAGGTAGACTGGGTACAATGTGATGGTGGCTGTGATGAGTGGTTTCATCAAGTTTGTGTGGGTGTATCTCCAGAAATGGCTGAAAATGAAGATTACATCTGTATAAACTGTGCAAAGAAGCAAGGGCCAGATAGCCCAGGTCAAGCACCACCTCCTTCCTTCATAATGAGCTACAAACTACCAATGGAGGATCTTAAGGAGACCAGTTAGCAGTTGCTGGGTTAGTTTGGGACATGGGGGGAAATGGACCACATTGAGACCTTAGTCATCAAGTAGAGTGGTTTAGATCCACTCAGAATGTTGCTTCCAAAGACAAATGGCCTTCAGAGAAAGTCCTCTTAGCGGACTTCCTCTTTGCATGGACTGTGTGACCTACATTCTCTTCAACACGTCTATGCAGAGGGTGTCTTTGGTACAGCAGCCAGTATTTCAGTTTATGTCTCCTCTGAGTACGGTATGTTACTTTACAGCCAGACATTTGATTGAGCTCTAGAGTGGCTGGTTGGCATTAATACATTGGTATGTTAGCAGGGCATGTAGGATGTGGCTTATGGCCAGTTGATACTAGTTAGAGGTTTACAACCTAGAGGCAGTACTGTCTGGAGGTGCTGACTACTTGGCTCTCCTTAGGACAGTTGGACAGGAGTGAGAGTACCACTCTCCTTCCACTGTTACCTGGCATGTAATGCCCTACGGATATAGCCATGGGAGCAACAGGGCCAAAGTTACTCCTGTTAGTAGTCATGGGATAGTAGCACAGTCTAGACCCCAGCTACTTGTGTGTGTTTGTACCAAGAAGAAAACCCCAAATGAGAGGCAGATCACCTTATCTTCCTAAGGAGGAGTGTGTCATCTAGTTCAGAAGTCTGACTAGATTGGATTCTGGGAAGAAGAGCTTTTCTTATTTCAAGGCAAGGAGCCTTTTTTTTTTTGGCTTTGAGAAGTCTTGCTGTCTTGGGTCTGCATTTTAGAGACGAGCAGGTACATGGATCCAGGCTCCTGCAAAAGAAAAGAAGACAAGTCAGAATGTTTTACTGAGACCCAGTGATGCATGCTTTTCGGGGAAACCTTCATTTACAAGTATACCAGACCACCAGGCTTCAGGCATGGCCATGAGCAAGACCAGCAAATAACAGCTTTTTGCCTTGCAGCCCTGACCCCGATGTCTGCTGTTTCCAACACTGGCAATTTCTGATACTGGCCCACAGCAGATGCTGTTGAATAACACCCTGGCTTCATCAGAGGATATGGGGTTGTAGCACCTCCGGGTGATAAAGTTGTTTTAGTAAATCCATTTTTAAAAAAAGAAAAAAGGACTTGTTTTTACTTTTTTCTAAATGTCTCTGACTACTGACTGTTCTATAAATAGATTATTTTTCCTTTTTTAATATACATATATGGATATATAAATATATATATTTACTGTTACCAGCAGCATATGACAGAATTTTCAGCATCAAAAATCCATTTGGGGGCTTGCTTTCTCTTTGCTTTTTAATAAAGAAACCCCATTCCTTCCTTGTAGTACAAGGAGTTAGCACTTCCTTCTCCATCCTAGCCTGACCACATCTTCCATCTTGTTTTTATTCATAGATCATTGTATTTCCTTTGTGTTGTTGGAACTTGTCCCTGTCTATTGGGAAACTTGGTCTTACTATTTCTGTGATGGCTGGTTTGTTTTGTTTTTGTATGTGAATGTTTGAAACTATGGTGCTGTGCCCTCTTCCCTCTTGTTGTGCTCTCTATTGTTAAGGTGTTAGGTAAGCTGTATGGAAACTTTTATTAGAAGGGGACTAATTTTTTTTAAAGGACAAAGAAACAACCCCAAAAAACTAAAAATAGTGTTTTGTCTTCACTATGCCGTGTCCCTTTATTTTGTTTAAAAATCTGTGGTTTGGCTTAATTTATCAGTTTTCTTTTTAAAAGGGGGGAGCAGGGTGGGCCTAGAGAACAGCTTATAATCTCCTGTTCCCTTTTTGTCCCAGTCTCTTTTAAAGAAATGTCTTCTAGTAACTAGAAGTGAAATGTACTGTCCAGTTACAGTTTGAGTGGGTATGAGATTTAACTCAAAAGGCATCTTGCTAAAAAAACAAAACAAAACAACAAAAAAAAAACAAAAACTTTTCCTGTAAAACCCAGTTTCTGTAAATGCTTTCTCTATGGTTCAAACTACCTAATTTTTAGTCTTCCCTTAATATTGCATAACATTTTTAGTGTTTTGACCTGTTACAAGGGTCATAAGCGTCACTCTGCATGATCTCAAGTGTGTATATGATTTAAGATTTCAAGGGATATTACAAGGTAACTTTTAACCAATTTCATAAATTTTAATTTTGCCAGTCTATAAAGATATTATTACCTAAGAATTTTATCTGGTTGATGTTATAAAAGAAAGCACAATATTTTTTGCCTTTCGTCTTCTCTGCAAAGATCTTCAAATACTTTTGGGTTAAAAATTGAATGCAGTTTTAAGTGATGGCTGCCTTGGTGGAAAACATTTAAAAATAGTTTATCTTTTCTTCCTAGTCACCCATTAACTTTACTCAGCCATCAGTGGAAGGGCATGAGGATGCTGAGAAAGATAGTTAAGTTGGTGCTCTGCTTCTTGGAGTATGGTGGGTGGATGCAGGTGGCTGTTGAGGAAATAATTTATGTCCTTAATACAGTATTTACCAGCTGGAGATCTGAGAGAAAAATGCAAGACAGTCTTCAACTATGAGTAGCTCCCTGTTTATCTTCTGTTTTGAAACTTAAATATATCATTCAGTTGATTTGGTGGGATTTTCTGTATTTATTTGGAAGTCACAGAGGATTTGGTCTGACTCGACCAAAGGCTGAGAAGAACAGATGAGAGACATTAGTTTAAAAAAGAGAGCGAGAAAAACGAACATATACAAGTCTATAATTTTGGAATTAATGAACTAAGATTCATCTATTTAAAGACATGCTGGTGTTCTAATATAAAATATTGTTTTCAGTTAGAGGAAATTACCTATTTACAACTTACTCCATTCTTCATTGTTGTAACATTTTATATTAAAATTTGATTTAAAATGTTCCTTTACTTTTCAGAGTTGCAAATTTTCACCATTGGTGTTTTAACTTCTGTGATAGTTCTTTCAAAGATATTTCTTACTATCTTCATTATAACTATGTTGGGGAAGGTTATAGAAAGAAAAATTTAAAAAATGCTACATAAGTCTTTAATATTCTCAAAGGGGTAGGTCAGTGGAACTATGCAAATTCCCAAGTTTACAAGTGCAACTATAGCATTAGTAGTAGTTAGCTTTCTTATTGGCAGAAGAGGGGACATTTTTTTCCCACAAATGTCTATTTTAGTTCCTGATAGTTATTGCAACAAAGCCATGTTGAGAGTTAGATGTTACACTCCCTTCCTAAGTTGCTGCAGACCACCTTTGCACTGCATGATTCAAATTTGTGCCTCAATAAAATTACAAACTACTGTATGTCATACTTTGAATAATTGAAAAGATAAGCATTAAATCTGTGATTGTCTACTATGTACTTTAATAATCAAAATCCTAGCAAAGCTAGCAGACCTGTAAGATTAGAACAGTTTTTACCTGTGCTTCAATTCTGTTCTTCTCTGCTTTTGTCTTTGGTGTCCAAGAAATGTCTGTTTATTTGTTTTTCTTAATTTTAACATTCTGGATGCAGTTGAGTGCACGTAAAAGAAACTCCCTGCTTGTCAGTATTTTAATTCTGTAGTACATTTGTATGAATATGAGCCAGAACTTAAAGTAGGGTGAAAGGAAAAACTGAGAAAGCCTTTCTTTCAAAGGATGAGACTATATCCTTTTTAAAGGAGAAAGTGACAATTTGGAGTGGGATTTAAAAATTGTAAATTGTGGAAAATTAAGCTGTTAAAGTCCCACATATAACCAGGTTCAATAAAGGTTTACATATGGAACTAGCTTCATATGTGTGTAGAAAGTTGCTTTTGCAGTAGGTCTGTTAAGTATAAATTTTAAAAAGCAGGCAATTGATTTGTCTTTCACCTTTTGAAACTCCTGCCCCCCCCCCTTTTTAAATTAAAGCATATCATTACTTCTTTGGATATGGATGTGCCGAATGATATTTACAGCATGAGAAGGAAACAATTGGATGTAAATCTATTTTGGAATTGCAGTCTTCTCTTGGCCTGGATCATATCCACTCACCACTATGCAATGGCTGATGTGCACTGGGAAAGGATGTGACGGGTGTAGATGTATCCAGCTTATTCTTACTTTTGCAATACTCCAAGATGTCTAAACAGGAATGTCTTTTGTAAACCTCAAGACCCTCTATTGATTATTCTCTTACATATTTATTTACTTGTTAGTGAGACACTTAAATATAATATGGACTCTGATTTACCAAGGTTTTTGGTGGTGCCTTATGAAAAGTATAACTTGTTTTCTTGTTTTTTGAGCATGTTTTCCATTTCTTTTGTTTTCTAAAAGAATATTAGATACGGTTATTTGCATTACATCTAAAAAATAAAAAAAAAAAAATTGTGTGTGTGTGCTCAGGTTCCCCCCTACTCTCTCATTTACATTGGTGTCAACTGTAAATGGTAACCAAGTAAAGGTAAATGTTGGTGTTGAGTATTGATGATCCTGAGGAAAACTGGCAGGTGCATGAGAGCTTTTCACCCGGGGTCAAAGCTGTTTCTGATACTGCAGTTGCTCTCTATAAAATCAAATACTGGCCTCAAGTAATTTGATCACTGGTGTGATTAGCCTATTACTGAGAATACTGTTTTCAGAAAGTGTGAAGTCGAAGAAGTGATCCCTGAAGATTTCACCTGTCCTGCTTTCAGCAAGAATCCAGCAATGATCTACAGCCATTTCCCCACCTTTGATTCTTGAGCACTTTGATCCTTGCAGCAAACCATAGCAGGGAAAATGAGGAAATACTTTATTTTGGCCTCATGCTTAAAACTAGTTCAAACTACAGCTTACTTCAGAGAAGTAAGTAGCGTTTTTTACTCATTGCCAAGGTTACCAGATCATGTGGGCATTGCTGGAAATGTTAAGATTCTGCTTTCGATGAAATTGGCCTCAAATATGAAGTATGTGACTGTGTATATATGTGTTGGTATGGAAGATTGGTGGGAACGAGGAGGGGGGAAATCTGGCTGTCTCTTAACTTGGAAAATAATCTTGCCAGCGAAAAAAAGACACCTGCAATTTCATACAGTGACAGATTCTTTAAAAATTGTGTGGGGTCCTCCCAGTTTAGATCAAATATTTCTTGGAGCCTTGGCATTGTAGTTGACATTAATAAATTGAAGGTCCAGAATCTTAGCCATTAGCCATGAATTGGGAAGTCACATACACAAGGAGATAAAATACAAAAGAACACAAAAATGTTACGTAAATAAACTTAGAGGGATTTTGGAATTTCTGGATTCTTTTCACCTCTTCTTTAAAGACTTTCTACTCCGTTTTAGTAGGAAGAAAGATTTAATTAGCATTTCCATATAGTGAAGTTCCATGAAATTTCTTTACCATAGATTTTCACTAACCTTGACTTTGGAGCTAGGTTGTATGTCTTGTTAATGGGAAAAAAGGCAACACAGGAAGTCTTGAAAATGGCTTGGTAGGTCCAGCTGGTAACCCTTGTATTAAGGAACCCTGATGAGTTGCCAGGAATATAGGGATGAAGACAGAATTGTCTGTAGTTCACAAAAACAAGCAAATGAACAAAAACTTAAAAGCCCAGATGAGGACTTTAGGATTACATAAGGTAAAGAACATGGATTTAGGAATCAAATAACTAATGGGTTTTTAGCTCTATATTACCTATACTAGTGTTTTTGAGACTAAGTTTCCTACCTTGTGTGGGTTAGTTTGTGTGGATACAAAGTTATAGCCCTCTCCCCTCTAGAGAGGTAAGACCTAGATGATGATTTTTAAGAGTTTCCTATTAAAACTTTTATAGAATTTCTAGAGGAAGTAGTACAAGGATTTTGGACATGTAGTCCAAATCCCTGTTTAATGTTAGAAAAAGTCTACTCATTACTTCCAAGGAGGGACTGTACAGACTGTATTGAATATTCTGTTTTTTGAAAATGTAAGTATTGGTCACTAACTTACATATTAGAGCTTACCCATAGTCTTCCCTTCACTTGGGTCTGGATTTTGCAGAGTTCATCAAGCACTTTTATGTATGCCCCAAGACTAGCATCTCGTTCTGTCCAGTGCCCAACTGTGTGGAGGTAAGGTGAGTAGAAGACACATTTCAACAGACCTATTAGACTCCCTCCTCCTGAATTGGTATTTGATCTTAGTAATATTTTTCCACCACTCAAAGCAAAGACCCCTTTCCATCCTCTCTACTTGGGGCTAAGCTTTGCTGAGACACAAAATGGAGTTTTATCGTTAAAACTTTTTGGAACCTAGAAGAGTTCAGGCATATCTAGGCTTGGTCAATGCTCAGCACTTCTGTTTGTTTTGTCATAGACCTGTGACTTCAGAATTCCAGTTGGAACATTTAAGGCTGGTTTAATTCACTTTGCTTCTCATCCCTGTAATTCACTGCTACCATCTAAAATAGAAGTCCAGGGACACCTGGCTGCTCAATAAATCATGTGACTCAATCTCAGGGTCATGAGTTCAAGCCTCATGTGGAGCCTACTTACAATAAAGAATAAATAATAGATCAAAGCCCATCCAGTCATCCTTCCTCTCTCTTCGTATTCCAGCGTTACCACCTACTATCTCCAATTCATGTTCCTATTGTGCCCCTTCCTGGCCCCCCTTTTTTTTTTTTTTTTTTTTGCATTACAGAGGGGCGTCTGGCTGGCTCAGTCAGTAGACCATGTGGCTCTTGATCTCAGGGTTAAGTTTGAACCCCGTGTTGGGCAGAGATTACTTTAAATAAGTATATAGAGACTTGCTTCCCTATTCCTTTGTGAACTTCTACTTTTTCATTAACTGGAACCTGGCTCTCAGCCGCACTTACCTTAGGACTATTTCAAGTTGAGGGTGCCCTTTTTCTCACTTTACTACTATAAGGTATAAACCAGTACATTATAGGGGCTGTTGCCTTTGTGTTACTGATTTCCACTGCCACACATTGAGGCCTTTGACACTCAGCTGTACCATCATCTATCCTCATTACTGTCATCTCTGGTTACTCTTTTACATTCATTCAGGACTTGGATGGTTCAAGAGCATCTCTACCTCCAACCCTACCATTATTCTGGGCAATATCATTGATAATGGTTGACTTTACTGTTTCTGTACCTTCACCTCCAATAATCATTTTCTTTCCTTTTTTTTCCAATACTCCTTTTCACTTCATTTAGCAAACCAATTCCAAGGCCATAGCTTGGATTGTGTCAAGAACTTATTTCTAAATGTTAAGGTCTAGGCCTATATTCATACTATTGTGATTTTTTTTTAATGTTTATTTATTTACTTACAGCATGAGAGGGGGAGAGGGAAGGAGAGAGAATCCCAAGCAGGCTCCACATGGAGCCCAATGCGGGGCTCAAGCCCATGATCTGAGCCAAAATTAAGAGCCAGATGCTTAACTGACTGAACCATCCAAGTGCCCCCATACAATTCTGATTTTTAATGTCGTATCTTTGATCTTTGCCTCCTAGTGTGTTTATGATCTCAAAAATCTCCAGTTAATCACTTTTTTCTTTGAATCTTCAGTTCACTCTGTCTCCAGGTCATTTCTTCTCCATTTAGCATAGACTGCATGGCCTGTCACTCATTCATGGTGTTTCCCCATCACTCTGGCCCTGCAGAACCTTATTTCTGGATCATTTTAGCCATCTGACCTCTTTGCTCTCATGGGCTGCTGAATATTACTGAGTACAAACCACTGATTGGTAGTACCAAAAACTCACTCAGGTAGGTGGGTTCTCAAAGCCCCAATGGTCCAGCAACCTCTTCCATTTTTAAAGACTACTTACCACTTTCACTGTTGTCAAATCCTCACCCACCACCTCTCTTCCCTCAGCAGAGGTACCCTCCTAACACTGACTTGAGCAAATTGAAGCTAACAGGAGAGCTCTAAGTTTCCCTAGTCACCACTATCAGCATTTTAAAGTGGTGTCATCAAAGACTCTTCTCTTATATACCCTCTTTGGGGGTATATAGGCTCTTGTTCACTTCCAGTTACCACTTACCACTTTTATTCTCTGATGTTTCTCAAATCATTATCACCAGTTCATGCTTGCTTGCTTGCTCTTTAATCAACTGTCTGGTAAGCATTTCTATTTGTATGATTTTAATCACTCCAAACTCATTGTGTCAAAACCAAACTTTTCTTCCTACCCCCAAACCAGTTCCTCTTTATTCCCTCCAAAAGAAGAGTGTGTTGCGTAAGCCAAAATTCTGTGAACCATCGTATATTCTTTCTGACCACTCCCTTCCTGTATGCAATTATCTCCTCTGTTCTCATTGTGATGTATTAGCTCAAGCCCTCCTCAGTTTTCCCCTGGATTTCTGCACTACTCTTTAGTCTGGTCAATCAAGTTTATCTTGCAAATTACTACCAGAATGAACTATCCAAACAGCCAGCCTGTTTAACACATTGTCCTATGGAATCTGCCCCATTTACCTTTCTAAGCTTGTCCTGTTTCCACATACACCCCCATTCACTGCTTCAGACACAGATGTTCATTTCCGAGGCTTTTTCTGGAATGCTCTCCTAGTTCTTTCATTCTCAAGATGTCAGTTTAAATGCCACCTCTTCAGAGGCCCCTTATTCTCTCCTAACAGCTTATTCTACCCCCTAATGGGACTTTGCAATATGTATTGTATTTGTTTATAAGTTCTATGAGAGCAGGAGCTTTTTTTATTTCATCTCTTTATACCCAGCAACTAGAAGAATACCCTGCATATGGTAAACATTCAATCAATGACTTGAATAAATGTTGTTTCATGCCTTTGTCCCTTCCTGTATATTGTTGTCTGTCAATTTATTGTGCTCTGTTTGGGCTGCCATGCCCTCATCCACACTTTTCCTTACTATCTCCTGTTAAAGAACAAAAACTCAACTGAGTAAATTTGAAGATCTAATTGGTTTTATTAAGTGATTCATGAGGACAGCATCCTATCTAGCAAGTTGGGGGGGGGGGGCGCTCTGAGGACCTGTACAAAATAGAAGATTTTTGTAGGAGGGAGGGTGGGGCAATGAAGTTATTAGCAAAGGAGAAGAAAGGATTGTTTCAAACAAGGTCACTTTACCTTTAGGGAATGATCAGGAGGTCTCAGGCAGATTACCATATTTTCTTTGAGGTGGGGAAGGTGGATAGAGAGGGTCCCTGTGACAGATTACCTCAATGGTACTGATCAGTTAAGACTACGTTTCTGGGGGAGGTTGAAACTGCAATTAGGTTAGATATTAAACCCCAGTTTGGTGACTTGGCCTGACATAAGTGACTTCATATTGAGCCTATGGTTGTCGTTTGAACACTGCCCAGTTTTCAAAATTCAGCCCATCCCCAAAACTCTTCTGAGAAGTCTTACAGGTTAATCCTTTCCTCCTAATGTGATGTGGATGTCCTTTCATGGAACTCTAGTAATATTTAGATTATACAGTGGTTCACAAAGTTGTGGTCTCTAGATCAGCAGTATCAGCAACACCTGGGAGTTTGTTAGAAACACAAATTCTTGGGCCCTACCCCAGACCTCTTGAATCAGAAACTCTGGGGGCAGGGCCAACAACCTGCATTTTAATAAGCCCTCCAGGTGGTTGTGATACTTGATGAAGTTAGAGAACCGCTAGACTGTATTATAGTCACAGCATTTATATCACTAGCTTCTAACACAATGCCTAGAACAAGTTTATTGTAAAGATCTTCCTTTCAAAGAACTAAAGTCCATCTTCCTGTAGCCTCATACATCAATCCAGATTCTTTTGAGGATATGAAAAACGAGTTCAACTGCCTCTATTTGGCATCCTTTCAATATTTGACAATAACTTTTTTTTTTTTAACCTCCCCATCCTTCAACTTCAATCTTCTGGCTTAATATTAATTTTTTCTTACGTGTTATGACTTTGAGCCTCTTAAAATTCAAACACATTGAATTTATCTGAAAAAATTCCAACTTCATTTCTATCTTAAATACATACTCAGAACATCCTTTAGCTTTCAAGCTAAAATTCTAAAGGTGGAACTCTATGTGTAGTGTCACCCCAACACAATGGAGTTCGCAACGAATTTGACCAACATTCCATTTGCATAGTTGGAGATGTACAGTGGAAATCAAAGGTGGTCTGAAGCTCCGTGTATTCTCTCAAAGAATCTGGCCTTGGTAACATGAAGTAATTCTGTATTCTCCTACAACTGAATTGGTGGTTCTCAGCCCTGGTAGCACATTGGAATCATCTGGAGAGCTTTACAAAACCATCCCTGACACTCCCATCCCAGACCAATTGAATTAGAGTATCTTGGAGTAGCATGCAAGCACCAGTATTTTTTTTTTTTTTGAAGAGCTTTTTTGAGATACAATACCATAAAATTCACGTGTTTTTATGAGTCAAAGATTCTTAGTAGATTTACAGAATAGTGCAACTATCATCACAATCTAACTTTGGAATGTTTCCATTACCCCAAAAAGAAACTTCATGCCCCTTCAAAGTCATCCCGTTTCCACTCCCAGCTCTAGGCAGCCATGAGTCTACTTACGTCTCTGTAGATTTGCCTTTTCTAAACTCAAGCATTAGGATTAAAAAAAAAAAAGTTTCCAGGTGATTTTAGTTATGCAGCCAAGAGTTGAGAACCACCATTCTAAATGCATTATAGGGAGTCTTAATGATTGTTAAGAGCTGTGTATAATAAGGGTGTTCACATATTTTTATGTAGTGCCTTCCACCTATGCCTGTGCATTCAGCCACCACTAGTGTGACAAGATCATTAATTTGATAATGGCACTTAGTAGGCTATTCTATTATTTCCCCTGTATACCTTTTAGAATCATATTAATTGCCTCCCATGCTTTTCCCAACCTTATTTCAAAACATCTCTAGTCTTTTTTCCGTTTTTCTTACAAATTACCAGCAATAGAAGTTATCTCCAGAGCATTCTCCCTGAGATAATACAGTCTGCAGAAATGACTGCAACATACCGGTGTTGTTCCCATCCAAGAAATTGTTTTCCTTTCAGTATCTTTCACATTGGTATTTCTTCTTTAAATGTTTTCTGTTTAACTTATCTGACAAATATAATGATTTTTGCACTAATATTTCTAAAAGTTTTGGGGGGAAATATATTTATTGTTTTTTGTTTGTTCGTTTGTTTGTTTAATAGCACATGAACATTTGTTTAAAAAAAGTACTAAGAAGGGGCGCCTGGCTGGCTCAGTTGGAAGACCATGTGACTTGACTTCGGGGTCATGAGTTTGAGCCCCAAGTTTGTAGAGATTACTTAAATAAAAATAAAAGCTAAACCCAAAAAAACAAATAATCCAGTAAAGAAATGGGCAAAAGACATGAATAGACACTTCTCCAAAGAAGACATCCAGATGGCCAACTGACACTGAAAAAATGCTCAATATCACTCATCATCAGGGAAATACAAATCAAAACCACAATGAGATACACCTCACACCTGTCCGAATGGCTAACATTAACAACTCAGGCAACAACAGATGTTGGCAAGGATGTGGAGAAAGAGGATCTCTTTTGGATTGTTGGTGGGAATGCAAGGTGGTGCAGCCACTCTGGAAAACAGTATGGAGGTTCCTCAAAAATTAAAAATAGAACTACCCTACGACCCAGCAATTGCACTACGAGGTATTTATCCAAGGGATACAGGTATGCTATTTCAAGGGGACATATGCACTTCCATGTTTATAGCAGCACTATCAACAATAGCCAAAGTATGGAAAGAGCCCAAATGTCCATCGAGGGATGAATGGATAAAGAAGATGTAGTATATACATACAATGGAATATTACTCGACAATCAAAAAGAGTGAAATCTTGCCATTTGCAACTACGTGGGTGGAACTCAGGGTATTACGCTAAGGGAAATTAGAGCAAGACAAAAATCATATGACTTCACTCATACGAGGACTTTAAGAGACAAAACAGATGACCATAAGGGAAGGGAAACAAAAATAATATAAAAACAGGGAGGGGGACAAAACAGAAGAGACTCTTAAATATGGAGAACAAACAGAGGGTTACTGGAGGGGTTGTGGGAGAGGGGATGGGCTAAATGGGTAAAGGGCATTAAGGAATCTACTCCTGAAATCATTGTTGCACTATATGCTAACTAATTTGGATGTAAATTAAAAAATAAATAAAATAAATAAAAATAAATAAAACTTAAAAAAAATACTAAGAATAAATGAAAAATGACCCTCCACCAAAAAAAGACCACTGCTTGGCACCTGGGTGACTCAGTCAGTTGAGTGTCTGACTTAGGCTCGGGTCATGATCTTGCAGTTTGTGGTTTCGAGCCCCATGTCAGGCTCTGTGCTTACAGCTCAGAGCCTGGAGCCTGCTTCGGATTCTGTGTCTCCCTTTCTCTCTGCCCCTTCCCTGCTCATGCTGTCTCTCTCTCAAAAATAAACATTTAAAAAAATTAAAAAAAAAAAGACCACTGTTAAGATTTAACCAAATTTACTTTCACACAGCTATCTGTGCATATTTATGTATGCATATATGCAAATATGTACACTTTTACATAAATGATGTCACACACTACTGTTTGGTAACTTGATTCTTTTACTTAGTAATAAGAACATTTGTATAAGACAAAAATACAGAGTTGTATTCTTTTTAATGCATGTATAGCTTGCATTAAATGGAATCTTAAAGATTTTTAAGAATTGTGTGTATTGAGGACATTATTTCTTTGTCTTGTGTTGCAAATTTTTGATCACCTTGTTATTAGTCTTTTATTCTTATTTATTATTTTTTCTTTATAAAAGTTATTATTTTATTAAGATGTCAACTTCTTTAATTTTATAATTCCTGGTTTTCCTGACATGCTTACAATGACTTCCTCTACAAGATAATAAAAATACCTCCTTACCTGCTTAATACTTTTTTTTTGTAGTTTATTAATTTATTTTGAGAGAGACAGAGACAGCACAAGTGGGGGAGGGCAGACAGAGGAGGAAAGAGAGAATCCCAAGCAGGATCCATGCTGCCAGCATAGAGCCCAGTGTGGGGCTTGAACCCATGAAGCTGTGAAATCATGACCTGAGCTGAAACCAAGAGTCTGATGCTTAACCGACTGAGCCACCCAGGCACCCCTTGCTTAATACTTTTCTAGTTTTATTCTCTATACTAAATTTTTGTTCTATCCTGAATCAATTGGTGTGAGGAGTGCCACGTTTCTTTAGATTATTCCTCTGTTGACTACATTTCTTAAATTTCTTATAGCATACTCATTCATTCTTCAAAGTATCTGAGCATCTATGCATATGTAAATATAGTCATTCCAAAACCTCTACTATGCAACCATAATTACTTATGAGGATATATCTCATGTACTGGCTGTAATAATTTTCTATTGCTGTGTATCCATAATATCACAGTTTTAGCCATTTGGCACGGCACGCATTTATCACCTCACCATTTCTGTTGGGCAGGAGACAGGGCACAACGTTGCTGGGTCCTCTGCTTCTGGGTCTCACTAAGACTATAATCAAAAGTGGTGGTTGAGGTTGTGGTCTCATTTGAAACTTAGCTGGGGAAGAATCCCTCTCAAGCTCATGTCGTTGTTGTAGCATTTAGTTCCTGTGGGTTGTTGGACTCAAGGCCTCCATTTTTGTTGGCTGCTGACAAGGGGCCATCCTAAGTTCCTTGGTGCATGGATTTTTCTAGCATGGCCAATTGTTTCCTCAAAGCCAGCCAGGGGAAGAGTTTACTAGCAAGACACATGTTACAATCTTATATAATCATGTGCACATAATCACATATATCCTGTCACCTTTGCTGTATTCTGTTGGTTAGAAGTAACAGGTCCTGCTTACACTCATGGGGAGAAGGTCACAGAGGGTGTGAATGCCAAGAGGCAGTGATTGTGGGGTGCGACCTTCCTTCCTGCACACAGTCAGCATGAGTAATATGCTGTATCAGCCTAAGACTGAAGTGCCTGAGAAAATGAGCTAACTTCCTTAGGCTTAACAACATTCACAATTTCCGTACTTTCCCATTCAAATCAGATTGAAAAAAAAAAGTGTAATGGCTTTTTTTCTAGTGTTCATGAGAAGAAAAGCAGTAACTTTTTTTTTTCACTTGAGCTAAACTTCTATAAAACTACTCCAATTTGGGGTAATTATAATTGTCCTTTGGCCAATCCCCCTCTTACATTCAATGGAAATGATCTTTTCTTCTTCTTAGAGAAAGAGAAACCTCCAAATCTCCTCACATCTACTACAGTGTGTTCTGAGTTACTTGGCCCTACTGGTAGTTCTCCTCTGAAAACATTCCAAATTGTTCCCATCTTTTTTATTGTGTATGCAAAGCATTCTTTTAGTCTTTAAGCTATAATTCTGGAGGAAGGAATCAAATCTTGAATTTTTTAATTCATGAGATTCACAGTATGCATAGCGAAGAGTCTTTGCAAATTTGCTTCCTCTTCATTCATTTTCTTATCTTTGTAGCCTCATGCTTTTGGAAGCTGTCAGCAAAAATTGCTGTATTTTCCATTCCTAATTTTCATTCACAAATATGGAAATGTGAGGATTTCCTCATCATTGAAATTATGCTCTTATCTTTCCCATGTATCCTGAGAGTTTCTATTTTGTTTCTAGGGATGGATTAGTTGGGGATTTAGTAAGCTGATTTCTTGATATGTGGTAATAAAAGATAGGAGGCAAGAGACCAGAAGCAGAATTTAGAGTTTTAAAGTTTCATCCCAACTTTGTAAACTAATAATTTTTATTTATTTATTTATTTATTTATTTATTTATTTATTTATTTATTTTCAATATATGAAGTTTATTGTCAAATTGGTTTCCAAGCTAATAATAATTTCTATCCAGAGCACCTGAGGGACTCAGTCAGTTGAGCATCTGACTCTTGATTTCCGTTCAGATCATGGTCCCAGGGTTGTGGGATTGAGCCCGACACTCAGAGCAGAGTCTGCTTGGAATTCTCTCTCCCTCTCTCTCTCTCTCTCCCCCCTCCCTTCCTCTGCCCCTCTCCTGCTTGTGCACACTCTCTTTAAAAAAAAACAAAAGAAGAATGGGGTGCCTGGGTGGCTCAGTCGATTGAGCGTCCGACTTCAGCTCAGGTCACAATCTCATAGTTTGTGAGTTCGAGCCCCGCGTCAGGCTCTGTGCTGACAGCTCAGAGCCTGGAGCCTGCTTCAGGTCCTGTATCTCCCTCTCTCTCTGCCCCTCCCCTGCTCATTCTCTCTCTCTCTCTCTCTCTCTCTCTCTCTCTCAAAAATAAAATAAAAACATAAAAAAAGATTTAAAAAAATAAATAAATAAAAGAAGAAGAATAAGGATTACTGATAGACGAGTCCTATATATCCATTTGCCTATAGACATGTTTACATCTCAGCAAGGGGTGCTGGCTTTGTGTGTTGTTTTACAGTTCTTTTCAGGGATATATTTAATATTCTGCTTTAAGTTCTGCTTTAAGTTCTATGTATACATGCACATATATATACATATATCCTATCATGTCTTAGAATGACATAGCCCTAAGATTGCCAGCTTTTCAAATGTCAACTTTTCCATGCTTCTTCTGCTGATAGACTAAATTGTTTCTAAAACATGGCTAACGCTTGCATGAAAAATGTGTCTGGGAAATATTATATATAAATAGTCTAGTTCTACCTTGTTTTTTCTAGTAGTACTAATTAGGCTACCATTGCATAATAAATATTTGTTTACCAAGCAAAGGTTTGTCTGATTTGTGGGATGTGTTGAGGCTATGGGAGACGATGAGTGGACAGGTGGAGGGAGAAGGAGATACTGTGCTGACTTCACATGAAATTCCCAGTTTTGAAGGTGTTTCTCTGTTAAGCTGTATTTTTCTTTTCTTTAATTTTTTTAATGTATTTATTTTTGAGACAGAGAGACCAAGCACGAGTGAGGGAGGGGCAGAGAGAGAGGGAGACACAGAATCCGAAGCAGGCTCCAGGCTTTGAACTGTCAGCACAGAGCATGATGTGGGGCTCAAACTCATGATCATGACCTGAGCTGAAATCAGCCTCTCAACCCACTGAGCCACCCAGGTGCCCCAAGCTGTGTATGTCAATAGTTGTTATCTGCACTCTCTCTGGTTTGCAGAAAGGGAGGAAAGAGAAAAACATTTGCATTAATCTTAAGGAGAACAGGTTTTTGATAACTAAGATCATGATGAAGGGAAGAGCAGTAGATGAAAAATACAGTGTTAGAGTATTTTGATGTGGTTATAGAAGAAGCTAGAATGAAATGTGAAAAACCCTGGCATTAGGGCCTTTCTAATAGAAATTGAGGTATAAGGTGCTCCCTCTTCTGCCCCACCCCCTCCTTTTCAAGGTACTCCTTTCCAAGTGATCAAGAAGCATTACTTTTCTGGCTAAAAAAGTAGAGCTGAAGCCCAATGCCAAAGCAACTGCAGGCTCAGTTCTGGAAAGCAGACTGAGAAAAAGGTGGCAGGAGGGGAAGGGCAGAGTCATTACCACAGATCAGGTGCAGAATGGAGATCTGTGAAAATCAGAATGGAGTGGCATGTCACAGGATGAGACTCATGCCATCAGGCCTGCCATAAGGGACAGAGGAAATCCACAGCCTGTCACGGGAGCAGGATACCACTGGTACAAAATAAAGTGGAGGAAGAATGAAGAGTGAGTGACCCATGCTCACATGGCACAAGGTGAAACCACAGTCCCTCATTTCTTTAAAGTAGCAGGATAGGTTCCTAGAGCAGAAAGCCAGCAAGCATTCCTCTTGAATTCGTGTCTAAAACATATTCTCAGGGGCACCGGGGTGGCTCAGTCGGTTAAGCGTCCGACTTTGGCTCAGGTCATGATCTCACAGTCTGTGAGTTCGAGCCCCGCGTCGGCCTCTGTGCTGACAGCTTGGAGCCTGGAGCCTGCTTTGGATTCTGTGTCTCCCTCTCTCTCTGCCCCCCTACTCATGCTCTGCCTCTCTCTGTCTCAAAAATAAATAAAAACATTAAAAAAATTAAAAAAAAAAAAAGAAAGGCATTCGTGCAAGTGAGGGACCCCAAGACATCATTAGCTTCAAGGTGTACCTATCTCTGCTGGGTGAAACAGAGGCATCTGGGGGAGCCCTGGATTCAAATCCCAATTCTGTTACTTAGTAGCTTTGGAATCTTGGGCATTTACTTCTCTCTGAAGCTCTCTGAGGCTTACCTATAAAATAGGGATCATGCCAATCTTTCTGGTTTGTCAATGCAAACCAGGAGAATGTATGTTAAAGCACCTGGCACAGTGCCACAACTGCTAATATTGATGACTCTATAGGGTGCTACATTTTGGTAGGTATAGTTGTTGATGAAGAAGTGAACACTGACTATTCTGGTCATTCTTGTTTAGAGCTCTAATTCTTAAACATGGAGGAATGTGTCTTTAACTCATTTCAATGTTTCAAGGATCAGCTGAGTGGACTGAATACTTTGAGACTGTTTTCTTTATTTAGAAGATGGCACTGTATCATCTTAGAGAAGCTTCCATTCTAGGGATGCTAGGTCTGCACTGTAATCCTTGATGTCAGGATTGGGAAAATAATAACTCTTGGAATGACTGGAGCTGCTGAGAGAAAGAACTGTGGGCAGATCAAGTAGAAGGGGAACCATGAGAGCCACTTTTTTCCGTTATGGCCTGAGGTCAGCTGTGAAAGATGCAGAGCTGAAGTGAAGCCTAGACATGATCTGGGCTTACTCTCTGATTTTACACATGAGCAACTGGGGCCTAGAAAGGTGAAGTTCACTGCCCAAGGTTATGGGGCTGATTAGAGTCATTTCCAGGACTGGGATCGTGGAGTTCTGCCTCCCACGTTATCCGTTTTTGTTTTTGTTTTTGTTTTTTCCACCACACTGAAATTTGCTCTTGCCTCATTCTGCACTTATGCCCTTTCTTTCTGCCTCCTCCATGCGCCACCCCCATTGGTCACCTTGGAGGACTTGCCATACAATTCCCATACTGACTTATTTAGGCTTCTGCTTCTAAGTCCGCGAGTGTGTATGTGGAGTTCGCCAATTGGTGGATTTCTTGATTGGTGGAAACCAAGAACTGAATCAGCAGTGTGGAGCCACCGTTGAAGCAATCACAACATGGAACAGTCAACAACAATACGGCACGGCAGGGTCCGGAAGTTTTGACCACTCCAGCTTGACAGAGATGTTAAGAACCTGGAGAGCATCCAGGGACAAGCACTGAAAACAGTGGGTGGAGTAAGAAAGGAGGATTCTCAGAAGAGATAAAAGGGATTTGTGATTATTTATCTTGGAGAAGAAAAGGCTGAGGGTGGCTTTCCAAAAGAATTTCAAATATAAGGCATCTTTCCCGAGGATGGAATGAGAGCTAAGATAACTGCCACAAGAGCTTTTAGGCTACAGAGGTTTTCAACTTTAGCTGCTCATTAGAGTCATCCAAGGAGCTTTTGAAAACAGTCAATGTCCAAGCTGCACTTCACAACAATAAAATCAGAAGCTTTAGTGTCGGGAGCTAAGTGTCAGTGATTTTTAAAATGCTTTCCAGGTGATTTCAATGGGCAAACAAGAACCTGGGCTAAGAGTGAAGACAAAAGCCCCTTACCTGCTAAGGGTTATGTGATTTTGGAGAGGCCCTGAGTGGAGTGTGTGATCTTCCTATTTGGAAATGGTTTAAGTATATAATAGACCCTTAGCTTCTTGGAGTGTAGATAGATATAGATAAACACATCTGTAAATATAGCTGTCTGTATCTACATCTATCTGTCTGTCTATTATCTCTGTGCCCCTTAGAGATAGGTTTTGATGTGGTAGCCTTTTTCAGATGCAGTAGTTCTCAATCCTGGTTGTGCATCAAGTTTAATCTTTGTTAGAATCAAGATCATATTTGTGAGAATCAGGGTCAGTATGCATTAAGATCAAACTGCGGAGCTTTAAAAACACAGAGATATCAGGGCACCTGGATGGCTCAGTCAGTTGAGTGTCTGACTCTTGATTTTGGCTCAGGTCATTATCCCAGAGTCATGGGATCGAGCGCCACATCAGGCTCTGAGCTGAGCGTGAAACCTGCTTAAGATTCTCTCGCTTTCTCCCTCCCTCTATCCCTCTCCCCTGTTCACACTCTTTCTGTCTTAAAAACAACTGCCCCCCAAAACCAGAGATATCTAGGTTCCACCCCAGAATAGTGAATCAAAATCTCTTAGGCAGGACCCAGACTATAAACTTATATATGTTATATATATAGTTAGCTAGATTTATATATAGTTAGCTAGACTAACTACATATACATGTAGTTATATATAGATATATAAATCTAGCTAACTATATATATGTGGTTATTACATATAACTACATTATATATATGGAGTTATATATATGTATATATGTGTATATATATATAGTTAATACATATGACTACATATACATAATGTAGTTATATACAGCTATCTATAAATTTATGTAGCATAGCTCTATGGGTAATTCTGATGTACAGTGTTGGGAATCACTTTCTTTTTTTAAAAAAATGTTTATTTATTTATTTTTGAGACAGGGTGAGCGGGGAGGGGCAGAGAGAGAGAGAGAATCCCAAGCAGGCTCTGCACTGTCAGCACAGAGCCCAAAGCGGGGCTCAAACCCACGAACTGTGAGAACATGACCTGAAGCTGAAAGTCAGACATTCAACCGACTGAGCCACCCAGGTGCTCTTTGAGGAAAAGTGTTTAACTGGAGAGGAGGAGCATGTTGGAAGGGAGAAGGGAGCAGAGTTGGCAGGGGTTCATGGGCCAGATTATCACGTGCACAGCCATCCACCTTAGTTTTAAACACTCTAACAGAGCAGGCAGCCTCCTGAGCTGCTGAGATCTTAGTGTAAAAAACAAGGGTTAGCGACACCTCAGGGAGGTCATGCTCTCATAATCCTTGCTTTCCTAGTTGCTCCAAGGCCCACGGAAGCAAGGTTTTCTCCAGACTCCATGTTCACGCATTGTGATTTCATATTCTGAAAAATTTACATATTAATCTGATAGAAGAGTTGAGAGGAGAATGGCCAGATGATGTCTATGTATTCTAGGAAATTTTTCTTTCCTTTTTTAATGGAAGAAAGAGGAGAAAGATGCAACAAGAGTGAAGAATGTTGGGGTAGGGCTTCCTTCGAAGGCCAGAGAATTCCAGGAAATGGCAATGGAGAAGCTGTGGCCAAGGCCTTTGAGAGGAAGGTGGGTTTCCTCCTCTCCGCAGAGTTACCAGCTCCCGCTGTGTCATTTCAGCTCTGCGAGGCTCTGCGTGTGGCTACCAGTGAGAAAAGAACCCCTGTGACAGCTAAGACCTGCATTAGCACTGCCAGAACCTTGGCGTGGCTAGGCCTTGACACCCACAGTTGGGCCCCATGTTCTCCTGTTGAACATAAGTCATTTCCCACATCATCATCAGACAAGGCCACTTTGTGATCATGATGGAAAAGACAAAAATAAGACCACTCTGTGATCATCTCTGAAAAGAGACAAAAACATGAACGTTATCCAAATCACAAAAAATGGCCAAACGTCTCCCTATGCTGGCTAACACAAATGGCCACTGCTTCCCTACAAATTCCCATTTTTAGCTTTGCTTCATTCTTCCTGGTTTCTAGATAAAATTTAGCAAGAAATCCGGTCAGAAAATTATCTCTGCTTCCTAATAGCAACCAATCCACAGCAAAGCTCTGCTTCCCGAACCATCCTCAAAATCACCTAACACAAATTCATTTTATAATCAATCCTCTCTAACACCCTCTTACTGAGATCTCCCACAGTCCTGATGGAGCACATTCTCCCTTGTTGCAATGAGTAATCAACCTGTTTCACTACTGGTGTGTGCCTGGTGTCTTTGGCTGGTTGGCATTGCTACAACACAGTTTGGGTGTGGGCCCTATTCTTTTCTAGTTTGGGAGAATAAGGATGGAGGAGACCCATATAGTCAC
This sequence comes from Panthera tigris, assembly GCF_018350195.1. NCBI lineage: Eukaryota > Metazoa > Chordata > Mammalia > Carnivora > Felidae > Panthera > Panthera tigris. The sequence goes on from NC_056666.1 coordinate 37,106,060, forward strand.
ACTCCTTTTTGGGGCCCCTTCTCCCTCTCTGGACTAAGGAAAGAGTCATCAGCAGTGACACATGAGATTATAGGCAGTACCTTGAGTTCCATATCCTCCAGCTAAGTGATCAGTGCATCAATATATGTTCTTGCCTATCGTAAATAAACTCCTGTGGTGGTATTTAAAAATGGTTAGCCTAAAAGACTGTCCAAAGGTTGAAACTGTCGTTTTAACACGTTGCCACTCTGCCCTCTCTCACCGTAGCTCTGGGCTGTAGTGTCAGGGTGTGGAATCTATGTTGAGAATTTCTCCATTCACTCAGAGCCGCTTATCGCTCTCGGTTAATCAGCCAAGAGTTTCCTGCTGAGACTAGTTAGTTACATAAATGTTGCAAACTCTCCTCTCTATTCTGAGAATGAGACAAGAAAATCAGGGGAACAGAGATCAGAAGAAACTGCATACAAGTAGAAAAGGACTACAATTAATTTTCTGGAGTTAAAGAGAAAAGTTATGATTTTCCTTCCTTGGTAGGGAAGGTAGAGTAGTGGGGCAGGATTGTCAACACGTCGGGATAGGAGACAGCCTCTAATTAGATTGTTAAAATATTCTTCAGGACTGATGAAATTTTCAGTGAAAGCAACAACTTTTCTTGTCATTTCATTATTCACCTCTTTCCTAAGAAAGCTATGTTTAATCCCATGGGCTAGCAACAGCCCAAATAAACACAGTGCTACAGCTGTGCTTGGTAGCCTTTTTCGTGTCTTTTTTTCCCCACCCCTCCTGGAGTTAAAGTGTAGCATGGTATTTATAAGCAGTGGACTTTGAAATCTTGCAAGCCTGAGTTCAAATTCTGCCCTACCATTTCTAGGTACGTGACCTTGAGTAAGTTATTTACTTCTCCCTAAGCCTATGTGTTCTCATTTTTAAGAAGTCGAAATAGCAGTTTCTCCCCCAAATGTGGGGCAACCCGATGGGTGGAAGCTTGCAGCACGGGAGGTGAAAGAATTCACCCGAGGCAGAACAAGGGAGATAGAAGTTTGTTGAATGCACTGGAAGGGAGCTGCATGCAGGACAGCAGAGCAGAGACTGTTATGAGGCAGGGGTGTGGGCTGTATTTTAAGGGGAGGAGGAGGAGGTGTGGGAATATATGTAATTTTCCTTTTTTGTTACCTGTGTCCGGGTTTATGTAACCCATTGGTCAGCTAGGGATTATGGATACTTTGAGGTGGGTCACCTGATGGCCCTGTCTGTATTCAGCCAAGAGGCTGGGGTCACCTCACTCAGGCTTGCATCGGTCAAGCCTGTTGCCCAAAAGGGGCCTCTACATCTGTTTCATAGGCTTTCTCTGGGGGTAAAATGAGATGGTGCACGAATAGCACTTACACGGTGCCTGGCACACTGGAAGTGCCTGATACAACTAGTAATGGTGATGATTGACATTAATATTCTTTGTCATTAGTTTTATTTCTTTAAGACCTTGGGCTGACAGAAGTTAGGCTATCCCATGTGGAATCGAACACAGCATAGTGAAGAGTCATCAACATTTTCAGTATCACCTGTGTTACCAGGGCTTTTCACAACAGGGTCAATCAAGTACTTGAAAAGCAGTAGTCAGGGAGCAAACGACAGTCTTTGGGGAAAAAAAACAAAACAAGCTTTTTATATAAATTAGTTTTAGACTTAAAGAAACATTGCAAAAATAGTCCGGTTTCCCTTCACCCAGCTTTCTCTAATGTTAACATCTTACCAAACCGTAGCACGATTGCCAGAATCGGGGACGTAACATCGGCAGAGCACATTCAAAACTAAGTCCTTCTTCATATGCCACCAGTGTTTACACTAATGTCCCTTTTCTGTTCTAGCATCCTACCTAGGATCCTATGTGGAATCCCAGGTTACATTTAGTTATTATTTCCTTCAGTCTCCTGCGGCCTAAGACAGTTCCTCATTTTCCTTGTCTTTCGCGACTTCAATGCTTTTAAAGAGTAGTAGTCAGTTATTTCGTCCAGTGTCCCCCACTCTGGGGTTGTCTTATGTTTTTTCGTGACCAGACTCAATCTTTGGTGAGGATACCACAGAAATGTTGTGTTTTTCTTAGTACATCATCTCCTGTGGTTCGTGATGTGGGTATTGATAGGTCTTATTATGGGAGATGTTGACCTTGGTCACTTGGTTATGATGGTTTCTGTCTGATTTCTCCACCATGAAGTTACTGCCTCTTAGTAGTTAATAAATACCTTGGAGGAGATACTTTGAGACTATGTAAACTCTGTTCCTCCTCAAATTCTCACCCACTAATTTTAGCATTCATTGGTGGATCTTTTCTCCAATTATTACAGTGGTATTTGCCTAATGGTGAGTTTCTATTTCTTGCTTTCCTTCTACTTTTATTAATTGGAATTCTACTCTATAGGAGAGCTCTCCTTTCTCCCCCATTCATTTACTTCATTGATTATATACTTATATTAGCATGGACTTGTGAATATATTTTTTCCTTTGGGTTAAAACCCATTATTATCCTTATTCATATTGTTGCTTGAATTGTTCCAGTTTTAAAAAAAACATAATTCGTTGTCTAGTTTATTCACTACTTCCTTTCTTCCCTTTCAGGGTGATATTTGAAGAGATCAAAGAGGTCAAACAGTTCCTCACCCCTGTGGTTAAACAGAACTAACTATGCCTATTAATTTAAAGATTTCCAGAGGAACCCACCACTTCTCTCACCAACCAATTCCAGTGTTGACACTGGAGTTGCTCAGAAATATTCTTTCTGAAATGAATCATGCTCCTTCTAAAATTTATTTGCCCTTGTGTCACTCCTAGTAGAGACAAAAAATTGCTGGGGGAGTATATCATAGCATATTGGCATTTAAATATGCCCAGGGTCAATTGGATAGAAGCCAAGACCTCCCAGGCCCACTTTCTCCATCGTTCACTTTATTTCATGCATCCTGTTTGGGGAGCACATCCTCCCATTATCCTCACTAACAGGCCTGAGTGAGTCTTAGAACTTACGCAGACTCTTGAGTGAGAATTCTGGAGTACTGGTTCTAGTGTTACCTTTTCCCAGATTCCCTGACCCAGGAGACAAAAGGATAATGGCAATGTGAAGGAGATGCAAAGATAGTCCTGCCTGATTTGTGCTTAACCCCAAACAGGGAGTTATGAAGAATTGTCATGAACACTCATTTACCAGTGGTTTTCAAACTTTTTAAAACTTTGGTCAACCTAAACAAGGCAAATGACCTACAGCATTGGGGCGCCTGGTGACTCAGTTGGTTGAGTGTCTGACTCTTGATTTCAGCTCAGGTTGTGATCCCAGGGTTATGGGATTGAGCCCTGCGTGGGGCTCTGCACGGAGTGTGGGGTTTGCTTAAGATTCTCTCTCTCCCTCTCCATCTGTCCCTCTCCCTTGAGTGTATTCTCTCTTTCTCTCTCTTAAAAAAAAAAAGACCTACCACATCAATTCCTACTTTATGGAAAAAAAAAAAGAAAGAAATTGAGGGTAACAAAGATTTGGAGAGGAATAAAATAGCAAAAGAGCAATCAAAATGGTAATATGTGGGGCGCCTGGCTGGCTTAGTCAGTGGAGCATGTGACTTTTGATCTCAGGGTTGTAAGTTCAAGCCCCACATTGAGTGTAGAGATTATTTAAAAATAAAATTTAAAAAAGTGGTAATATGCAAGTGGTTATGTAAAAACAATAGGATCAACCAGCAAAACAAAACATTCCTTAACATGAGAGCAGCAACTCAAAACTAGCTCAGCCTGATCTTAATGATGCCCTGATCCCTGACAGTCTTTCCTGGAAACTGGGAACCCCGATTTTTACACATAGAGGACATAGGAGGGGCTGTGCAACATTGCTAAAGGCTGTATGGTATCTTTATATATGTGATGTGTATATATATATACATATATATATATCTGAGGCCTCAGTAAACTCAAGTTATCTGGTCTTTTTTTTTTCTTTTAATTTAGAGAGAGTGTGAGTGAGGGAGAGGGGCAGAGGGAGAGAGAGAATCTTCAGCAGGCTCCACGCTCAGCACGGAGCCCATGTGGGGTTGGACCCTCTGGGACCATGACCTGAGCTGAAATCAAGAGTCAGACGCTCAACCCACTGAGCCACCCAGGCGCCCCTATCTGGTCATTTTTGAATACAGATACCAGAGTTTCCAACCTAACAGTTCAGTTACAAGGTTATTAGTAAGTACCACTCAATGGTAAATAAAAATAGAAGTTAACAGTGTTGGCTTTGAAGACAGACTTTTTTGCAACCTCTCTCAGAGAAGATATTTGGTCTCTTGTTTTACAGTTAAGTAAGATGGAGGGATGGTTAGAAGGGGAGAGGAGACGGAGCTGCTGAAATACAGGAATAATAATCTCTGTGAGGCTCCTTGGGTATTGTCATAACGCGCTGCCGTGCCCCTTGCTGCCATCCCTGGAGGGGATGTCGCAGATGAGACAGAAGAGAAATAGAAACTGTGTTAGAACCTCGGATTTACCTTCTTTTCTACTCCTCTGTGTCCTTTCAGGCACATTTTTTTTGTTTTTAATCCCATTCAGTCATCCACCCCCACCGCATGACTATTTCTTACTGTCTGGCCTGACATTCAAGGCTTGCTCTGTATTAGGCCCTTTACATATGCCCATTTTCTCCCGAAACCTCAACTCAACCCTGCAAGGTAAGCACCTTTTCATAGATTTCTTGAAAACAAGGTTCGAGCAACACGGCCACAAACTGGAAAGTGATGGAGGCAGGACTCAGCCCTGGACCTCGGCGCCTAGGCGGTGTCCTAGCACTGCACTGCGCCCCAGCCGGTGGCTCTGGGGGGCTCTGCTGGCCAAAGACGAAGCCTGCCTTCACCACAGCCGGGCCCTGGGCTGCTCCTGCCCCGACACTGAGTGCCCGGGACAGCGCCCGCCCCCTCTTCGCAGCCGGCTCTTTCACTTAGGAGGACTTTAGGGCTTTGCTTTGTTGGAAAGTTTGGCACTTTCTTTTCTTATTGGTTTAAAGAGTTATTTCAAAAAATCAATTCTAGCACGTTATTGAAACATTCAAACCGACCCCAAAGCTTAAAAATTTAAGCAGAAGTGGAAAATGTCCCTTACTTCATTTTTCATTTCCTGACCCCAACCCCTTCTCTCCAGATAGAGCTACTATTAATTGTTTAGTGAATGCTTTTTCTGACTTTTCTTTTTTCTTTTTTTTAAGATTACTTATTTTGAGAGAGAGAGAGAGAGAGAGAGAGAACAAGTGGGGGAGGAGCAGAGAGAAGGAGAGACAGAATCCCAAGCAGGCCACCACACCACTGGCGCAGAGCTTGATGCGGGGCTTGAACTCACGAACCAGGAGATCATGACCTCACCTGAAATCAAGAGTCAGACGCTGAACCGACTGAGCCACCCAGACACTCCCAGCTTTTCTATATGTATATAAATGTGTGTGTGTGCATGTATGTGTGTTGAGGAAGTTTTCCTGGCTTCTCAGTTGTCTGTAATCTATATATCTTTACTTTTTTGTTTTTTAATGAAAGTTTTCTTTTATTGAACTTTATGCATATAATTTTGCCAGTAAAACAAAAAGTACAAAATAAAAAATAGATAATATGGTACAACTTTCAATGATCGATAGTTTTTTCATTCCATCAATGTATTTTTTTTAATTGAGGTGTAGTTGATTCACAGTATTACATTAGTTTCAGGTGTACATATGTATCTTTATTCTAATCACGGTCTACACCAAATCAGAACCTATAGAGGCATAAGAGAAATGTACACTAAAATTTTTTTCAATGGTTTGTTTGTTTTTTTTTTTTTTTTGAGAGAGAGAGAGAGAGAGACAGAGTGCCAACGGGGAAGGGACAGAGAGAGAGGGAGACAGAATTCCAAGCAGGCTCCAGGCTCTGTACTGTCAGCACAGAGTCTGATGTGGGGCTTGAACTCACGAACCATGAGATCATGACCTGGCCAACTGAGCCACCCAGGTGCCCTGAGAAATGTACGTTTAATCTGCACAGCACCCAACCCAAGGGACACCTATTCCTGATGTGTGTATAGGAGTACAGGAGCGCTGGGGCTGGAGAAAGGGTGGAAGGTGGGATCCCTCTAGGGTGACCCTGAGGTTGCCGGTGGTGGGGGGGGGGGGGCAAGAGCACATGAGCTCTGGGGGGAAGACTAGCTGCCCAGCCTCACAAGCAACTGGCCTGACCTGCCAGGGTGTACTCGCACTCCCCAGGCTGTGAAATGACTCCGGTGTGTAAGTCTGCTGCTCAGGGGGAGGGAAAGTGGGGTGGGGAGGCAGGAGGAGGAATGTGGGCAGGGCCAAGTTTAGAATTACAAGTGCAAGTGCCGCAGAGGAGTTGGAACCACACTTTAAATAGCCAGCACCTTCCCCTTCCCCCTTAGATAATTCTTCTCCCCCTGACTGGACCTCTGGCAGCAGCTGCACTAAGGTTCGTAATATGTTCTCTCTCTCTCTCTCTCTCTCCCTCCCTCCTTCTCTCATTTTTCTGTTTCTGGGTCTCAGACTATAGGATGGGATCATAGGACTTACAACCAAAGGATTTTTTGATCCTCCTAGAATATATGTTCCTGACATTCATGTGTGTACATGCAAAGCCTAGATGCTATATTCTTGGCTTTCTGAAACTGCAGTGGCTGTTGACTTAAGGGACAATGCGATTTAGAGAAAGAGAGCCCTAGATTGAGCAGAAAGGAAAGCTTTTTTCTCTGTGAAATGAGACAATGAGCAACTCTTTGACAGGATTGAAAGAAACTACAAATTTGAGTGCCTGTTATTCTGCTAAGTCCTTTACTTTATATGCATAACCTCATCTAATCCTCCCCACTTTTACAGATGAGTGAACGAAGGCTCAGAGTAATTAATTAACTTCTCTGAAGTTGGGCAGCGAGTGGTACAGCACAGACCTAAGATTTGTACCCGGCTTGTCTGACTCTACAACTCATAACCTTTTTGCTGCACCACACAACCTCTGAGAAACAGTACCCTAATGAAGGGACCCAGGATAGGGCTACTGTTTCTTCTAGGGTCTGAGAAGATGAAGGAGTGGAGGGAGATGGCATGCCATCATCGGAAGACACCCATCGGATGGTAAAGGGAGGCTGAGAAGCGGCACAAGACGTTAGACAACCTTCTCAAAAGGACTGAGGAAGCTTGCTTCTTGGGACCAGCTGCTTGGATTTCTCCTTCTCAGTGCACACTCTTTGGAGCCTATTCCCTGATTTATCAAATAAGCAAAGATCCCTACTGTTCCTTGACTTTCTGTCTAACTTTTTGAATCCTGAAGGTAGCCCCCGCTGGGGAAACTGAACCATAGGAGAGTCTGGCCAGATGGGGCTCCCAATGAGAAAGTTCTGTTAACATGAATTTTTCTTGAGGGGCACAAAAATGTCCATCTGCTTACTTCTCTGGAAAAGGGGCCACTGTGAAAAATCAGGGAGAGTCATTAGAAGATGCTTATTTAGACATGCTGAGAGACGCCTGGGTGGCTCAGCTAGTTGAGCATCTGACTTGATTTCACCTCAGGTCATGATCCCAGGGTCATGGGATCAAGCCCCATGTAAGGCTCTGCACTGATCGTGGAGCCTGCTTGCGATTCTCATTCTCTCTCTCTCTCTCCCTCCCTCTGCCCCTCTTCCCTGCTCATGCTTTCTCTGTCTCTCTAAAATAATTAAAAAAAAAAAAAAAAGACATGCTGATAAACCTGGGCAGCCAATTAAATCGAGAGATTTAATTGAAAGAGCAGGGACAGAGTGGGTTCAAGTCCCACTTGTACAAAATTTACTCGCTATATGACCACAGATATGTCATTTAACCTCTCTGAGCTGCCCCTTCCTTATTTACAAAGCAGAACTAATACTGCTTACGTTTCAGGGTGGTTGTGTGGATTAAGTGAAATAAGTATATGTAAAGTGCTTTGTAGTAGTTACTCTTTACGTGTGAGCCATAGCAGATCTTATCTTCAATCTCAGTAAGAGTCTAGAATAGGGCAGGGGGGCGTTTGGAACTGTAGCCCTTTATTCATTTCATGTTGTCTTCTCTACTGAAATAGATTCCCACATGTTTCATCACCAACAAAGAAAAAGAGCCCATAGTTCATCTTTCTCTTATGTTGACTTCAGAGAGAGGTAGAAAGATAGCTGGGAAGGTCAGTCCATCTTAATTCAGAATTCCAGGGCCCACTCAGCTTCTCCCATTCCTTTGGAAGGATTTCTTTTCTTTTTTTTTTTTTTTTTTTGAAAGAGAGCAAGAGTGCACTTGAGGCGGGGGCAGAGACAGAGAGAGAGAGAATCCCAAGCAGGCTCCTTGCTGACAATAAAGAGCCCGACTCAGGGCTCAAACTCACAAACTGTGCGATCATGACCTGAGCTGAAATTAAGAGTTGGACACTTAACTGACTGAGCCGCCAGGAGCCCCTGGAAAGAGTTTTTAAAAACTTGCTTTTATTTTAATGTTACAAAATAAATCATGTTCTTTGATGAAAACATAGAAAATAGAAATAAGGAAAATATTCCTATAATCCAACCACTGAGCGAGAAACATTTTGGTGGGTATCCTAGTCTTTTGATGCATACACTTTATAAAATGTTTTCCAAGCATGATCATATCATATGTGCTATTTTATAATTTTTCACTCCACATATCGTGAACACTTTCATTTCATTACACTTTCTTCTGCAACACAATTTTTCATGATTATATATTAGTCTGTTGTATGTATGGGCCATAATTTCTTAACCTGTGTGTGTTTTCTAATTTTTTGCTGCTGTAAACAATGAACATCCTCAGTGCCAAATCTTTATCCACAGTCACAATTATTTCCCTGGAGTAAATTCCTGCATGGGAGATTGGTGGGTTTGAGGATCTTTTCCGCTGTCCCCATACAGAATACAGACACTGGAGCACGTGCTAACACAGACAAAGCTGGTTGTAGGATGGCGTGGAGAACTTAGCCCAGGGGCCATGTGAACTCTTCCATGTCCACAAGCCCCAACCCAAGAGGCCCTCCCTAGTGGAAAGAATATCTATACTTCAGCATCAATGCTTTCTTCCTGAACAGTAAAGGAATATACATTCTTAGCAGGTGTTACCCAGGCTTTACCAATACGAGATGGTAAGGAGGACGTGGGTCTATAGGCAAGGGGGTAGGAATTTACTTTCTCCTCGTGCACTTATTCCCTCGGGAGTTTGCTGGTGAAGGAAGGGGAAGGATTTCCTCCCAAGGTTCCCAGCAGTAATAGAACACTCTGCTTGTTTTTCAGGTGGGATGGATAGCAGGATCTCGAGCACAGCCAGCAATGGGGAAACAAAACCAGTGTACCCTGTCATGGAAAAGACGAAGGAAGATGGTACCCTGGAACGGGGGCACTGGAACAACAAGATGGAGTTTGTGCTGTCAGTAGCCGGGGAGATCATTGGCCTAGGCAACGTCTGGAGGTTTCCCTATCTCTGCTACAAAAATGGGGGAGGTGAGAGCTACTGTGCCACCCCACCCATCCCTGGAAGGAGGATGTCTCCATCTCCTGTAATTATTGCCCCTCTGGGGACTCCCATGGGTGCATAGAATGCTGGAGTTGGACAGCCCCTTACAAGTCAGTAAGGACACTGCAGGAGACTGAGACCTAGAGAGATTATGTAACTCTCCCAGGGGTCTTTCTAGAATGCTATGGCATCATAGACATATGAACATAGGTTTGGAACCAGATGTATCAGAATTTGGATTCTGGCTCTGCTACTTACTCTCTGTGTAGTCTTGGGCAAGTTATTGAGGCCCTCAGAGCCTCAGCTGCTGTTCCTGTAAATTCAGATAGTAGTACCTGCCTTTAAGTTGCTGTAAGGATGAGAGGTAATGTGTGTAAAGTGCTTAATAAATGGCAGCTATGTTGAAGATGATGTTGATACTGAACTGTCCTGTGGTCTTGAGACTCCTTAGTCTTTGTGTTTTCCCTTTCTCTGCTGGCATTGTGACATTCTCTAAGCCAGTCATTACCCAACCCTTACCAGTGTCATAACCTTTGATACTAGTGGCTCTACCTTCAGAATTTCCCACTGAAAGTTTGTGTGTATGCAGTATTAACTCTAACTCTTTCCTAGGGCTTTTTTGGCTTCTCATTCCTCCTATCCCTTCCAGCCTCCTAGAATAACTTTGCTACCCCACAGCAGTGGTGGTAATTTTCCAACCAGTAACTCACTTTCAGGGAATCCCAGACCTCTGTGGGACGCCCTGGAGGGATTTCTCAGGTACTGAAGTGTTCTGGCTGAGCAGTGGGTTACGAACATCTCCTTGTTGATGGGTAAAGCTTATAGGTGTTGGGGCTCCCAGATCTGGTTTGGAAGTGAGGTTGCAGCCTGGGCTGCGGGAGGGGAAGTGCAGAGGTAGGATAACGCGGAGGAAATGCTGAGGGCAGTGGTTACTCTGGGGCCATGAGGATTGGAGGGTACCCTAATGTGACACCCAGCCTCGTGCAGGGGAGTCGGAGCCTCCAAATGCATTGAGCTCAGTCTCCGGGTGGTTTCGGACAGTGGAGGTGGGAGGGCCGTGGTTTCGGACAGTGGAAGTGGGAGGGCCGGAGAGGAGGGTACAGAGATCCTCTGAGCCCATGGAACCTATTCTCAGTATTGTGGCAATTGGAGGATTGGCCGTGGAGTTGGAAGTTAATTTGTATGTTTCCAGAGGGGTGGGGTATGGGCTGATGCGTCCTTTCTCCCCAGGGATTTCTGGCCAGCAACCTGAAATCACAGGACTTTGTTCCGTGTGCCCTGTGAGGGAAGGAAGGAGGTCTTTCCACTTTGAACCTAGTCCTGGACACTCCACACGCTTCCCTTCAGAGAACTGGGTGGAGGGACGAGGCTGGTCCAGGGAGGAGGAGGAATCTGGGGGCTAAAGCTGGCCACTGGGACTCTATATCTGGAGCCTAGTAACCAGCTTAGCTCCTCACATGGCAGGAAGATTAGGAGGTGAGCGGCTTTCCCCAAGCCTCTCTGGAATTGGGTAAAGGTTGGCCTGGGAATTAGCAGGAGTGGCACGAAGAGGTGGGAGGGAGTGATATCCAGGTCTGGCGCAAAACCGCTGGGCTGAGAAAGGTGAAGCGAAGGGAACCGTAATAGGAGCAGTGGGGGGTGTGGGCTCACCCTGTTGAGGGAGCTTGTCTGGCAGTGTTTGGATCTGAGCTCTGCCTTTGGACTCTGTGGTGAGTCTGTGTAGGCCTGGGAGTGTGTGACATTGTCTCCAGGGGAAATGCAGGCCCAAGAGGAGAAAAGAATCGGGGGCCCTTGGTTCTTGCTATGGGCTTGTGAGGGAAGAGGGTGGGTATGATGGCTGTGGCTGCTTCCTTCCTGTAGAGAGCCTGCCTTCCAGCATGCTGATTCCAATTGAGAGTGGAGACATTTTCAGGGGTCCCGGATCCAGTCAAACTCTCGGTTTAATCCCTAACACTGCCACCTACAATCTCTTCCCTTGATCAAGTGCAGGGTCTTAGGACTCCTCTTTTCCTTGATGGACGACAGCAGCTGGAGGGAAGTGTTCTGAGGGGCTTTGGAGCTAGAGACTGATGCCCAGGTTTGCTCTGAAGGGCATGAGTCACCCAGGGCCACCGGGGGAATTAATGGAAAGCCTCTTTTGCCAAGGTAAGGGGGACTAACCGAGGAGATGTGTGCTCATGAGAGGGACCTAGATATGCCTGGGTTTTGGGGTTCCCAGCAGCTTAACCTTTCTGTCACCACTCAGCCCCCTTCATCTCCCAGGAAAACAAAGCTCCCACAGAGAATGGGTCCCCACACTTCCTCTTCTCACCCCCTTGTCTGTCAAGGAACAAACTGATGCCTCTTTCTGACCCTTTGCTACCAGTATGGGGAAGGAAGGTGAGGAGAATGGAGACCACTTACATTGATTTGACCCTTTTCCTCCTGCTTTAGTGATTTTATTTAAACCCATGGTCCTCCAACTGGGACCTGGACTCCCAGGGGATGAGAGGAATGTTCTGAGCAAGTTCTGGAGAAGGATGCTGGGGTCCTCTGGGGTGTATCATGCTCAGGTAATGGACCCTATCGGCCTGCTTCTGGGCTTCTGGGCCCTTTCTTCAACTTCCTAGCTTTAAACAGCCACTTTTGTGCTTGGGGCAGGAGGGGAAGATAAGCTTGGCCTTTTATTATTATCAATATTTGTCTAGTGGTGAGGTCAGAGATTAAAAAAGTCCCTAAAATATAATTTTAGTTTTCCAAACTTAAGAAATACAAATGATGTCTTCTTGGGTTCCTTCTAGCCTTAACATTTGGTAGATCCAATTTGAAGTGAGTTCCAGAGCAGAGAAAGGGCTGAAGCAAGAAGATGATAGAAAAGCAGGTAAACTAGTTAAACACTAGAGTTGAAAACCAGAGAAACTGAGACAGTGATTTAAAGAAGCCCATCTAAAATCAGAAGAAACTGGTAGGCTTGTCAGAGAGATGGATGAGCGAGATGCCTGCCTCAATCATCTCCTAGCTGAGCACAATCCCTGCTGTCCGGGACCTGTGGCCAATCCACCCCCAGATATCTTTTTGGAGTCTCCAGTCTCAGCCAGTTGCCCCAGCACACAGCCCACCAAGCCCCGACCCTGCCTGAGTCATTCAACAGCAGTTACAGGGTACAAACCATCTGCCTAGAGTTATTCTAAGCTGTTGGGCTACATCTACAAACAGAACAGAACAATTCCCTGTCTTTGTGGGGCTTACATTCTTGAAGAGGGAGCCAGACAATAAACAATAAATGTAGTAAATAAGAAAATTATATAGCATATCAGAAGTTAATGGGTGCTGTGGAAAATGACCAAGTAGAGCTGGGAAAAGAGGATCAGGAGTGTGTGTGTGTGGAGGGGGCACATCGAGAACATTTGAGCAAGGTTTGCCAGGAGTGAGAGGGCTGGTCATGTGGATATCGAGGGTAAAAGTGCTCCAAGCAGAGGACACAAAAGATTTAACAGTAGTAAAGCAAGAGGCTGACTGGCTTATTTGAGGAGTTGCAAGGAGGGGAGTAAATAGAAGCTGAGGTCAGAGAAGTAAATAGGACGAGGGTGGCAGATCATGTAGGTCCTTGTCAGCTATTGTAAGACTTTGGCTTTTGCTCTAGTGACATGGGGAGACAGGGCAGGGTTTTAAGCAGGAGCGGCATGATCTTACATTTTAAAATAATCTCTTTGGCTGCCGTTGAGAACTGATTGTACACGAGTCAGGGCAGAAGCAGACCAGTTACGAGGCTAAATATTTCGGAGTCATCCTTGAGTCCTTCCCTCCCGCTCCCAGACTGTTAGATCTACCTAATTACCCAGATTCTGGGGGCTTCAGAGCTTGAGTCTTCAGCTGGAACCTCTCCAGCTCCCTGGACTCTGGCTGCCAACAGACTTGAGGAACCCAGAGTGCCTGGGACTGGAGACCCCACATGATGTATGCAGAATCTGACACCTCTTGTCACTTCCACTGCTGCTGCCTGGGCTTAGCGGTCCAAGGATTGCAGACTGAGCACTGCGAAGGAAGGAGTTGCCATTTACTGTGATGTGGAAGGCCATAAGAGGAGCAGGTTTTAAGAAGAAAATAAGGAGTTGACTTTGGGGAACACTGAGTGGAGATATCTGTTAGATATCAAGTGGAGATGTCGACTAGGCAGTAAAACATATGAGTCTGGAGTCTGTGAGAGAGATGTGGATGGGAGATGTAAATTTGAGAGTGATTAGAATTTTGATGGTGATAAAAGAGAGCAAGGACTGGGGGGAAGGGGAAGGACCATTAGGAGACAGAGAAGGAGAAACCAGTGAAGAAAGATGATACCAGGATGATGAAGTGTTTTGGGAGGCAAGCATCAAATGCCACAGATAGGTTAAGAAAGATATGGAGTGAGAATGAAGTGTTGGCTTTGGTGGAATGGATGCCTTTGGTGACCTTGTAGGAGCAGTCCCAGTGGTATGGCAGGGCAAAGACCGCTTGCAGTGGGTTCAAGATAATGGGGAAAGAAAATGATTAGAAATAGGAAATATGGGTGATTTGGGCAAAACTTGGGAGTGGGCAAAGTACATTTCTGCTGTCTGTGTTCTCCCTCCTGGGGAGGGATAAGCCAATATGAGTGCCGCGTAGTAGTGACAGTGTGCCCGTATGTCTGGCGGTGGTGGGGATGGGTCTCCTGACTGGCGAAGTGGCCAAAGAACTATTTCTCAAGCTCTCCAGCCTCAGTTCCCTGGAGGGAAAAGCAAACATGACCTTCCACCAGGGCCTATCCCTTAAAGTTCTAGCCATGCAGATGAAAAGTCTCTGGATAACTCAAAAGGCATGATGTTGGGGAAAGGTGGTAGGAGAGGGTTTTGGCAAGAGAATTCAACTCTACCACAAGGGAATTTAAGTTACTTGCCTGCCAATCTCAGCCCAGACAAAAAGACCATCTGCCAAACATTTTATGCTTAATTCCTTTTCTTTTTAAAGATTTTATTTTTAAGTAATCTCTACATTCAACATGAGGCTCAAACTCACAACCCCAAGATCAAGGGTCTCATAAGCCAGGCGTCCTTATACTTAATTTCATTTTCTTAAAGTAGGCTCCACACCGGCTGTGGAACCCAACACGGGGCTGAACTCACAACCCTGAGATCAAGACCTGAGCTGAGAGCAAGAGTCAGACACTTAATCTACTGAGCCACCTAGGCACCCTCACCCCCCACACTTAATTTCTAAGTCCAGGTTGCTGAAAACCAGGGGCAGAGGTCACTTGTGCTAAGAATCGTGGGTTTTTGCTAGTCATAGAACAGCAGCTGGAGATCAGTTACCTTATGCGAGGACAGGTGCTTCCTTCTTCCTTGTACCCTGCCTCCCCCCAGGCCCTCTCTGCTTCTGATCTTCAGTCCCCAGACACCCAGATCCTGGTGGCTTCAGAACATGGGCCTTCTGCTAGGATCTCTCTAGCTCCCTAGACCTGGCTGCCAGCAGACTGAGTTTCTCAACACCTGGGATGCCTGGAGACTGCATGTGAGGCTACAGCAGAATGTCCCGCAACTGGATCTCTAGGAATGGGGATCTTAGAGGAGCAGGCTGTGGGGGAAGGGCAGCTCTAGACCATAGGGAGATGAAGGCAAAGAGGATTAAATGGTACCTGGCCTCAGGGAGAACTGGTCACCTTGCTGTTGCTTGTCAGTACGTAAGAACAGAGAGAAGAGAAGAACACTTTTTTCCTCCATGTAACAGTAATAGCTATTTTAGTAGTGTGTGATGATTTGTTACCATTTTCAGTTAATTACTCACCCCCCCAGGAGTGGTCAGATTAGTGGTGACTGCAGCACATAACTGTTCATGTATGCTCACTGCTGTGTTGCTCATGTGGAATCTCATCTGTTTATGTTTTAAAATATTAGCTGGAACGTTACAGATGACACCACAGAGTGTGCTGCTTTTGTGAAGGGTGGCCTACAGAATGATTCCCCTCTAGGTTGGGCATGTGGCCTCTCCATCTCATGGGGGAACAGGCCAGGACCTTTTAGAATTTGGAGAAGGAGACTAACCCACAGGAATAGGGAACAGGTAACTGAACTCCATCCTCCACCTCTAGGACTAGCTCCATCTTTTAATGGTGGTGACTGGGGCTGTGGGGAAAGAGGCAGAGTGCCCTCATAGGACTCCCCAATCTGCACCTGGCTCCCTCTGGGTCCCATCCCTCTCCTACCCCTTCCCTTTGTAAGACTAGTGGCTCTGCTTATTGAGTGTGAACCTTGCCCCTTGTGGCCAGCTGCCCACGTGCTCAAAGAGGCAGAGGAGGAGAGGCATAGAGCTGACCATGGAACCTACTGCAGTTAAACATTGGCTTGGTTTATTGGGAAAGAGCAGGTAGCATAAAGATAGGGAGGTGGGGCTTGAGCTGGGCAAAAATTCTCTTTCTCTCGGTCTTTCTGTCTCTCCCTCTTCTCTCTCTTTTTTCTGCCATGCTTCCAACTCTGAGCAGTAACTGTCCATATCAGCTACTAAGTTCTGTCTTCCCTTATTTTCCTTTCCTACTCAACAAGTCTTGGGTTGACTTATGGACTTATTAGGCTGAGGTGTTTATGATCTTTATTTCTTTGCCCTTCTGGTAATCAGGTGCCTTCCTCGGTGCCTGACTTATGGATGTGTAGACTACAGGCCAGAGATTTGAAAGGTGAAGGACTGGAGAGCTCTATTCCCCATTAACTTTCATTTTAAACCGTTTCATTTCCCCCATCCCCAGGTCTTTGGCAACCACCATTCTACCCTTTAATTCCACAGATTTGGCTTTTTAATTTTTATTTTAAGTTTGTTTGTTGTTTTAGTAATCTCTACACCCAACGTGGGGGTCGAACTCACAACTCCAAGATCAAGAGTCACATGCTCTTCTGACTGAGCCAGCCAGGCACTCCAAATTTGGCTTTTTTAGATTCCATATATGAGAACAATCAGTATTTGTTATTCTCTCTCTGAAAATGTAATGTCTTCGAGGTCTATTCACGTAATCTCAAAAGGCAGGATTTCCTTTTCATGTGTTGATATTTAAAGTGCATTTTTTTTAAGCAACATGTAGCTGAACCTTGTTTTTATTTTGAAGCCAATCTGACAATCTTTGCCATTTATTTGGGACATTTAGACTATTTACATTTAAAGCAATTATTCATACAGTTAAGTTTAAATAAAATTATCTTGCTTTTTGTTTCCTACTTGTCTTATCAGTTCTTTGTTCCCCTTTTCCTATCCTTCTGCTTTCTTTTGAATTAATTGAATATTTTTTATTATTCCATTGTTGGCTTTCTTCCTTTGATGACTTGTTAGCCATAAGCCTTTGTTATGTTAGTTGAATGATTGTTTTAGGTTTTGTAGCATACATTGGGTTTTTTTTTTAATGTTTATTTTTGAGGGAGAGAGAATGGGAGTTGGGGAGGGGCAGAGAGAGAGAGAGAGAGAGAGAGAAAGAGAGAATCTGAAGCAGGCTCTGCGGTGACAGCACAGAACCTGATGCAGGACTTGAATTCATGAACTGAGAGATCATGACCTGAGCTCAAGTCAACCAACTGGGCCACCCAGGTGCCCCTGTAGCATACATCTTCAATTTATCACAATTCACCTTCAAGTAATATTATACCACTTTACATATAAGAACCCTACAATAATACATTTCCATCTCTCTCCTCCTGACTTTTGTGCTCTTGTTGTTACACGTTTTACTTTTTCATCTGTTATAAACTCCACCTTACATTGTGTAACCAGTCAGTTAACTTTTCAAAGAGATTTGGGTGATAAGAAAAAAATTCTTATATGTTTACTTGTGTATGTAACATTTCTAACATTCTTCGTTCCTTTGTGTAGATTCATATATCTCTCTGGCATCATTTCCCTCTGGCTGAAGGTTTTTCTCTAACATTGCTTGTAGTACAGATCTTTTGGTGATGGATTCTTTCAAGTTTTGCTTGTCTTAAGAAGCATTACTTCACTTTCATTTCTGAACAGTATTTTTATTGGGATTTTTATATTTCTATAAAAATTCTTGAGCTTTTCTCAGGACCAGTGAAGTTATTTGATACTTTTGGGTTTTGCTTCTAAGATTTGTTAGGGAGAACCAGAGCTGTGCTCAATCTAGGGCTAATCATTCCCCACTTCTGAGGAAATACCTTCTCTTCCCAATGCCTTGAGAATTCTGGGACTATCCAGTCTGGCTAGTGGGAGCCAGCACTCTTCCCAGCCCTGTGTGAGCACCATTACTCTCAATCTTTCTGAATGGTTCTTTCCCTTAGTTCGGGTCATTTCCTCCTATGTAGATGCTAAGCGGCACTCAGTTGAAAGCTAGAAGGGGACTCTCCGCAGATATTTGGATCTCCTTCTGTGTGCAGTTCTCTCTTCCCTGGTACTCTGTGAACTGCCCTATCTACCTTGCCAACAGATAGAGGTCCACAGTGGAGAAAATGCCAGCATTTCCAGATCAGTACACTTGTCTCAGCCAATAATTATGAAAAACAGAAGGAAAAAGGATTACTAAAGGGAAATCTGATTTCAGTCTGCTAAAAGTCTCTCTCTACCATTAAAAGCAGTCATTTCCTTGGAAAGAATTATAGTCTGTGGGCTGTGTTAATGCTCCTGGATGTCCATTATTCAATGAGCGCCTTGCTGTGGCCACAAGTTTTGTGTAATTAAAGTAATAATTGATGTTCGATGGGGAGCAAGCCTTGGTAGGTATAGATTGAAACTTTCAGTGATAAAAAGGGCTCGTTAGGTAACTTGGTGACTCTTGATTTCTGCTATGGTTCCAGATATCTGGACAGATGTCCCCTGCATTTTGCATGTCCTGCACCCCTGGGGATTCTGACTGGCAACATGGGGTGGTGATGGGAGGAGATGAATGTGGACTATGAGGAGGGTGGTGCCAGGTAATGGAAAGCCTGTTTCCCACCCCACAGGTGCCTTTTTCATCCCCTACCTCATCTTCCTCTTTACCTGTGGCATTCCTGTCTTCCTCTTGGAGACAGCACTGGGCCAGTACACTAGCCAGGGAGGCATCACAGCCTGGAGGAAGATTTGCCCCATCTTTGAGGGTGAGTAGCCCTGTGCCTGATTCCAGGATATCTGCATACATGGTTATAAACCTTATTTGGAATGACTGGATTTAGTAGCCGTGCTACTAACTTGGGATATATTAGAAATCTGCCAAGTAGGTCATGGAAATCTTGGGTCAAAGATCAGAGTGAAAATTCATCAGAATGGCAGGCAAAATGTCACAGACTTAAAGACTTTGTGTCTTTATGTTAAACCCCCCACTTGTGGATTTAGGGCTGAGCTAATCCCCTGGTCTCTGAGAGAATGGAGAAGATGGGGGTGAAGAAGGGAAAAAAGGCTTTAGATTAAATAAGTAGAGTGCAAATCTTTCTTAGCTATATAGTTTACACATGCATAACAATGATTTTGTATTTTTCAAAGCATATTTAATTAATTACAAAACAAATAAAGAGAATTTTAAATGGCAAAAAATATCATTAATAATTCTTCTGTCTTGACACAATTGCTATTTAGACTTGAGGGTGTTTTATTTCAATATTTCTCTTTCTATAGGACTTTCTTTAAGTGTCTATTTTGAAATAATATATAGTCACAGAAAGTTGCAAAAATAGTATGGGGAGGTCATATGTACCCTTCACCCAACTTTCCCCAAGAGGTTAAGATGTTACTTAACTATTAAAAAATATCAGGACCTGGAAGTTAACATTGGTACTATCCACAGACCTTATTCAGATTTCCCCAATTTTCCAAGCACTCATTTATGTGTGTGTGTGTGTGTGTGTGTGTGCGCGCGCGCGCGTGTGTATAATTCTGTGTTATCTTATCACATACGTAGATTTGTGTGACCATCACTACAATCAATATACATACTCTTCCATTATCACAAAGATCTCTGTCATGCTACTCCTATGTAGTTACACCTACCCCTTCCTGCCCCATCCTTAGCCCCTGGCAACCACTAATTTGTTCTCTATATCTATAATTTTGTCATTTTGGGAATGTTATATAAATAGAATTGTGCAGTCTATAGTCTTTTGAGATTAGCTTTTTTACTCAGCATGATGCCCTTGAGATCCATCCCAGTTCTTGTATAAAGAGTTCGTTTATTCTTTTTTAATGCTGAATAGTATTCCATGGTATGGATGTACCACAGTTCAGTTAACCATCACCCACTGAAGAACATTTGTGTTGTTTCCAGTTTGGGGGGTTTATTTCATTCTTTCTGTCTCTCTGAATAGAGCTAACATATCTGTTAATCTGGAACATACACGGTTTATGTTTCCACTTTTCAATTTTTTCATCCTCTACCCAACAATTATTTTATTTTATTTTATTTTATTTTATTTTATTTTATTTTATTATTTTAGAGAGAGAAAGCACATGAGTGAGGGATACAGGAAGAGGTTGAGAGAGAGAGAGAGACAGAGAGAGAGAGAGAGAGAGAGAGAGAGAGAGAGGGAGAGAATGACAAGCAGGCTCCACGCTCAGCATGAAGCCTGATGCAGGGCTTGATATCACAACCCTGGAATCATGACTTGTGCTGAAACCAAGAATCAGACACTCAATCAACTGAGCCACCCAGACGCCCCAACACAATAATAATTTAATGATTGCATAAACTTCAGTTGAGTGGGTATATCATAATGAACAGTTCTCTGTTTGGGGCTTTTTACTTATTTTCAATTACTTATAACATTTTTATATTCTGCTATCATGTGTATTTGTTTAGATAGCTTTATGCCTCTTTTGGGGGAATTATTTCTTTGGGATAAATTTCCAGGATGAGGATTGCTGGATCAAATGGACAATCAAGTTGATGTCCCTTGGTCTAGCTTATTAAATTGTTCTATGGAAATGTTATATTGACTTGCCATGTCATTAGATATGAGTAAGCATCTTTCCCCCTTATCTTTAATGACTCCAAGGTATTTGTGGTTCCCAAACTTGTCTTCAAGTTGGAATCACCTGGGGATCTTCAAAACATCTTGAGACCTGTATCCCATCTCCAGAGATCATGATTTAATTGGTCTGGAGTCTGGTCTAGACTTTGAAATTTTAAAAATATTCTCAGGTATTTCTAATATGTGGACAAATTTGGAAATCACTGAGTTACATCATTTGTAACAAATTTCATTACATCTGGCTATACAGAAAGGTACCTCATCATTGTTTCCTTTTGCATACCTGCAATTATTAGGAAAGATCTATTTGTATTTCTTCTTATGTGAATTGTCTATTCCTGCTCTTTTTTTTTTCCCAAGTAGGCTCTACACTCAATTTGGGGCTTGAACTCATGACCCTGAGATCAAGAGTCTCATGGTCTATGAGCTGAGCTCAGCCAGATGCCCCTGTTTCTGCTCTTAACATGTGTTTTTATATTTCAGAAATATATCAGCCTAACTCCAGGGAACATTAACTATTGAAAATCAGGGAATTTTCAGAACCAGCCAAGAAGAAAATTCACAGGAATCCAGGGCACAGCAATGGAAGGCAGAGAGAAAAGTCCCTCCTCACCTGCTGGGGAGATTGAGGAGAGAGTCAATGAGCCTGCACCCAGCAATGTTTTAGGGCCCTGACAGTGGAGTACAAACCCCCTCCTAAACTGGGAGGGGTGGCTTATGAGAAATCTGTCCACTGTCCTTAGCCCAATTCTGCAGTTTTCCCCTCCAGGCATCGGCTATGCCTCCCAGATGATTGTCATCCTCCTCAACATCTACTACATCATTGTCCTGGCCTGGGCCCTCTTCTACCTCTTTAGCAGCTTCACCATCGACCTTCCCTGGGGAAGTTGCCACCATGAGTGGAACACAGGTAAGGTCATCTCTAGAGAGTCCATTTCTAAACAGCACATTAACCAAGACTGAGATTATCCTTATGTCCTGAGTATCCCCAACCCTAACTTGGCACATACTAGAAGTCTGCCAAGTAGGTCATGGAAATCTTGGATCAAAAGTCAGAGTGAGAACAGCATCACAGGAAAAATGTCACAGACTTAAAAAAAAATTGTGTGTCAACTATACTCAAATTAAAAAAATAATAATGGGGGCACCTGGGTGGCTCAGTTGGTTAAGCGTCCGACTTCGGCTCAGGTCATGATCTCGCGGTTCACGAGTTCGAGCCCTGCGTCAGGCTCTGTGCTGATGCCTCGGAGCCTGGAGCCTGCTTCGGATTCTGTGTCTCCCTCTCTCTCTGCCCCTCCCCTGCTCATGCTCTGTCTCTGTCTCTAAAAAATAAATAAATGTTAAAAAAATTTTTTAAAAAATAATGCATTCAACTCATGTATTATGAAAGCATGTGTTATGCAAATAGAATTGATTCCTTTCTATGTAGTTTAGCCATTTACTTATTTCAATTTGAAGTATGATTACTTAGGTGTATATATGTATTGTTTGTCCATTAGTTTTCTTTTTCATGGCTTCTTTCTGATACTATCCTAGGTCTTTCTAACTCACAGTTCATCTGGACTTAACCAGAGAATAAACTGTTTTGTATGTCTTCATTACAATTTGTAGTAACAATTAATTTCTCCCGTGCTTATAAGATTGCATGCGACTCTCTCGTAAGACAACAAGAACCACCTATGGCCATAGAACTGCTGAGTCTATTTGACTGAAAGTAACAACAATTAAAAATCCCTAGTGCCGTCCAAGAGAACTTATCAGTGATAATGACAGTGTTCTCTGTACTATCCAGCGTGGTGGGTGCTAGCTACGTGCAGTTATTGAGGACTTGAAATGTGCCTAGTGTGTGTGAGGAACCAAATTTTAAAACTTGTATTTAATTTTAATGAACTTAAACGCGAACATCCACATGTAGCTGGAAAATACCCTATTGGACAGCACAGATGGAGAGCTGTCCTGCTTGGACCCTCAGCACTACAACTCTCAGTGCTGATACGTCACCAAGGCCCTATATGTGCCATGATTAATTTTTTGTTGTTATTCAGGTAAGGTAGTCAGTTCCGAACTGGAGTCTGAGTCTTTCTTGCCAGGGAGGCACATTTTGCAATGTTTAGCAAGGCCCCTCTTGTCCTCAAACTTTTGATCCCTTCCTAGGCATTCTTTTGCTGATCTCTGCCACCTTCATTCCACCATTTTGCAAGTGAAGAGTCAAATCTTGGAGCTTCCTCCCCTGATGCCCCAAGATTCAATAGGTTTCCTTTCTTCTTGGTCTTTAAAGTTAATTTATTTTTGAGAGAGAGAGACAGCAAGCGAGAAAGGGGCAGAGCAAGGAGGGGCTTGAATGAATCCAAGCAGGCTCTATGCTGTGAGTCAGACCCAGACACCAGGCTCGAACTCATGAACCATGAGATCATGACCTGAGTGGAAATCAAGAGTTGGCTGCCCAACCGACTGAGCCACGCAGGCACCCCCTGTTCTTAAATACATGTAGTATTACCTGCACTGAGCCCTGACTCTACTGTGGCACTTGCCTTACTTTTGGGCTGTTGGTCTGGTTTTCCCACAGGTCAGCAAGATCTTGAGGACAGAAAAGGTATCTTTATCTCTGTATCCTTTGTGACTAGCACAGTGCTGCCTACCTCATAAGCACTTGAAAAAATATTCGTCAGATCACTCCAATTTTATTTTTTAAAGTTTATTTACTTATTTTGAGAGAGAGAGAGAGAGAGAGAGAGAGAGAGAGTGAGGTAGGGGCAGAGAGAGAAGGAGAGAATCCTAAGCAGGCTCCAAATTGTCAGTGCAGAGCCTGATGTGGGGCTCAAACTCACAAATGGCAAGATCATGACCTGAGCTGAAATCAAGAGCTGGACCCTTAACCAAATGAGCCACCCAGGTGGCTGGATGAGTCCAATTTTAAAAACCTGTTTTATTCTAATATTTTCTTTATCATATATTTTTTCTTTCTTTCTTTCTTCCCTCCTCCCTTCTTTCCTTCAACCCTCATTCATTCATTCATATATTCTAATGACGCTGAAATCATCCTTGACAACCAGCTTGTCAGACAGTGATTTGATCCAGATTTCAGGGGAGTTCCTTTTGTAAAAATGTTGCAAATTTTTGGTGGCCTAGGGCTTTTGCTTCAGGGCACTTTTAGGCCTATATACCTTTGGGTTGACTGGAGGATCTCTGAGACAATTCTGAGGAAAATTCAATTCCTGAGCCTTTTGCTTGGCATTTTTGACATTTCTCCTAGTGAGTCTGGTTTTACTCAGAGCCTAGCATCTTTCATTTACAGGACATCTTGTCCTGTCAAGATGAAACAATACTTTTCTGAGTGTGCTGAAGCTTCAAGGAGAGAGAAAGGGTTTAGTGAAAAGAATGTTTGATTTACATTCATTCAACAGATATTTAATAGAGCTCCTACTATGTGCCAGGCTCTGTTCTAAGCAGTGGGGTTACGAAAATGCACAAAAACAAAGCTCCCTGCCCTCATGGAATTTTTGTTCTAGTGGCAAGACACATACTATAAACAAAATAAATGATTAATATGTATTATGTTCAAAGAAGTGCTAGGGAGAAAAGTAAAACAGGGAGGAGGGATTGGGAGTTTTAGGGTTGGGAGTTGTCATTTTAAATAGAGTCATCAGGGAAGGTCATACTGAGAGGACATAGGACTAATGCTCTGAAGGAGGTGGGGGAATCAGCCACTCAGATTTCAGGGGCAAACACTAAGTAGAAGGACCAACCAGTGCAAAGGCCCTGAGGTGGCCCTGTGCCTATAGCATCCAGGGAACAGCAAGGGGGTCGGTGTAGCTGGAGCATTTGACTGGGGGATCACTGGGAAAGGAGGACAGAAGTGATGGAGGTAGATTGAAAAGGGCCTTGGAGGCGATTATAGGGGTTATAGCTTTTTTCTCTGTATGGGATGAGAAGCTCATTGGAGAGCTTTAAAGTGAGACATGACATAAAGCCACTTAAATTTTAACAAAATCATTATGGCTGCTGTGTGGAGATTTGGCTAAGGAGGCAGGAGTAGAAACTGAAGGCCAGTCTAGGAGCCAGGGAAGGATGAAAACCTGCACTAGGGTGCTGGTAGTGGTAATGAAAAAGGTCAGATTCTAGGTAAGATTTTGAAGGTAAAACATACAATTTGCTGAGCTGGATTCTAGTCCTTGCTTCGTCATTTATGAGCTGGAACCGGCCATTTCTAAGAAGATTCACTTTCTTCATGTGTATGATGGGGGAAACACTATCTGTCTTAATATCTCTAGGATTATTATACTAACACAATGTATAAAAGAATGTGAGCCCCGTTGTGAGACTCCAATGTCAGATGCAGATAGTTAAGAACCACTACTTACTGGGCACTTTGCACTCGTATTTTCATTTAGTCCCCTGTCAATCCCACAACTGGATATCACTACATGCATTCTAGAATTGAGGGAAGCGAAGTTAGAGAGCCACATGGCAAATAACCAGAGGGTCAGGATTCAAGCCAGAACTTTCTAACTTGTGTCTGTGCTCTTGGCCACTCTGCTCCATCTTTTCCCTAGAAAGCACTTTTATGATCCCTCAAAGGTTGTACTTTACACAAGACAGTGACCTAGAAATATTTGTATACTTTGAAGAAGATGTCATGTGGAATATCTTTCCTGATGCCATCTGATCATGCTTTAGTAAGAATATGTACCCAAACATTTAGAAGCCCACACGTACAGTCCTGTGGGGGAAGGTGAAGTAAGCTTGTTGAGTTCGTCTTGTGTTTGAGGATGTTTTGTTTGGACAACTTCAGCCTGGTTCATTCCAAAGACCTTACCTTCCCCATGACTCTCTCTAGTCATGCCAAATATTCAATGATCTTTTTCTTGCTTCCTTCCCTGGGACCCACGGGTAGAATCCTGTGTAGAGTTCCAGAGGACCAATGGCTCCCTGAATGTGACCTCTGAGAATGCCACGTCTCCTGTCATCGAGTTCTGGGAGTAAGTGAGGCCCCTCTCCCCATCCCAGTGTGGGTTGTGTTCAAAAGAAGGGCACAGGGATGGGCTCATGCAGGGCTGACCCTCAGGGGACCACAAGAGAAGAATTTCCACGTCCTTCTTTGGTGGCCTAAGTGTTCACCTAAGTGGCCTTTTTTCTGGTGTGCTTGTATTTGTGGTTAATGCAGAATTGGTTTCAGAGATGAGAATTTTGCAACTCTCCTCAGGCTGTGCCTGCCTCTCCTCTCCCATGCGCCCATGTGCATGTTAGCACACATGCATGTGTGTGCACACTCCTAACCCCTCCTCCCTTCTGCTGCATGCATATTGCCTCTTAGCCCCCCTCTCTCCCCTCCCTAATGTTGATAATGACCTAGGACATGATTCCTAATATCAAAACATCCTGAAACCCTGGTTGAGAAGATATGTGTTTGCACCTCCCTCTCTAGGTTAAATTGGTACTCAGCCTCCCAGAGCAAACTTACCTGGGAACAGTTTATATTTGCCTCCCTTTATATCTACCCCCACCTCTGGGCAAAGGAGAGCCTCATGGATCTGAGTGAAAAGAGCTGACAAGCCTTTGGACAAGAGCCTGGAGGCATGGCTCCACTGCCTGAGACACACGGGCTACAAAACTGAGGCTGGCAGCAAAAGTGGAGCCCGGCTCAACCTTCTCTCCCCAGGAGGCGGGTCCTGAAGATCTCTGATGGCATCCAACACCTGGGGGCCCTGCGTTGGGAGCTGGCCTTATGCCTCCTGCTCGCCTGGGTCATCTGCTACTTCTGCATCTGGAAGGGGGTCAAGTCCACGGGCAAGGTCCGTGCTGGAGAGCTCCTGGCCCCTCTCATCCCAGGACTCCCTGTCCTCCCTGGGGGCCTGGTCACCCAGGAGTTCTCCTAAGCTGTAACCTGGTCAGGGATGGGAGGGAATGATCTCGCCAAGATTTTGTGTGGCTCCCTTCCTTGATTCTGTGTCTCTCCTTGATTCAATCCTGTGGACTCTGGTACATGGGGAAATGGAGTGGAAAGGAGGGGGAGAGGAAGGCAGGAAGGACACTTCCAGATCTGTGGAATGTGATCTTGCAATACACCACGTGCGAGGGGACATTGCAAACTGGACACAGTTCGTGGCTCTTGTTTCATCCAACAGTTCTTGGGAGAAAGAATCTGCCCGAGACTGTTAATCTCAAAATGATTCTCAACCACCCTGAGAACCTGGGGTGGGGGGCACTCTTTGCCTTGGGTGTACAAGGTATGAGAGGGCTTTCTGAGTTCTTCTGGACTCTTGCCCTGGAGGCCTCCAACAAGGCTTCCTTCGTAATCTGGCTGCCCGGGTGTGCTAAGCTCGTAAGCTCTGTGAGGATAGGGATCATGTGTTACAGAGTTTTCATACCTGACAACCCTTGCCGTAATTCTAAGCACACTTGGTGGGAGAATGCCTGAGTTCATTCAGTCACTCGACAAGTATTTACTGGGTATGTGTCAGGAGGAGGGTGGGTGCTTTAAGTGGGAGGGAGAAAGGGATAAGGGAGGTTGCGGCTTAAGGCAGAGGGCAGATGGAGCTGAACAGCTGCAGGGGTTGGGTGGGGGAGGAGAGAAACTCTCTTGACCTCTTCTGTGGGTGTGGGGGAGCTCCGGCCTCCTGACTCTGCTGCTGGATCGCCAGGCCCTTCCTTCCAAACTCACAGGTTCCTTGTGTTTCATCTGCCCTCTGGCCAGGTGGTGTACTTCACAGCCACATTCCCTTACCTCATGCTGGTGGTCCTGTTAATTCGAGGGGTGACGCTGCCTGGGGCAGCCCAAGGAATTCAGTTTTACCTGTACCCAAACCTCACGCGTCTGTGGGATCCCCAGGTAAGAAGCCACAGACAAGGGCCATCACGTGGCCCTGGAGGGTGTTTCCGTGCACTGTGGTCCGGAATCCCTGCTCCTGGCCCAAACCCCAAGGCATCCATGGTGGCGTAGGGGGGCTCCAGACATGTGTCAACAGCTGTTTGTGGTCCCTGCTTGGCTCACACCTCTCAGGGCTGCCTGAGACGTGTCCCTCGGGGCCTTTTACTCACAGGTGGCGGCCCTTTCCCCACCGTCTACCCCGTCCCCTTTTTGCACTTTTTTTCTCTTGGTGATCTTTCACACTGAGCTTCCTCTCTATTTCTTCACCCTCCACCAGCTCCTCTGGTTCCCTCCCTGTGGCCACGTGGCCCATTCTGAGGTGTCCCGGGCCCCTCCCAGCCAGCTGGGCTGGTATTGAGTTTCCTGTCAGTTGTCAAGAGGCCCCTGCCTCTTCCCTCCCCTTTGGCCCTTCCTTTGTGCCCACACTCTGTCTGCTTCAGCCAGCTTCCTCGTGGCTTGGCGCAGGGAGGGGGGTGGTGCTGCTTGCTGACTGGAGGGGTTTGTAAAGCAGGGCCTGAAATAAGAAGCCACTGCCTCTGACGGGTTTCTTATCTTCTCATGTTTGGCAGCCATTTTGAAAGCTGGCAAAGCCAGGAGGTGTCGAGGGCCGGAGGGGAGCGTGGGTAAGCTCCACCCCAGAGCCCCTAAAATGTGTTGCCCAGCTACATGCCCTGCCTCTGCCTCCCTGGCACAGAGGTCGCCCTCCCTGGGGAGCATGTACAATTTAGAGATCCTCCCCTTGGGTCCTGGAGGAGTTCTCTGAGTTTGGAAAGGGGCCCTAAGGAGACATAGGGCGGGAGGCTCCCAGCACAGAAAAGACTAACCGTTGGATGGCTTTGCAAACATCATAAATAATGCGGTACCAGCACATTCCCTGAAACTGCCCAGGGGGAATAAGAGCAAAGGGAACGGCACACAGTTCCACGCTTTCCTCTGGGGCTGGGCGCTCAGAAGCATGCAGAAGCGATGGGTCCCCATGATACAGAATTTTGGGTGATCCAGCAGCTGAATTTTTCTTAGGCCTTCCAGCCACCCCAGCCGAGTTAAGTTCTCCCATCCCAAGTTCTACCAGGCCTGCTGTGGCTCCCAGAAGTAGCCAGAGCACTTGCATTCAAAACCTCCCCCAAGGAATCCATAGCCTTGCGTCCTAGGTATTGCTCAGTGACCTGGGGGGATATGGGCTTATCCCACCCTCCCCCATTTCTTAAACATAGTGGAGGTGCAGATTGCTGTGGCGTCAGCTTCACGTGAGGCACAAAGGCTGTAGTCAGGCTTTGGAACAAACCATAAAACTGTAGGTGTTGGCGCTAAAACGACCCCAGAGATCATCTAGTGCAAACTCCTCATTGAACAGATGAGCAAACAAGGCCCAAGGTCACACAGCAAGTAAGTGGCTGGCCAAACAAAGTGTATTTTTATTTTGTGAATCATAAGTACTTTGACTTATCTGGGACCAAAGTGTTGTGGTGGAGAGTCCACAGCGAACAGGAGGTCGTGGGGGCAGAGTTGAAGGACAGCTTTGAAGGCCAAGGGTAGACTCTGGCTTGGGTCTGTTGTGCAGGAGAGCTCCGTTGTCGTTCTGGAGCAGCAGAGGTGTGAACCAGTCGTGAAACCTCACAGTCTGCCTTTGTTGGGAGGTCAGGGTGGGAAGGAAGGGCTGTGTTCAGGCGGGGAGACAGGCAGGTAGGCTGACACAGAACTAACTAGGAGAGAGGGGTCTGGGATTTCTGGAATGGATTTATGGCTTCTGTGATCAGTGCCTCATTTGTCCTGATCAGCTATTTATAGCCAACAACTATTGAGTGCTAACTATATCCCTGTCATTGTTAAGAGGCTTACATCCATTATTACAGCTTATCCTCACAACAGATCAATGAAGTATCCTCATTTCATAGATAGGAAATGAAGGCTTAGAGAGTTTAATGAATTTTCCATCCTCGTGTCTGCAACTGGAAGCTGGGCCCGAATGCCGACAAATCCCATATACTTTATGATCTCTCTTTAAAAAAAAAAAATTGTTAATGTTTACTTATTTTTGAGAGAGACAGAGTGCAAGCAAGGGAGGGGCAGAGAGAGAGGGGGACACAGAATCCAAAGTGGGCTCCAGGCTCCAAGCTGTCAGCACAGAGTGGGGCTAGAACCCACAAACCGCGAGATCATGACCTGAGCGGAAGTCATACGCTTAACCGACTGAGCCACCCAGGCGCCCCTACTTTAGGATCTCTTGAAAGCAAAGTCCCGTCTGCACATCTTGGTTTTTCTCATAGCTCATTCATTCAGCAAAAATTTCTTGAACATTCATCATGCAGCAGGTCTGTTCTAGGTGTAGCGTTTGTTGTAGAGTAGCTTCTAGCAAACATGAAGAAGGTGGACCAGATAGCCTTCAACTCTGAGCATTAATAAAGCCACGACTCCGGGTCTGGGTTACCGCAGGGAATAAAACCTCTTTTAATCTGCCCTCTGGGATATTACCCTTCCAACCCCAGCCAGCTGTAGGCTGTGCAGATAGCATGTGTCTTCCTGGTCCTCTGAAGCCATGAGGAGGGAGATGTTTGAAGAGCCAGGCTTGGTCTGGGCTTCCCAGCAGCCTCACTGGCAGCCAGGTCCTGGTCTCATGCTGCAGGAAGCCTTTGTTGTCAGTGAACAGAGCAGCGGCCTGCAGGTGTGATGCTCCTGCCAGAGCCCTAATTGAATGTAGTTGGCACTCCCCAGGAAGTGCGATAATTCCAACTGGCATTTGCCTGGCACTTGAGAACGGTGCAAAATTCCTGCTAGCCAACACAAAGACCAAAGACATCTCTCTCTGCCAAGCAGTTGGTCTGGGAGTGGGGAGGCAGGCAGAGACAATGCTGGGTTGATCTGGCTTTCTCCTCTCTTTCTGCCAGGCTTGCTGTGTGTCAGGCAGGTCACGGACTCTCCTCGTGTTTCCTGGGGCTTGTCTCTTTCACGTTGTGGAGTAGATCCTGGAAACTCAGGACCCTACTGGGTGCTTGTTTCTTTCCCTCGTCTGGCCCTCTGTCCTGCTGCACTTCCATAGATGGATGGGGCAGCAGGCTGAGGGTACAGTGTCCAAAGAGCCCTTGTGGAGCCTTTTAAAGCCCTATGTTAAGCTATTCTAATGAAGGGTCTGTTAAGGGAAGAGGTTGGGTCCATTGATTAGAGTCTTTTTATTTTGACATCGTACATTGAAATCTATGGGACCTCATCATTACTGAAAGGCGAGTTGCCTTTTTAAAACAACAACAACAACAACAACAACAACAACAAACAGCAGCAACAGCTAACACATTTATTATGTGCTTACTGTTTGCCAGGCACGTAACTGGTTACATGACACAGGGTGGTCCCCACACAACCCTGCGAGTTTGCCGTTAGCTTCATTTTGCCGAAGAAGAAATGGAAGCTTAGAAAACTTAACAAATTTGCCCTAACCCACAAAACTAGCACATGGGGGAGCCTGGGTTTCATTCCAGGTACTCTAGAAGTCTGCTGTGTTGATGACCATGATATAAATCATCCAAAGAATATGAATTTGAGAGTTTTAAGGGATGCTTTTATTATTCCAGAAGGTGGGATAGGGAATCAATATTTATGTGTTAGGTATTTCATATATATTATTTTATTTGTTGTTTTACCCATTGCCCTGATGAGAAAAGCAAGGTTCAGGGAGGTTAAGTGACTTGCCCAAGATCACATAGCTAGTAATGAATAGAGTTAAGAATTGAACCCAGTTCAATTTGACTCCAAAGCCCAGGCTTTTTCCATTGCACGCTATTGCCTTCCTAAAAATACTGAATATAATAGTCCTTGGGATTGAACTCAAAGTTGGAAACGTCTCTCCTGGATCTTCTAGAGGTCTCTGTCTTTCTCTGCTCCCCCAAAGACCTCTTTTTTGCCCACATTCCACCAGGTGTTTTTCACACTTGTCTTATTCTCGATCGGACCTCTATTTCAACCAAAGACACACTGGGGCTTTGCTTTAGAAGCCAGGGCTGCTGGCGTGGTCAGGGAGTGGGTCGCCTGTGGCGGGGAACAGGACAGCTTGCTCTACTTGTCCCTGTGGCCCTTCCTCTGACCCCACTGCTCTCCCCATCCCAGCAGGCCTGTCAGGCTGCAGCTGGGCCAAGAGCAGGGGGCTTGCCAAGCTCCCCAGGAGGGGGCTTTTGTCAGAGGCACCGGGTCTGCCCCTTGCCCTCCGAACTCTCAGCCCTCCTGCTGCATTTTTTTCTGTGTTCTCATTAACCTCTGTTCCCACCCCAGTCTTAGTCTGTCCCCCTCAGGGCAGGGTGAACTGCCAAGGCACAATTTTTCTTATTTTTTTCTTCCCGAACCCAAGTTCGCGAAACCTCATCACCATGGGATCTGCAGCCCGTGCCTGTGTGTGGGCAGCCGCAGAATGTCTCTGAGGGCACTGGAGGGTTTCCCTGGTAACTTGTGGGTCAGTCTGCACGCTGTGCACTGCCAGGCACAGGGAACAAACTTGGAAGATCTGACACTGGGCAGGCTCTTGGGCCATATCCTGGATGACCTGATGGGGAGAGATCGCGGGGGTCCGTGGCTGTGAGCCCCCGGGTAGATCAGGGCGTCTCCCAGCCCTCCATGTCTGTGCCTGGGTCAGGCCTCTCCCCACAGGCTCAGAGCCTCTTGCTGCAAGGCGCTGCGAATGACCTGCTGAGTGAACAGGAACGAAATAGAACAGAGCGACCTCCGGTCACTGAGTTTTCCTGCGGTGACCATTCTCACAGGCTCTGTGGGGCACTTTTAGAAGAAAAAGCTTTGAGACATCTCAAAGGAGCAAATGGAGGACCCAAGGCACCCCCTCAAATGTCCGTGGCATCACACCGAATTTTGTGAGCCCCTCCTTCTCATCCTCAGTTTCATTCCTAACTTTTCCTTCTCTAGCTTCTGAAATAAATCCCGAAACTTGCCCCTCCTTTTCCCATTATAATTTGCCGTCAGGTTTAAAAAAGTTTTCCTGGTGTTTCCATCTTTGTGTGCTATTTCCTTGTTAGCCAGGGACCCTTCTGGATCTTCGACTGTGCTGCTTGCTGCTGACGCCTTTTCCCTGGTGGCAACTCCCACCTCGCGGAATACCTTGGGGACAGGGTTCACAGAGAGCAGAAGGGGCAGGAGACTGGAGATGGTCTCCCTTTTTCTTCACCAGCTTTCCCTGTGCTGTCCTGCTTCCCACAGAAATGGGACTATAACCAGAGGACTGAGTGCCCTGGATGGGTCCCTGATGCCAGTTCTCAGGGGCAGTGATTCCCACATCTGGCTGACATTAGGATCATTCAGGAAGCTCTGAAAATAATACAGATTTCTGAGTTCTCCTTCAGTCCTAGAGATCCAGTATCTCAACTGGGGCTTGCCAAGGGGTCCCTGAGACCCACCATGATGCTGAGGAAAATGGGCACTTGGGTGGGAGCGAGTGTGACCAGAAAGCAAGGGAGGTTGGGGGCCGCGGAGATGGTTAGTGAGGCAGGGAGAGGTAGGTGAGGGACTGAGGAGCTTTGGACAGACAGAAGCTGAGGTTCTGGTGGATGTGGGCATTGGGAGCTTGACATGGAGGTAAGGAGAGCAGGGGCCTACTTGGGAGCTGCTAGGGCAGGGCTGGGCAGAGACCGGAAATGGCAAACACAGAGATGGTAGGACACCTGCCTGGTGATTTCTGTGCCCGTAACTTAGTGCTCCTTTGTGGTGCTCACATCCTCTGAAGACGGGAGGTGCCTGGGGAGGGTCTGTGGCCCCAGGACCCCACCTCCTGCAGATCTGCAGAGTTGCCTAGTTCTGTTTGCCTTGATGTTCTTTCTCTTTGGGATGTTATTGTAGCTGTTGAATCTAAATCATAACATGCCGGGGCTGGGTCAGCCAGCTGAGACAACAGTAACAACCATGCCCTATGTTTAGCCACAGAGCTCCTTCCCCCCACCCCCCACCCCCCACCCCCCGAGGAGTACAAAGCCCTTACAGATGCATTTCTATTCATCCTCAACTTTGTCAGCTACGGACTACTTTCTGTTTTTCAGATAGCAGATTTTGAGGCACACAGGGGCAAAGCCATATCTCATGTTGGCATTGATATTAAGGGCCTATATCTGTCCCTGGATTCCTTCTGAACTGGTCACACTGCCAGGAGGGGCAAGGATAGGGGGGAAGTGCAGGCAGAACCCAGGGCTGTATTTCTGTTATACAAAAGTTGGTGCTGGGTCTAGCCTAGTCCTAGGGCTCCCTCCCAGCCTCCTCCATCAAGTCCATTAGTCTTTTCCAATGCCCAATGCCCATGCCATCCTGGTAGTGCCCAAGAAACTCCATCTAGGGGCCCAGGAAGTAGAGCCCATTGGGACAGCAGGGTCACAGGCTGAGAGCAGGGTTCTCACCATTGCTAGCCAGTGCCTGGCTCAGCCATGGGCCTGTGTGCCCCCATGGAGCCCAGATGGCCTGGCTCTCCTGGTGTGCAACTTTCTTGCCTTTTCCCCGTGTAGGTATGGATGGACGCAGGCACCCAGATTTTCTTCTCCTTCGCCATCTGTCTAGGGTGCCTGACAGCCCTGGGCAGCTACAACAAGTACCACAACAACTGCTACAGGTGACTGGGGGCAGTGGGGCCCAGGCCACCAATCTGCCTCTCTCAACTGCCCCCCTCCAACATGCTAGATCAAGGGTGATTTGGAGGGTGCACCAGCTCATGGATTCACCTTCCCCCTACTCGTCTTCACCCCATTTTCCAATGCCCCAGGGCCGCAAGTTGCTGAAAGGAGCCAACCGCAGCACGGGCAGGGGGATTGCTTCCAAAGGCTGGGATAGTTGCAGTTGGCTGGGAAACCACAGTGAGGGCCCAACCCTCCGACTAATGGAGACGTTGGTGGGCTGAAGCC
Organism: Panthera tigris; assembly: GCF_018350195.1. Taxonomy (NCBI): domain Eukaryota; kingdom Metazoa; phylum Chordata; class Mammalia; order Carnivora; family Felidae; genus Panthera; species Panthera tigris. The sequence continues at coordinate 37,140,212 of NC_056666.1, forward strand.
TGAGGAGTAATTCATCATACACAGTGGAACCTTGGCCTGGCCTGCTTTGTATATTTGCCCCAACAAACACTGAATCCTTACCTATTTTTACCTCACTGCTCCCCTTCCCATGTCCCCCTCCCTCTGGTTCCCAACTTGGTTCATATCAGAGCATTCATGCTAATTTCAATCTTAGCTAAAAAAAAAAAAAATCATGTCATGAATTGCGAAATCAAATTTGAGGGATGGGAGTTATTTGTTGCTTGGGATTGTCTATGTCCATACCCTCCATATTAGTACGCCAAACTGAATTGTGTCTGAGTGGTAGCGTCCCAAGTGGTGTGGTGGCAATATGGCAGGGAGGGAAGGCCGTGTGGCAGTTTGTAGTTTTTAGACTAGCATTTTACTTCCTTAGAGCCTTATTCTTTCATGACTACCTTGACTGACTCCAAGTCTCAGCTAATGGAGTGGGCAGGGGGAGGGCAGAACCTAATCCTGGCGGGCAGCCCCTCTCTGGCCTGCGTGAAGGGCTGGGGTGAGTGTCTGCCTGTCTGAGGGGCAGTGCTCCCAGTTCCTGTTGGCAACCCCTCTCTGACCCTGCCTGTCTCCGCCTTCCCACCTGCCCCACAGGGACTGCATCGCCCTCTGCTTCCTCAACAGCGGCACCAGCTTTGTGGCCGGATTTGCCATCTTCTCTGTCCTGGGCTTCATGTCTCAGGAGCAAGGGGTGCCCATCTCTGAGGTGGCCGAGTCTGGTGAGTGTTGTGGGGAAGGGTGCCAAGGGTGGCTTCTGTGAGTTTTGCTTGAACCTTCGCCAACCGGGATCTGTACACGTTTCTATTGTCGCCTACACTGGGGGTGAGCCATAGTCATCTTTCGGTGGACGTGTCCTAGGAAGACCTGGGGAGCACCCTCACCCCAGCTTCAAAGGGTAGAGGCATAGACAGTGAGCATTTCCCACAGCTGGCCTCCACGTCCTTGCCCTGGAGGCAACCAAGGTGATGAGGTTCATGTTTCTCCTTCCAGAAACAGTTTAGGCATATATGAGTAAAAAGTGCACGCGTGCACACACACACACACACACACACACACACACATAAACATTCATACATGCCTAGCACATATTACTACTGCTATTTCTTACTCCCTTCAAAAAGCTAATTGATAATATACTATATACAGCTGGTATACAGCTGGGCTTTTTGTTTTACTCACTTTACTTTTTTTTAAGTTTATTTATTTATTTGGAGAGAGACAGAGACAGTGCAACGGAGGAGGGGCAGAGAGAGAGAGGGAGAGAATCCCAAGCAGGCTCCTCACTGTCAGCAGGGAGCACAAGGCTCGAACTCATGAACCATGAGATCATGACCTGAGCTGAAATCAGGAATTGGATGCATAACTGACTGAGCCACCCAGCTGCCCCTTGTTTTGCTCATCTTAAACTGTATCTCGAAGATAAGTTTATGGTGGCACATAGTTTCCTCCTTTTCACCATGCAGTGCTATTGTTGCTTTTAAACAAAATCAAGGATTGGTCCCCTCCCTGGGTAAGCTGTAAATGTCCCTTGCCCTTCCCCTATTCTTGAGGGCCACCGTCGTGCACTCACTAGCAAGGCAGTGTTTTATTATAACGTTCCCACAGCACATCCTGTTACACAGAGTACCAAGCACTGGGATCCCACTGAGTCTTATTAAAAATCATAGCGTTTCACTTTTATTAAACATTTACTAAATGCCAGGCACTGTGTGAAGCATTTTGCCCGCACCATGCAGTGGAAAGCTTTGAGGCAGGTGCTAGAATTATCTCCCTCTCACCAGTGTGTGACACTGGGTCAGCTGCACGAATGTACCTGGCCTGCCCAACCCCTTGGCTCTTAAGTTTGAAACCTCTGGTTTGGGGCAAGAGATCCTGAGAGTGAGCCTGAGGATTCAGGGTGGAGCTTGCAGAAACGCAGGTGATATGCCTCCTTTCCATTTTCCAAAGCCCTTCACACCCACAGTGTCTAGGTTCCATCCCTGCCAGTGAGAATACAGCGGGTGGTGCCTTGGAAATTTGGGACCCAGGTAGAGGTTTAGGTGGCTTCTCCTGGGTGAGTTTGGGGGTGATGATGGTAACTTTGGGGTCAAGTTTCCTCTGGCTCCTGTGATTCCATGGCCCCCGCTGGGAAGCCTTGGGATCAAACACGGCCTGGAGCCAGCCCAGGCACTGCGCTGTGTTCCTCTGCTTCTTGCTGTAGGCCCTGGCCTGGCTTTCATCGCCTACCCCCGGGCTGTGGCGATGCTGCCCTTCTCTCCTCTCTGGGCTTGCTGCTTCTTCTTCATGGTCGTCCTCCTGGGACTGGACAGCCAGGTACCAAGAACTGGCCGAGCAGAGCCTGAGAGATGGGTGGGTGTGTGGGGGCTGGAGAAGGGGGAGCAGGGGAAACGAGGCTGAGCCTGATGTCCCGAGGGGCCTTAAAAGAGCCGGGGGCTGGGCGAATGTCAGAAGTGGATGCCCTTCTAGGGACCAACACGAGCTCTGAAGGGGAGGTCCAGACTTAAGTGTACAGGACAGCTTCGGGGACGTGAGACAGGGATGCTGCAGGGCTGATGCTGGGAGCCAGAAGCCAGAGCTAGTTGGTGCAGCGTGTTTTGGGAGCTCTCTTTCCCTCCAATTCTTTTGCCCTCTCATCCAGTTTGTGTGCGTAGAAAGCCTGGTGACGGCGCTGGTGGACATGTACCCCCGTGTATTCCGCAAGAAGAACCGGAGGGAGCTTCTCATTCTCGGCGTGTCTGTCGTCTCCTTCTTTGTTGGGCTGGTCATGCTCACAGAGGTGAGGGTCTGGGAGGCTTGGAGGTGCGGACCGGGTGAGGAGGAGAAGCCAAGCTGGACGCTGCCACCTGTCAGGCGGAGCAGGCTGTGTGGGTTCAGGTCGCGGGGCAGGCCTTCCGGGTTTCAGGGCCCTGGGACGCCCTCCTTTCCCAGCCACAGGAAGCACAAAGCAGGCGGCGCCTTCCTCTGACCTTTGGACACTGGCCACCTACCTTTGGGGGTGGCCAAGGGGTCATTTGGATCCAGGTAAGCTAAGAGGTGTGAAAAGATGGTCAGAAAGTCCTGGATTAGGACTGCCTCTCCAGCAAGCTCCTGTGATTTCCCAGGCAACTGAACCAAGTTCCAGGGACAAACTTCAAAGGAATAAAGGGAGCCCTGGGGAGGGGTGATATTTTCTGTTTTGTCTCAAGGGAGACGGAAGGAGATGGAGCTTGCCAGCTTGACAGTATCGAGGACAGCCCCTGTCGAGCGTTTGCCAAAAAAGTACACGCTTTTTCTTAGACTTCCGGGTCAATCCCTAAATGTTCTCAGGGATGAGCTAACAACAGCTGTCTGTTTTACCTTCCTTCCAAAAATCATAATAAAAAATAATTACTGTCTCATATCTGCCTAGTGCCTTAGAGCTTACAGACTATGTTGTTTTAATATCTGTCTCCCATGATCCTCACCAGGTCTGCTCTGTGTCTGAGGGTGTGAGGCCAGAGGCCATGGGCCAATCTGTTTCCTCTGGATACATTTCATTTTTTTCTTTTTTTAATCTCTTCCTGGGCAGGGCGGTATGTACGTGTTTCAGCTCTTTGACTACTACGCAGCCAGTGGCATGTGTCTCCTGTTTGTGGCCATCTTTGAGTCCCTCTGCGTGGCTTGGGTCTATGGTGAGTGACTCTTCCCCCAGGTTCCAACCCCAGTACTCATCGTCACCTCAGGGCCTGAGAGCAAAAGACAGTCATCTGCTCACACCCACCTTTTCCTGGGGCACCTCCCCTACTCAGCCTCAAAAATCTTCTGGTTGCTATTGCTACCATTGTCACTCTCCTGGTTATGACTGTACCCAGACCACCCCAAGTGGGTCCAAATCCTGTCCTATCCAAACCTTTTCAGCCCTTAACAGCCTTGGTAATCAGAAAGTTATTATCTTTGCCTAAGCTGAGTTCTGCCCACTGCCGTGCATGCCTATGAATTTCAGGGAAGAGAGTCTCCCAGCAGCGATTTGGAAAGACAACCATGGTAGCTTCTGTTCATTGGCCTTTGCCCATCCTGCCTCTGCCTTCGATGCTAAAGAATGTCCTTTCTCCCCCTTCCTTCCTTCTCTTCTGCACGGTAGGAGCCGGGCGCTTCTACGACAACATTGAAGATATGATTGGGTACAGGCCATGGCCTCTTATCAAATATTGTTGGCTTTTCCTCACACCAGCCGTATGCACAGTAAGATAACCCTCAGGGGGCAAAACTACAGGAAGGCAAAGAAGGACGGTGGCCGTAGGAGGGTAGATAGGCTGTTAGCCCTGGAAAGGATGTGTCCATGAGGATTGAGAATCACTTTAGATTTTCACTCGTCCTCCTCTTGGATTCTAGAAAACGATTAGCGAGATAGATTCTTCTTTTCCATTTCACAGAAGGACAGACTGAGGTTCAGAGCTGTCAGATGGCTTGAACCCACACCACAGAGTGAGTCGAATGTCACAGGGCAGGAGCAAAACCCAAGTGTCCTGGGTTGCTCATAATAATACTATTAACCACAGCAATTATAATAGCACCGTCACAGGGCACTTACTTCACATTAGGCATAGAGCGTGGTACACATTTTAGCCCACGTTATCTGCACAAGAACCCCATGAAGCAAGAATTACCGTTAGATTCATTTTATAGGTGAAGCTGAAGCCAGAGAAGTGAAGCCATTTGCCCAAGTGAGAAAGTGGCCGTGAGCTACTTTGGCAGCTTGGCTTCAGATCCTGAACCATAAACCACTAAGTGCTGCTTCCTTGGGCTCTATCTTGTGTGTCAGCAGTCCCCCCACACGCCCACTATAGGCAGGGCATAAATGAGGCCCAGGGGGAAGGAGGCATGACCCTTGCCCTTGAGGCCCTGGCAGCCCCTCCTGACGGTGCAGGAGACTTAAGCAGCCGAAAACACCAGCAGCCATGTGACCATGTCCTAGCTGAGGGCCGGCCATGTGTATGGGTGCCCGGGGGTGCGGGGACCCTGCAGGAACAAGGTAGGTGCCCTGGAAATACTACTGGGGGTGTGGACTTTGAGTAGAATGTGGATGGGGATTGGGGGTTGATTGACCCAGTTGAGCCTGGAGGCAAATCCAGTCTTGCAAGGCGACTGGTCTCTGCCAGCTCTCCCAGGGGGGCCGAGGGCACAAGGCCCCTGCTCTCCCAGCCCCTTTCTCTTCTCCTCTCATCCTCAGGCCACCTTCCTCTTCTCCCTGATCAAGTACACGCCACTGACCTACAACAAGAAGTACACATACCCGTGGTGGGGTGACGCCCTGGGCTGGCTCCTGGCTCTGTCCTCCATGGTCTGCATTCCTGCCTGGGGCTTCTACAAGCTCAGCACCCTCAAGGGCTCCTTCAGAGAGGTAGAGAGTCAGTAGGGCGGGTAGGAGCCCTAGAGGGTGAGGTAGGGCCCCCATGATGATACACAGATGCCTGCCAGCAAAGGAGCCTGGTGAAGGTGCTGGGGAGGCACTGAGTGAGTGCTTCCGAGTCTCAGAAAAAGACTGGAAGCCTCCAAGTCACAGGCGGTGATGACAGGGCCGGCACCTGGAGGGCGCGTTTGCCTGTGGGGGCGGCAGGCAGACGCTGGTAGTGAGGGAAGCTGGGACATATGCCCCTGACTCCAGCTCACCACCGCCACCTCCACATTCCTTGCAGAGAATTCGCCAGCTCCTGTGCCCAGCTGAGGACCTGCCTGGATGGAACCGAGCAGAACCCTCTGCCCCCGCCACACCCAGGACATCACTGCTCATACTCACAGAAGTGGAGTCCCACTGCTAGGTCCGCAAGGCCTCGGATCATGCCCGTGGGCCTGGCTGTGGGGACAGCTGCAGAAGGGGAGGGCAGAAGCAGCCCCGCTGTGCTTCTCTGCCTCCTCCCGGGGCAGATGAGAAGGAGGGTTTGGAATCCACCTTGGGTTGGGCGCCTGCCACTGGAACGTCTCTGCTCCAGGGGTGGCTGTACAGGTGTGAGATGCTGGTATCGAGGGCACCCCTTTCGCAACAGGCCTTGGGAAGCCGGGTGAGGGCCAGTGGGTGGAGTGACAGCCCCGTCCCTCTTACCCTTCATTCCATTAAATCCATGTTCTTCCCACCGACTGCCAGAGGCTCTGCCTGGTTCCTGCCCCTCTGCCTTGTGGCCTTGGCCACTTCCTCACTTTACAGCTGTGGCCTTAGCGACCCCTCCCTCCTCTCTGTCTCTCCCTGCCTCATTGAGTACTTGTGGACCATGAGCAGAGGGGACTGCGGTGGTGAGAAGGGCAGTGGGGCCCAGCTGAGACCCTCCATCCTCAGACACTCACACCAGAGGGGTCTGTCACATTCTGTCCATGCGTCCCCCACAGCCCCTTCCCTCCCTCCTTCGCTCGGTGGAATAAGCAGGGCAATGGAGGGAGAAACGAGGGCGGCCTGAGCCTTAGCTAGAGGAAGGCAGAGGAAAGTGTGGTTGGGCTTCTTCCCGCCCACATTCCCCTTACCATGTCCCTCCCTGACCCCACCTGCCAAACTTGTGAGTGCGAGCGCGGGTGCCTGCGGGGGGACGCGAGGGAGACAGCCAGGGACTGCAGCAGACCTGAGGCCGCAGGCATGAGAAGCCCGGACAGAACGGGCACTACCCCAGTTCAGCCAGCAGAGGGCGCCCACCTCCTGAGGACACCTCGCTTTTCTGCTCAGCGGACAGATGCCAGGCGCGGCACCGCCGGACGTGGCCACCAGGGGGTGGCACTGCCATGACCACAGCTCGCGGTCAGGGCTGGAGCTGCGCAGATGAGCTCTTGGGGTCAGGCTGCAAAGAGAATGCAAGTGGAAGAAGGCAAAGCCTGTCCTACCTCGGGGTCAGTGGCGTGGCCTGGTCCCCAAGTTCTACCACAGGTGTCTGCAGCCTATACGTGTGGAGCTGCGTGGAGCTGGGGTGCACTTATCTCTCGGTGTGTGTGTGTGTGTGTGTAAGTGCCTGAACACACACAGCTGCATTTCTCCCTGAACATGTGGAGGCTTTGGGGTCGGCCGGTGTCCCCACCTCTGTTCAGATGGTCCTTCTGGCGTTGTTCTGGGGGAGTGCCTGGGATTCTTGGAGCTGCAGACTGAGGGCACACAGCGTCCCCTGGGTGATTTTCCTAGTTTGTTTTACAGGTCAGTTAGTGGGAAAATGCACCGGAATCTTTGCCAATCTTCAGTTTTTTATTTGTTTGTGGCTGTTGGGAGAACTCGTAAAAGTTGGTGTCGTGGCCCTCCTGTTGGTCGGTGTTGGCTGCTTCTTCCCGGACAATGACTGGTTGGGCCTCCCTCAGGTGTGCCAGGTGGGAGAAGTCAGTCTGCTAGAGAAACATGCTGCAGCTGGAGACACCACACCCCTGGCATCTTGCCCATCTGACGATATTTCCAGAACACCTACTATGTGGCTCTGTGCTATACTCGTGACACATGACACAGTGTCTTCAATAAGAACTTGTGACAGATGCTGTTTTTTTGAAGGAAAAGCAAACTGGGGTCTGGGAAGGAACTCGCTGGTTTAGATGGGGTGGGTTGCGAACCCCGTGCTGACAGTGTGACAGCTGTCTCTCCATCCATCCATGTGATCACAGCTGCAAGCATCTGAGGGAAGGGTGCCAGTGTTTCAGTAATGGCGATTTGAATCCTAGTTAGGAGATTCATTAGTGGTGGAATATGGTGTGAAAATAATCCGTTGGCCTGAGCATCAGGAGATGTGGGGTCCAGTCCTGACCTGCTTCTAACTTGTCTTTGTGGAACTTATCCGAGATCCAATTTTAGTATATGTGCTGCCAAAGTGAGCACAGGAACTTACTTGGGATTCAGATCTTCATGTTTTTCAGACGGAAGTAATACTGTGCACCCGCATGCACGCAGTCTTATTGTAGGGCTCAAATGATGTCACGGGTGTGAGAGCCCTTTCAGTCCTCAGTGCCAAATGGTGTGAGGTCATTAAGCCAGTTGGGGGGACGGATGAGGGGGATATGCTCTAATAACCCAGGGCATTGACAGGCAAAGACATGAGAGAAAAGCCACTTGCTTGCGTCGGGGCCAGGAACAGGAGCAGGAACTCCTGAACGTCGCTTTAGCCGAGACGGTGGGGCAGGGCCTGCTGTCTGTCCCATCTGCTTTCTCTCCCTGCAAGGCCAGATACCTGATCCTGCAGTTCTCCAAGGAAAAAGACACAAAAAGAAGGGGACCCCTCTTGTCTAGCAGCCACACCTGTTAGGGAAGAAAGACAGGCGTGGGGAGCCCTGGGCAAGTGATGGCTGAATGGGGAGAGAGGAAGCCCAGCTCACTGGAGTTGTAAGCGGGGCCCTTACAGGCGGGGAAGCTGAGCCCACCAGGCTGCCTTGGAGCCTTGGATCCCACACCTCAGACCTGGCGCATGTCCCAGATCCATCCGTGTGCACACAGACACCTAGTCCTCTGTTACCCTCAGATAAGTGTGCCCGAGATACACCACAGTCAGCCCAGTATAGTCCCTCCCAGAGGCTTGCAGTCCCTGCTGGGGTCTGAGCCTTCTTACTTACCAGCTCTGTGACCTTGGGCCGGTTCACCATTCTGGACCCTCACTTTCTCCTCTGTAAAATGGAAATAAGAATACCTAGATCAATGTGTTGTTAGAGTCCAGTGAAGGGTGTAAGGGAGAGCTGCCCTGGGGACACATTCAAGCAAATTCATCCTCTTTCCCGTGGCTCCAGCCCCACGACACTAGGCCAGGAAGAGTTCAGAGGCGTCTTTGCTGTCCCCACCGCCTCTCCAGCCGCAGGCATCAAGTCATACTGGGCCCAGAAAAAGGCTACACATTTATGGGGCTAGGCGTTTTGCAAGGGTGCGAGGGAGAGGTAGCCCTAGAAGAACTCTGCATCCCGTGGCCCCAGAGTCGGGTTTGGCACTAGCTGTATTGTTCAGGAAAAGCGGGACCTGAGTCCTTCAAGCCCTAATCTATCCCCTGGTTCCAGGAGAGCAATGGTTTTCCAGAAAATGGAAAACTGGGATGGATTTTTCCCTCAGCTTGCATCCATCCATCCATCCATCCATCCAATGAACACTGAGTGTCTGCTCTGAGCCAGCACTCCATTAAATGCTGGAGGCAAAAACAAGGAATTATGAAGCAGTCCCCACCCTTTAGATATTTATGCCCTAGGAAACAACACACTGCAGGAACAAAAGTTACATGCTCACACAGTAGGTGCCATGGCAGGCCTTCTAAAAGCACGCATGGGGTTAGATGAAGGTGGTGAGGAGAACATTTTATGGGGTTCACAGTTCTCACTGCAGCAAGATGACTGAGTCATTTAACTGTATTTCATCTTGTCTCTGGACCCTCCCCAGTGTGGACACAGTCTTAGGTAGGCTTTCCAAGTAATTTCAGGATTCCTACCTTTTGTAAAGATTGGGGTCTCTGGCCTCTGGGAGCTTACTAATTGGTCTGAATACCCAGTGGGGGTTGGAAGCTGCAGGGGCCAGGGTGGGCTTGAGTAAGGATGGGCTCAAAGTGAGAAGGAGGCCAGAGCAAACAAGGCAGCTGTTCTACAAGTTGAAGGTAAGGTAGTAAGACTGCCTGTCCGTGCATAGCCCCAGGTCCCTGCAGAAAGCCTGACACATTGTAGGTATGAAATAAAAAAAATTTTTTTTAATTTAAAAATTTTGTTAATGTTTATTTTTGAGAGAGAGAGACAGAGACAGAGAGAGACACAGAGAGAGACAGAGCATGAGCTGGGGAGGGGCAGCGAGAGAGGGAGACACAGAATCCGAAGGAGGCTCCAGGTTCTGAGCTGTCAGCACAGAGTCCGATGTGGGGCTCGAACCCATGAACCGTGAGATCATGACCTGAGCTGAAGTCAGATGCTTAACCAACTGATCCACCCAGGCGCCCCCCAATTTTTTAAGTTTATTTAGTTATTTTGAGAGAGAGAGAGAGAAAGAGAGAGAGAGAGAGCAGGAGCAGGGGAGGGGCAGAGAGAGGGAGAGAGAATCTCAAGCAGACTCCGCTGTCAGCACAGAGCCCGATGTGGGGCTCGAACTCACCAACTGTGAGATCGTGACCTGAGCTGAAATCAAGAGTCGGCTGCTTAACCAACTAAGCCACCCAGGTGCCCCTGAAATAAAATTTTTGAATGAATGAATGAGCTAGGGAATCTAACCCCTGCCTCGTCTGATTCTCTTTCCTCTCGCTTCCGTTCATGGAGAGGCTGGGTATTTTGTTCTGGGACGGCTGTCGCCACTGTTCTGTAATCTCATGGACTTTGGTGTCCCTCTGCACTACGGTGGACCCAACACGCAGGGACAGGGCAGATGCAGCAATGCAGGTCACACCGTCCCAGCTGAGCCCAGGAGTAACAGGGGTGTGAATTCTGGTTGAGGCCGTGTGGCTCTGCCAGAGCCAACCTTCCGGTTTCACAGAGGCTAAGAGTCTGAGGCCGGAGACTCGCTCTGGCTTTCTCTTGCTGGGGGATCCCCGCAGGACATGCTGAGAGGGGCCTGAGAGACACCGAGTGGGGCTGCTTGATGGAAAACTACAGACCGAGATTCTCACTTCACACCCCAGCCCTGCTGGGAAGTTCTAAAATATGAAGGGGAAGTTCATGCAAAGGGAAATTTCCCTTGCTCCCCACAACTTCCCCTCCCTCCTCAGCACCTGGGGCTGAAAAAGCACCTTCACTGTCTTGAAAGAGACACTGGCTGTTCTGAATGAATGACCGACCAGGGGACGGTCCTGTACCCAGCACCACGAGGGCATGCTCAGGAATAATGATAAGGACCCCGTTCTGGATGAACTCACTCATGGCGGGGGGCATACACATTTATTCAACAAATACCAATTCACCACTGACAGCTGCCAGGCTGTCTCAGCTGTGTGCCTTAGTGCTGAGAGGTCACCAGAACATAATTACTGCTGCCTGGGCCCAGACACCCATCATCCCAGCCCCTGTGTCCCGAGGACACACAACAAACACCAATGACCGCCCCCACCCCCACTCGCCTTTAAGCACCTACAATATCCTAAGCAATTTACCATATTGTCTTTAACCCTGAAAAGTAGGTAGACATTGTTTTGTACCCTTTACAGATTGAAAGACTGAGGCTCAGATCCTTGCCTAGCTGCCCTGACTGGTAGAACAGAGGAGGGGTTCAAACTCAGGTCCGTCTGACTGTAAACCTGTGTCCTTTCTAGATTAGGTTTCTTGAAGTATGCTGTGGGCACTTTCTCTAGGAAAATCCCAGGGAATAGGGTAGTGGTTGTGAAGGTCCAGAGCCTTGCCTTGAAACCACAGAGGGCAGGTACTTGGTGGAAAACTCCAGTGCGTGATTCACCCTCCTCCTGAGCCCTCGTCACTGAGGCCAACTCCCCTCCTAAGGTTGTCAGTTTCCACCGTGGGGTTGGTGGCTCCCATCCTACTCCTCTGGTGAGAGAAGGCTGCTCCCTGACCTGTACATCCTCATTTCTTCCCTCAGAAGTTGCTGGTGCTGGAGGGGCACGGTGAGAAAGGGGAAGGCGGGAGGGACGAAAGAAAGGAGGGAGATGAGATCGGGTATGAGTCTCTGAGCTGGTCTGGAGGGACCGTCTTGGGACAGCACCCACTAGGAGGGCTGGGGGGGGGCAGCCCACAGCAGGAGAGAGATGGGGGTGGGGGGCTGGGGACAGAGGACTTGGCTTCCTGAAGTCAGATGTTGTAATCCTGGTGCACAAACTTTTGGCTTCAGTCCCTCCTGTTGCTTGTGGTATTTCTCTGTCCCTTCACTTCCCAATACACTGGTGTGTGTGAGCGTGCGCGCGCGCGCACACACACACACACACACACACGCAGAGCTGCTTTCTGTCTGGGAGTCCCAGGACAACAACTTGGACGGGATTCTGAGCTGGGAGGAAAAGGGAAGGAGAAGAGGTGGACAGTTTCCCTCTCAGGTCCCGTCTTTCTGGGTATTCTTGCAAGCCGCTTCCCCGGGACTGTCCTGGGGACCCAAGGCATGGAGCTGAGCTGACCACGGGAGCGGAGATCAGGACTGAGGTGAGCAGGAAGTGGAGGACTGGATGTGCCTTCGCAGTGCCTGAGAGGTGCCTCAGAGGGGCTGGAGGGCTGAGTCCCAGGTGGCAAAGCTTTGCAGAAGTGTGTGTGTCTGTGGTACAAAAACCTGGGACCAGAGGAAAGTCTGATGCTTGGGACTCAGGACAAGGGGCATCACCCCAGCTTCCCCAAACCATGCTCAGGGACCATCCTGGGAAAGTACAGAGATCGGGGGCTGGCCCCAGACAAGCAGGGAAAGAGGGGTGGTCACCTGACTGACAGGGAGGGGAAGCAGACAGTGCCCAGTGATGTGGTAAGGGAGAGCAGACAGGAGAAAGCTTGGGCATTCCTGAGGGCCCATGACCTGCAATTAGCCACGCAGATGAGGGGTTTCTGCCCTCCCCCACAGGTGGGGCAGGGCAAGCAGGGAGCCAACTGTCTCCCAGAAGGAGGAAGCAGCCTCAGCTCAGGGTGCCGGGGAGGCATGAGCATGCTTGTGCCAGGGAAGGGCAACGAGGGAGCCGCTGGGAGGTGCAGGCGGCCACCAGCTGAAGTGAGCAGCCCACAGGGTGTGAAGGACTAGACGGAGTCAGGTTTTGGTGCCATGCACACAGGTATGTGTGTGCAAAGGGACGTGACGGGAACGGCACCAGTGTGTGTACGGAAAAAGGAACTGGTATGTGGGTGTGGGCTGCAGCAGGGGCTGGGGCATCCCATTCGCCCCCGTAACCGGGGCTGGCCCGGGAGGGTGATGGGCTGCACTGGGATCCCGGCGGCACACGGGGGGCGGCATTTCCCCACCTGTCTGCTCCTCCGCTAGCCCCCGGCCAGGCCTCCGTCTTCATGCCCAGCTCCTGAACACGGCTAATTCCGGACTTGATAGGCCTCTTGAAGATTTCCTCGATGGGCAGACTGAGCCCAGTGTGGGTGTAGGTGTCTTTGCTTCTGGAGGGCATGGATGTGCGGTGAGCTCCAGTCTGTGCCCTGTGCCCTGCTCCAGCTTAGCGGGGGTGGGAAGGTGGTGCGAGCGGCTGGAGAGCTGAGCGAGACAGGTGGACCCTTGGGAAGGGGGGGATCTCTGGAAGGCATCTCAACTGTGGATGACACCGTTGTTTATTCCTAGCACACGGGGTTGGGGAGAGTAGAAGGGTACCGTGGGGACGGGGTGAGGGAGGCGGAAAGGTGGGGCGTGCCATCCTCTTGGCTTCTTAAAAGTCACCCCAGAAGGAGAGCTCTGTACGGCTTGTTTTTGTGTCTGACATCCTCCTGGACACTTCTTCCCTGAGTCTAACTTGAATCGCACTTGCTGCACTGTCAGCCTGTTTCCCCTTGGCTTTGCCGTGGCTCTAGGCCAGCTTTCCTTCTCGCATGCTCTTGCTTTCATTCTGCCATTCCGGTTTTTCATTCTAACACACAAATTATGATCTTCCCAGTAACCTTTAAACATTAAAAAAAAAATGTCATTATCAGCTCATCAATGTATGTTCTCTTGTCTCCCTTCCCCCATCCCGATACAACCCAAACCCTGTGCCCGAGCGGGGCTCTCAGATTTGCTTCCTCATCCTGCACTCGCCTCTGGTTTTCCCTCCGTTTACTCCTTTGCCCCAGCAGGTCTCCCCTCCTTCAACTGTCCAGGACAGCTGGGCCCTGGAACAGCCGCTTTTGGTCTGCGAAGTAAGGCTTGTCCCTTGACCACCCCCTTGGTGACCTGTGTGCTCGGGCTCACCCTGAGCTGAGCTACACTATAGCTCTTGGTACTTGGTACTTGGTCAGGCAAAGGCAAAAATCTCTCCTTGTCTTTCATGGATCTTATTTTTACCCCCCACCCTCCCAATGCCCTTGTTGAACAGGGATCATTCTCTCTTCCAGGGAGACTTAAAGCCCAGAGAGGAGGTGTGATTTGCCTAAGGTCACACAGCAAGTTAGAGACTCAGCTCCACCACTTAGTGTATTGGTAAGTTTATTCAAATCATTCAAAAATAGTTTTCCTGAACACCTGGTGGGTGTCAAGTCCTGTTCCTTAGCCTCTCTGAGCTTCAATTCCTCATTTATAAAATGGAGTTAAGAGTAATACCTACGTCAAAGATTTTAATGAAGATGAAATTTAGTAACGTACACAAAGAAGTGTATGTTTTTGGCACAACGTTAATTTTGTTAATATTATTATTGGCTAGGTCTGGACTAGAACTTGGGTTTCATGTCTGGTGCTTTTCCATTAACATTTTTGAATTCATTCATTTATTCCTCCACTCATCCATTCATTTGTTTGATAATGAATTGGGGGCCATTGGTCAGGGTGCCCTAACCCCAGTTATGTAACAACATCTACAGCTCATTCGGGTACCCGCCAACTTTTCCCCCTGGGGCCAGACTGCACTGTTTTTCCAACCTGACACTCTGGCTCTCAAAGCACCCCCCCCCCCCCACCTGAGGTCTGACAGTCTCCTCTGAACCTGGGAACTTTCTTCCCCTCCTCCCTCTCCTCCTCCTCCCTTCCTTCTTCCTCCCTTCCCTCCTCCCTGACACCAGAGGCCCAAGACCTCTGATTTCCACTGGGTGCTTCTCCTCATCTCCTGTCCTGGGCTGCGATTGCAGTGGAACCCTCTGAGTCCCCATACCAGAATTTCCCCCTGCCAGGCTTTCCCATTCCTGGGATAACCTGTACCCTCGAAGTCACCTTCAAAAATTTCCATAACCTCGAATGGCTCCTGCCACGCCTTTCTAACTGACTTGGGCTTGGGCTGTTGCCTGGGTTAAAAGGACCAACAAATAAACACAGACACTTCTTTTAGTAAAAAGAATCCCTTGTGTTTGTCTAGAGCCTTGGAGAAGCATGGAGCACTTGGTAGCTTCTGGTCACTTTGATTCCCCCAGCGCCCCTGGAGGTGAGGGGCAGTGGGTGGGCGCTTCCCTCTGGAGCCCGGGCACCTCCTCCTGGCAGCTCACTGGGAGCCAAGGCGGAGGTGGCCTCAGGGCAGCTGTGTGTAGGGGAGGGAGGGGAAGGCAAACACGGATTCCAGGACAACACCGCAGTGCTGCAATTTATCTCCCGGGGGTTGACAAACGGATGATGACAGGCACAGAGTAAAGCTGAGAACGACCACGTCATTTTTCTGGCAGTTCAGGGAGCTTTGGGCTCTTTAGGGGAGCAGGGACTGAGGAAGAGCAGTGACCCGCTGTCATGGGCAGCCACTTCTGGGTCTCCCACGAGGGGACCACCTTGACCTGGAGATGACCACTACCCAAGTGAGTCTCGCCCTGGGATCTACCACCAGGACCCCTTGCGTGTTCTCAGGACAGAGGTATGCCGGAGAGAAAAGGAGCCAGGTTTCCCTCGAAGGCCGTAGGTACTTGGTTCTGGTGCCGATTCTGGGTCTCACCTGGCCTTGCTCAGAGGCCCCACCTTCTCCTTCCCTCCCAATCAGACACCCAGGGCTAGCTGGCTCCCATGTTTACCCTGAGCCGATCAATGACCTGGCACGGGAGTGAGCACACAACCGCTAGGGGAAGACCATGCAGTCACCTAAGCCACACCTGCCCTTTGACCTCCTATCACCCCTGGCAGGCTTCGATCCCTCCTGGGCTGGAGGCCGGAGGCTGGGCTGGCGCCACTCAGTGGACCCTGTGGAGCTGGGCAGATGGGCCCAGCGCGCATGGTGGCTGGCTGTAAAGCTCAAAAGGGACTCGGAATAAAAGACCCCGAGCCCTTTCCTCCCAGTCCACTCCTGCGTGGTCTTCATCTCTCGAGGCCTGGGTTTTTCCATCTGCAAAATGGACAAACTAATATTTGGTCTCTGAGTTATGAGAGCAAAGTGTAACTTCAGGTGTAAAAGTCCTTGAGAGTTCGGGAAGAAAATCAACAGTCCGACAATATTAAACAATATTGCAACCATATGAGATATTACAGCAATGTTATACGGATGACAAAAGACGAGGATGGAGAAAGCAGGGGTGGCGGGGCACGCACTGGGGTTGCACGGCTCACCCCTTGTCCTCCCACCAGGCGCCTGTCTCCCCATCCTGCCCACTCCCGGCTCGGCGGCCCCCCCATCTACCCCGTGGCTATGGACAGAAAAATGGAAGTCCCCGAGGACGGGCCTCCTGTGGTCTCCTGGCTCCCTGAGGAGGGAGAGAAGCTGGACCAGGAAGGCGAGGACCAGGTGAAGGATCGGGGCCAATGGACCAACAAGATGGAGTTTGTGCTGTCAGTGGCCGGGGAGATCATTGGGCTGGGCAATGTCTGGAGGTTTCCCTATCTCTGCTACAAAAATGGAGGTGGTGAGTTCACTTTGAGGTAGGCGTGGTGGGGAGAGCAGTGCCTTGACTGCCAGGCAGGGCCCACCTGGGCGCCTCCTGCCTGGCGATGTGGTAAACCAGAAGGAGGCTGGAATGCAGTTTGGAGGGCTTGGGTCTGAGTTCTAGTTCCGCCTCAGGGTCTTCCTCTGTGAAATAGGGATGGTGCCTCCCAGGGCTCCAGTGAAGTTTAATCGAGGTAATGGGCAGGACCAAGGAATCTGAGTGTTTAGTAAGATACACTACTAATAATGCTTCATTATTCTGGACAGTGTCAGTGGCTGATAGGATTCGTTCATTCGACCTGTGTTACTGTGGACCTATCCTGGGCCAGGCAGTGTTCTAGACACAAAACAGAACATATTCCTAGTGCAAGGTGGCAGATGACAGACAAACAAGTAAAATGCGTGGTATGTTGAATGGCGAGTTGTGCAATGGTGAGAAGCAAAGCAGGGAAGGGGTGGGGGAAGGCTGGGTCATCGGTGGGGGGGGGGGTTGAAAATGTGGAGCAAGGTGAGCTGCAAAGCTTTAGCTGAGGAGGTCACATTTGAGGAAAGACTTGAAGGAGGTAAAGGAGTGAATCGTATGGACAGTTCTCAGGTGAAGAACATTCCAAACAGAGCAAACAGTGAGTGCAAAGGTCCTGAGGTGAAAGTGCATCTGGCATGTTTGAAGAGGAGGGCAGAGACAGATGGGGGCAAGAATAGGGGAAGGGATCAGAGAGGTAACAGGGCCCACATCTTGTAGCCTCTGCTCTGAGTGAGATGGGAACTGTAGAAGAATTTGATCAGAGAGGTGATATTACCTTGTTTATGATTTTTTTAATTGAAGGAACATTAATTTTATTATTTTTCAGCACTGGTAGTAAAAATGAGTAGGGGCATGGTGGGAAGGGGCCAACTTAATCTTTTTACGTGTACAGTTAAATGGTTTTAGCCTATTCACAGAATTGTGCAACCATCACCACAATTGATTTTAGAACATTTTCATCATTCCAGAAAGAAGCCCCGAAGCCATAGGCAGTCACTGTATTCCATGTCCCTGCCAACCCTTGGTGACAACTAATCTACTTTCTGTGGCTATAGATTTACCTACTTGGAATTTTCATACAAATGGAAGAATTCATTTATATGAATTTATTTGTGACTGGAGAGATTCTTTTTTTTTTAAGTTTTTAATTTTTATTTATTTTGAAAGAGAGATCGAGAGTGAGTGGGGGAAGGGGCAGAGAGAGAGGGAGACAGAGAATCCCAAGCAGGAACTGTGCTACCAGCACAGAGCCTGATTCAGGGCTCAAACGCATGAACTGTGAGATCATGACCTGAGCTGAAATCAAGAGTTGGACACTTAGCCGACTGAGCCACCCAGGCGCCCCTGTGACTGGACAGATTCATCTTTCCCTTTTGAAAATATCTCTATTCTTCTTGTGCAAATCGCATATGTATATTGTGAAATTAGAAACATTCCAGAAAGGTAAAAAGAAGAAACATTCCTATTTAAAGATAATCGTTGTTTAGAAAATCCTTCTAAACACGATTCGTATTTAATTTGACAAGTATTTACTGAGTATCTACTATGTAACTTGTTCTGTGTTTCAAAACTTACAGTTATTATTACAAGCTGCTTGAACTAATGGCTCCAAAGAAATAGTGTTGGGGTTTCCTGGCAGGTCAGGGCTATGGAGCCAGGCCTGGGAGTGGGGGATGAATCCTGGCCAGAGATCAGGGGAAGCAAGAAGAACTTGTTTCTTTTCTTTTCTTTTTTTTAATGTTTATTTTTGAGAGAGAAAAAGAGAGAGGGAGCGAGCCAGAGAAAGAGAGAGAGAGCATGAGCAGGGGCGGGGCAGGGAGAGAGTGGGCCAGAGGATCTAAAGCTAGCTCTGCGGTGACAGCAGAGAACCGGATGTGGGGCTTGAACTCACGAACTGAACCGTCCTAGGCCAGTTTCACGGACACACAGGGCGTTAATGCTCCAGCTAAAGAGGACTTAGGCTGAGCGCTCATCTCATAGAGCACGTGGAGGCTCAGAATGTTTAGCGATTTGCCCAAGACCGTAGAACCGGCTGGTAGCTGGTAGCCTGCTTCGCAGGCTCCCTCATCCTCTCCCTGCCGTCTGAAAAGGAGACAGGTTTTCAGGTTCCAGGGCCCACGCTGCCTCGTCCCACCTGGTGGCTGCACTGTGGCTGTGGCCTCTGTACTGTGGGGCGGCCTGGGGAGACAAGCACCTGTGCCAGTGTGCAGTGATGCTGGGCTGAGCCTGGGTCATCTGCGAAGAGGCAGAACCAGACTGCATTTCCTGGCCAGGGTCTGTGTTCATTTCTGTCCCTTGTGTCCTCACTTGAGCTCTGCCCCAACCTAAGTACCTGGAGGAGGCACACTGCCCACCCCCCTGCCGGCCCTGGCGTGTTTCCCTCACCTTTAACAAGAGACGCTGAGCCAGATCAAGGGTCCCAATCTGAGGTCACTGGTGTGTGGGGGTTTAGGAAAGTAGTAACACATGTTTCCTCATTGCAGACAACTTGATAATGAATCTGTGTGGGGGATATGACTTCACGGACCAACTCAAATGTCAACTCATTGTTTTAGGCTTTTACAATTGTACTAACTCATTGCGATAATAGGGTTTATCTCAAACTGACCATAATTCTCAGTCAGCAGTTAAGTATAGTTTTTACTGATAAATGAATCAATTATTATTGCTTAATAAATAATTATTATTAGTTAATAAATAGTTTTGTAGAGAAAAATCTTTCCAAAGGGATAAAAAACAATGTTATTGGTATAATAATGTCTTTGGTCACAAGAAAGCAGGAAGTCACTAAACTAGATCATCTTCAAAAAATGGTTCACTTGGAGAGAGAATTTTATGAATTCTGAGTTTCCAGATGACAATGGAAACTCAGTGGTTCAGGAGTGTGTGCTTGGCAGAGGTAATAAGGCCTACCTTAGAGCAGAGGGAGGGAGATTATAAACACGTCTCAAGTTACCCTGTCTTCACAGATCCCTGTGGGGCATCTTCAGGCCTCTGGTGCCCAGAGTCTGGGCAGATGCCAAGAGAAATGTGGGCCAGGGCAATCTCCCCAGGTGAGGATTCTCAGAAGTTCATTAGAGGGGAGTGTGTTTGCAGTGATAGTGCATTGGAAACCCAGGGAGAAAGCCAAGGATGGAGGAACCATCCAGGCGATCCAGGACCAACCTCCTCACACTGCTGCCCATGGCCCAGGCCCTCACTGCCCTTCTGGGGTGGACTCAGGCTGACAGCGGCCCATCTCCAGGCCTCCTGAGCTCTCCCTAGTTTCCGTGGGGCTGAAGTCTACATGCCTAGGGTAGAGCTGAGACTGTCTCCTTCAGTAGAGAGAAGGGCCTCCACACAAGCCAGCAGAAGGGGTCCATGGGTCACAGGCCGCCACAGACCAGACTTTGGGAAAGTGCCCTCTGGGAGAGCCCCCAGCCCAAACACTTCTGAACGCTGCCCCTCAGCCACCTAAGCCACATAAACTGGAGTCAGTGATGGTACTGGCACTGGGTTGAGGAATGTTCTAGCAGTACTCAGGATGTACCGGCAAACCTGGGGTTAAAAAGGACATCAGGACTCGCAGAGTTACTGGCTGTTATGGTTCTGTAGGGCCCAGAAGACTCACAAATCCTTCTGTCTCACTCTCACATATCGCTACTGGCAGTGCAGATTGGTATGAGAGTCTGGGAAGGCGATTTGGAAATGCACGTCAAAGACCTTAAAAAAATGTTCAAACCCCAAAGGTGGAAATCCACCCAAATGTCCCTCAATGGACAAATAGACAAACATGTGGTATATACACAAAAGGGAATACTGTTCAGCCTTAAAATGGCATGGATAAACCTTGAGGGCATAAGCACTGTATGATCCCTCTTTATGAGGTGTCTAGAATAGCAATTCACAGAGAAAAAGTAGAATCGTGGTTACCAGGGGCTGGGGAGAGGCAGAGAACAAGGAGTTCCTATTTAACGGCTACAGAATTTCAGATTGGGTTGGGTAAGAAGGTTCTGGAAATTGATGGTGGTGATGGTTGGATAATAATGTGAATGTACTTAATGCCACGAAACTGTACACTTAAAAATGGTTAAAAAGTAAAATTCATGTTATATATATTTTACCACAAAAAAAGCCAAAAAAAAATATGCATACCCTCTGACCTACAAATTTGTCTACTGGAAACTTATACTGAGGAGCAAATTAGGCAAGTGCACAAGGCTGTGGACAACGGATCACAGCAGAGTTTCCAATAAAACAACCAAAAATGCCAGTGGGAGTACTGATGGAAAAAACTAGGGTAGATGCATAAGGCAGAATACTATATAGCCATTAAAATTATGACATATGTATTTATTGATATAATAGGTTCTTGATGTGTTTTTAAATGGTTATCAAGTAATTATAGTAGGTTCTCACTTTTGCAAAAAAGGAAGTATGTATGTGTTTGTGTGTGTGTGTGTGTGTGTGTGTGTGTACAAAAAACTGAAAAGGTGTACAATGTTTTTTCCCTTTGCACTTTCTATTTTGTCTACAAAGTAAAGTGAATTACTTGAGAGGTCTTATGATGCAGTGGTTAAAAGCTCAGGCTCGGGGTGCCTGGGTGGCTCAGTCGGTTGAGTGTCTGACTCTCGATTTCAGCTCAGGCCATGATCCCAGGGTTGTGGGATTGAGCTTCTCATTGGGCTCCATGCTGATTGTGGAGCCTGCTTGAAATTCTCTCTCTCTCTCTCTCTCTCTCTCTCTTTCTCTCTCTCTCTCTGCTCCTCTCCCCTGCTCATACTTGAGCTCCCCCACCCTCTTCCCCTCTCCACTGCTCACACTTGAGCTCTTTCTCTCTCTCTTTCTCTTAAAAAAAAAAAAAAAAAGAGCACAGACTCAGGATCAGACCAGCTGGGTTTGTGTCTCAGTTTCCTCATCTGTGTCTTAGTTTTCCCATCTGTAAAATGGGGATAACAATAGTACCTACCCCACAGGAGGTGGTTTTGTCAAGGATTTTGATGCTGGTGAGGCATTTACAAGAATGCCTTACAAAGACACCTGGGTGCCTCAGTTGGTTGGGCATCCAACGTCGGCTCAGGTCATGATCTCATGGATTGTGAGTTCACGCTGACAGCTCAGAGCCTGGAGGCTGCTTTGGATTCTGTGTCTCCCTTCCTCTCTGCCGCTCCTCTGCTCACATTCTGTCTCTTTTTCTCTCTCTCTCAAAAATAAATAAACATTAAAAAATTAAAAAAAAAGAATGCCTTATATACAGTAAGCAGCAAATAGGTGCTAAGTGTTATTATTGTACAGTAAACAATATTCCATTTACCCATGGATACACTTCTGAGGTGAGGTCACTATCTTAGTGACTGAAGTGGGCACTGATGGCTTAGGGTTGTCTTCAAATTCCATAATTTATCAGATGCTTTTTAGGCCTGGCCTCCTGTGGGGGCCTGTAGGTCAGTGCTTTATCACATGGCTACTGAAACCCCAGTGCCCGGAACCTGCCTGAGCAGAGGAAGGGCCTTGTCTGCTAAGACCCCAGTTCAAACCAGAGCCTGGTGGAGGGGAAAAAAAACCCTCTGAAAATTATTAGAGGGAAAATAATTTTTCCAAGGTGTTTTTGTTTGTTTTTCTCTAACATGTAACAAACTTGATAATTTAATAAGCATATCAAATTATACAGAACACATGTTTTTGTTCCAAAAATAATAAACTGACTGAGTTTGTGAAGCACACTGAGAAAATAAATAGTGCGTCTGTTAGGATTTCCACCTAAATTTTTACTCATTTTTCTTCAAAGGTCTTTCCTATCCTGAGTGGGGCTCAGACTGGAAAATTTCTGCCTGTCCCTGCCGGCAGATGGGAGGAAGCCGACTTGGGCCCCTGGGAGGGTGAGGAGGGTGACGAGCACTGGGGCATAGGTCTCCGAGGACTGAGGGCTCAGCTCCTGCCTCCTTCTTCCACAGGAGCCTTCTTCATCCCCTACTTCATCTTCTTCTTTACCTGTGGCATCCCAGTGTTCTTCTTGGAGGTGGCATTGGGCCAGTACACCAGCCAAGGGAGCGTGACAGCCTGGAGGAAGATCTGCCCCCTTCTCCAGGGTGAGTGTTCCCTTTTTCCCTCCTACCAGGGCCCCCAAGGGCCTCTATCCCTCCGTCACCCCATTCCCCTTCCTTCGGGGCCATCGCTTCCTAGTCATCTCCTCTCATCCCGTGCTAAGTGCTGTGGATGACCCAGGAAGTGTCGCCAGACTTTGTGGGGCCCAAAGCTTATAGATGCTGGGGAAGAAGGCATTCCTCAAGAAAGACAGCACAAAATTGCAAGTGAAACTTCAGATGAGGAGCCTTGGAAGGGGTCCTTGCAAGTGAGGAATCCTGAGCTTCATCTTCCTTGGCTTCCTGGAAAGCTGTTCCTGGGTACATGGCGTGGTCCCAGAGTACATAACAATAGTCATGATGATGATGATGATGTCGTCTAACATCTGCTCAGCCCTGCTATGTGTTAGGGTTCATGTAAGCACTTTACATGCATTTCCTCATTGAATCCTCCAGTAATAACTCTCTTAGTTATTTGTATATGAGAAAATGAGGTCATTCGCTAAGGATTTGAACCCAGGCCTCCCTGAGCTGAAAATTCATGCTATTTCTTGTGTTCGGGATTATGTTAGGGACAGTTCCTGTTCCCTCTATGGAGTTGCTGGCACTAGTGTGAGCAGTTTGGAGTGTCCTTCCCTGACCCCATCTTTAATTGATTGGACCAGTCCCCTGGGGGCCAGTGGGAAACCCAATCCTGGTCTCCGAGAGGTTTCTTGCATATTTGAAATGAGGAGAGGACTCTTTCCCTCATGTCAGTCCCTAAGGGAGCCCAGGGACTAGGCTATCTGGGGTTGCTGCCCAGCTTGGTAGGCTGGACAGGGGTGGGCATGGTAGAGAAACACTGGTTCCTGAGCAGGCCGGATCCCTGACCACTGACTGGGGGTTTGGTTGGGGTACAAGGCTGGTCTGGTACTGATCCCTCTTGGGGCATCCATGGGGCCCCTGTAGCAGCAGCAGTGAGTGGCTGGGGCAGGGGGAAGCTTGGCCCACATGCATTTCTTCTCATGAGTTCTGGCTGCTCCAGGAGTGCTGTGGCCTCAGCCGGAGCACAGAGTTTCTCAGTGCTCTGCTCCAGACCCCAGAGCAGCCTACTGTCCCAGCCAGTTGGGCTCTATCCCAAGGTCCAAGCGAGCCCCTGGGTGTCCAAAACAGGGGCCGGCCTCTCTGGCACGCATGTACTAACTCTCCAAGGGAGTCACCACAGATAGGGGGAGCAGACTAAGCATTGCATGGGGGTTGTGGGGAGCGATTGCTGCTCCTTCTGTCTTTTCCAAGCTGAAGAGACTCCAAGGCCTGGGGTCTCAGGGAAAGGCTCACTCAAGGTGTGTGCACCTATGTTGGTGGGAGGGTCTAGGCTGCTTACTGCCTGCCCACCACCTGCCTAACTGCGCCCAGCCCACAGTTCACCTCCCAGGGAGCCTGGGCACACCCTGTGCTCGCCCACCCTCCCTCTTCAATTTGCACACAGGCACAAGCTTCCTCCTCTCAGAGAAGGGGCACCTCCCCTCCCCAGCCTGGCACCCTGCCTCCTCCAGGGTCAGGTCGGTGTTTACGGGGCGGGCGGTGGGAGCACAGTGCGTTCCGGCGGGTGAGTGGCGGCACAGTGGCCGCTTGTTTGGGTGTGTGGGCGTCTGTGTGCGCGCTCTGAATATCCCCGCCACCGGCTCCCCCGGGGGACCCTCCTCACCATCAGCAGCCCCAGCCACCGCCCCTCCCGAGGACCAAGTTGCCCTGGCCACGGCCACTTTAGGGCTCCTGTCCCCCAATGCCTGGATGCTCTGCAGGGACCCAGATGCAGGAAAACACGGATGGCCTCTGGTCGAGTTTGCCAGGCCAGCAGGAATAGACAATCGGGGTGGGCTCACCTGGCCAAGGGGTGGTTTTGTTGACAGTCAGCATTGATTCTCCGACCTGCCCTGGGGCTGAGCTGGCCTTCCTTAAGTCGTTCTTGAGCCCGGGCGAGGACTCAGGACTCAGGACAAACAGGCCTGTGATCCGTCCTCTGCCCAGCTTTCACACCTCGGGACTAAGAGCCTCCCTGGCAACGTGCTACTTTTAAAATTACTGTGGCAAAGATCCCACGTTTGCAGGAGCAGATGGGCTGGGTGGGGGTGACTGTGCCTGCCCTTTGGTACCTCCCCCCCTGATAGGGAGCCACAGCCAGCCTCCAGGCTGCTCCTGGGTGTGAGAACGCCTCTGCCAACACTCTGGCCCCGCGCTCTGCAGCGAGGTGGCGTGTGGAGACTGACTCACGCTCCAGAGTTCTTGACAGTCAGCGACCACTTCTCCTTTCTTTTTTCCTTGCTGGTTTCTTTTGGTTTTTGCACTTATCTTGAGGCTGATTCTTACCAACGCTTCCCAATTACTTTGTTCTTCCAGTCCCTTTTCATTTTACAAGTAATGCATGATTGTCACAGAAAAACTAGAAAATGCAGATGGACAAAAGGTAAAAAACAAACAAACTTTAAAACATGAGCCGAAATCCTATCACCTAGATAGACAACCACCGTTAACTTTTGGATGACAATCCTTCCAGACTTTATCTCATTAGAAAAAAAAAAAAGTATACATTTAAATATATAATGCAAAAGTGGAAGAATGCCTGAGATGGTATTCTGTAACCTGCTTTTCTTAGAAAAATATGCTGTGGGCATCTGGGTGTCCCAGGAGGTTGAGCATCTGACTTCGGCTCAGGTCATGATCTCATGGTTCGTGAGTTCGAGCCCCGCATGGGGCTGTGCTGACAGCTCAGAGCCTGGAGCCTGCTTCAGATTCTGTGTCTCTCTCTGCCCCTTCCCTTCTCATGCTCTGTCTTTCTCTCAAAAATAAATTAAAAAACATTAAAAAATAAAAATAAATTTAAAAAGAAAAATATGCTGTAAATGGCTTCTGAGGCCAACAAGCAAACCACGGGTGTTCTGTTCGTTTAGTACCCAATGTCCTTCTAGCCACAGCTGGCAGCTTCTATGTGACTTTGTTGGGCTAACATTGATCTCTTGGATTCTGTTTGTTGCTCCCCATGCCTGCCCTACTCCCGAAGGCATTGGTCTGGCGTCAGTGGTCATTGAGTCCTACCTGAACATCTACTACATCATCATCCTCGCCTGGGCTCTCTTCTACCTGTTCAGCTCCTTTACCTCTGAGCTGCCCTGGACAACCTGTACCAATACCTGGAACACAGGTATCCATCATTTCAGCCCCCGGGAGGGGGTCTCTCCTTAGGGGCTGGGCCTGTGGTGGCTGGTGATGGCGAACAATGACAGAGCACATGGTATAACTTGCCTCAAAGCCAAGCTCTGTGGCCTCTGGTGCAGTTTTGTGGGAGCCTAGACTAGGTTCCCACTAGGAGAACCAAAAATCCAACAAGACTGTGAATGTTTTATATAACTGCAGGGGGTTATCCTCACTCCCTCTGTGCCAGGTGCTAGAGATCCAAGGGTGAGCACTGGCAACATGGCCCCAGCCCTCCTTGAATGTGTGGTCTAGTGATAGAGACAAGTTAATAAAACAATCACATATTGCAATGGGTGAAAGAAACATTGCAGAAACTATACAGCAGTGGGAGGGAAAGAGCTAGCTGAGGCCTAAAGGATGAGAAGGATCCAAAATGTGAACAGCATAAGCCATGTGGGGGGAAGAGCAAGCCCAAGGACTCAGTCCATTCATCTGCTGAGTGGAGAGAGGGTGAGCAAGTTATAGGGGCAGAGGGGATCCGAGGTCTGTGTCAGAGGTTGGTGGGTGGGGTGGCCAGAGAAACAGCCAGATTCACTGGAACAAGAGCAGTGTGAGGCACATGAGGAGGGAGGCACATGGTCTCATGAACCACCTGAGTGGCTAACTCCTGGGAAATGGGGGCTCCAGGGGAAGCTCTTGGGACTGGGAATTATGGGGACTGCTGGGCTGCAAGGTCAGAGGGTTGGAGGGACTAAGATGTGAGGGTATCTCTCCCCATCTGGTCCCCAGCTGATGCACAGCCCCCCGCCCCACCCCTTGTTCCCAACAGAGCATTGCGTGGACTTTATGAACCGTTCAGGAGCCCGCACAGTGACCTCGTCTGAGAACTTCACTTCACCTGTCATGGAATTCTGGGAGTAGGTGCTGGGCTTGGATGCCATGTGCTAAGGGGCCCCAAGCAGGAAATTTGGATGTCTGAGGTCTGGGACTTGGAGTACAAGTTCAAGCCTTTCTGTGCATGCTCTTCAGCACTTACCCACCTCCCACCCCCACCTGGCACATCACTGAGCCATGAGGGAACACTCACATCAACCCACACGTGTCCACAGGTGCACGGCAAATAGTCTGTCCCAGCTAAGGAGAGCTGGTTGTGCACATCGCTCCCCAGCTTTGTGTTCAGTGATGTCATGTTGGTGGCTTGAAACTGGGCAAGGAGGAAGCATTTGTACTGCAAAAACTGGCAAACACTATACTCACACCTCCACCCTTCCCCTGACTACACCCTTACATCTGCCCATGCCCACGTGTCCACCTTCGTTCTGACACAAGTGTACCTGTACCCTCACCCTTACCTAAAACCCACACTTATTTACCAACACTCACATGTGCCTACCTACACCCTCACACATTTACGACCCCATGTCACCCAAACCTCACACATGTCCACCAACGCTTACGCACACACATTTCCACTACTCCCTACACCCTTTAGGTACTAAAACACATTCAGCCCCTCTGTTTGATACCCATGTAGTTGTGCATCAACCTGAATATCTACTCTCCATCTACTTATCCATTTATTATTTACCACCCTCACTCTCTCTCTCTCTCTCTCTCTCTCTATCTCTATCTCTCTGTACAACAGAGAAAGCTGGATGGTTAGAAAGACAAAGATACCTATGGGATTACGTGATTTGGTCTTCTAACGGCCAGGGGCATACAGACTACAGGTGGGAACATGGCATGGCCATAGGGGAGGTGCAGGGGGATGGGGTGGGGAAGCCTGGAACCTGAGATGTGTGGGGTCAGCTCTAAGAATCAAGAGACTTGAAGACAAAGGCGATTTGTGCCCCTGTAGCCTTTCACCTGGTTATTCATTTTTTCCATCCTCAGGAGACGTGTTTTGGGCATCACCTCAGGCATCCATGACCTGGGGGCCCTGCGTTGGGAGCTGGCCCTGTGCCTCCTGCTTGCCTGGGTCATCTGCTACTTCTGCATCTGGAAAGGGGTCAAGTCCACTGGCAAGGTGAGGTGTTCTGGCTCCTGGTAAGCTCTCTGCAGCCCCCAGAATCCATGGAGACACTCACAGAGTCCCTCTGGAGAACTGAAAGAGTAGTTTAGGGGAGAGGCATGGTGAGAGCAGGGGAAAATGGTAGGAAGAGTTTAGCTCAGCACAAGGAAGGACTTTCTCTTTCAATATTACTTTAAAAGACCTGTTTACATAAGAAACATGCAGAGCAAAATGAGAAGCATAAAAGTCCCCCTAATCACTGTTGGAGCCAGCATGGTGGCAGTTTGGATCTACTAATCCCTGTTAATGTTTTGCTGTATTGCCTTCTAGTTTCCTTTTGAAGTATGCTTGTGTATATCTGTATCTATTATGTGTGTATATTACACAATTAGGATCATACACTTTTACGACTTGCTGTTTGCACCTAACAACACAACAAGACAATGTTTGGTAAGAACTAGCACACAGAACTATCTTTGAGGTGGTGAGTTTCCAATAATCACGGGGGTTTAAGCCAAGAATGGACAAGAGTGGCTTATTGTATGTGTTGAGAGAGTTCAGACTTGAACACTTATTTTCAACCCAGGGAATCTGAGGTGGATGCCTCATGCTTTTTAAAGCCAGGAGTAGACGGGATGCTGACTTCTCTGATTAGCCTGTTCTTGGGGGGCAGCCTTGCCTTTCCGCGGATTGTTGTAATTATAATAAAACTAGAAATAGTGATAATAACACAGATATTGCCATCCCCGTGGGTCAAGGAGCTAAACTTGGTCAGGGGCCGAGTAGACCCATCTGAGTGTCTCCATGTCCCAGAGCTCAGGCCACTGCTGCTTGCCCAACCCTAAGCCTGGAAAAGTGCAGTCTAAATTTTGCCACAGGTCATTGCGGCGATCTGCTCCCCCTCCCTCACCACGTCCCACACTCACCAGGGGCATAGGGAGACCAGCTAGGGTGAGGGATTAAGGGAGAACAGATTCTGGATTCTATTTTTTTTCTACATTTATTTATTTTTGAGACAAACAGAGAGAGTGAGTGGGGGAGGGACAGGGGTGGGTGATGGACAGAGGTTCGCGCCCGATGTGGGGCGCGAACTCACGAACTGGGAGATAGTGACCTGAGCTGAAGTCAGATGCTCAACCGACTGAGCCACCCAGGCGCCCCTGAATTCTAAAATAGTCTTCGAAATGTTATGGCTGGAAGCTTGTACCCCTCCCTGTCTTTGTTCCCTCTTTGCCCTGCTGATGTATATCTCACAGTCTGCCTGCCAGGGCACCTAAGACCCACTGGAATGTGTAAAGGAAGACAGGTGCTCACACACTCTCAGCATCTCTAAGAAGGTGTGGGACCCTGAGCTAGGTGTGACTCATGCTGCCTGAGGAGGGGTGACAGGAGGACTACCGCAGACTCCCTGGTACCTCCTGGCAGCTGTGTCCCCAACAGCAGTGACCTGGCCCCGTTTCCCCTCCAGGTTGTTTATTTCACAGCCACATTTCCCTACCTGATGCTGATCATCCTACTGATCCGAGGCATCACCCTTCCGGGAGCCTATGAGGGTGTCATCTATTACCTGAAGCCAGATTTGCTTCGCCTCAAGGACCCCCAGGTAGGGGTTGTGCTGGGGACTCTTTCCCAGATGCCTCTCACCCCAAACCAGAGCTGTACTTTTGAAAATCTGTAGTTGCTTTTCTCTTGGTTTAAAGGCAATATATTCCCTCCTGCAAAAAAATTAAAAAGGGGCGCCTGGGTGGCTCAGTCGGTTGAGCGTCTGACTTCAGCTCAGGTCATGATCTCGCAGTGAGTTTGAGCCCCGCAGCAGGCTTTGTGCTGACAGCTCGGAGCCTGGAGCCTGCTTGGGATTCTGTGTCTCCCTCTCTCTCTGCCCCTCCCCCACTCATGCTCTGTCTCTCTCTCTCTGTCAAAAATAAATAAACATTTAAAAAAAAGATTAAAGGCAATATATCCCCACTGGAGAAAAATTAGATAAAGTTGTCTTGTAATCCTACCACTCAGGTATCATCTCTATGAGCATTTTAGTATATTTCCTTCCAACTCTTTTTCTAGTTGGTGTTGTGTATCTTTGTTTTAATGTATTTGAGATATTTATATACAGAGAGATGCATCTTTTTTCATTTAAATTCCATTGTAAGCATTTTTCATGCTATCACATTCATTCGTAGAAGTCATTTTAAATCCTTGCATAATATGTCCTCCATCCATCATCCATTCGGTCACTCATTCACCCAAAATGTACTGAGGACTCTTTCAGTGCCAGGTGGCGCTCTGACCATGGAGTGGGGCAGTGGGCAAAGCAGACAAGGCCCCGTGTCCTCTGAACGCTCACCCCTGGGGTGGGGGTCCTCACTTTCTCAATCTCTGATTCTTGGACATTTAAGGTCATGTAGTTTTTTATGATCGTATATACAGCTGCATTGGACACCCCATATTTAAATCTCTTGCCACCTCTCTGATTATTTCCTGATGGCAGTCAGCCCTGGAATCACTAAGTCAAAGAGCATGTGCCTTTAAGGTTCTTGAAATGTACTGGCTTTAGAGAAATGTGGACTTTTTCCCCCAGTATTGGAGGGTACCCTTTTTTCTGCAGGGCCCATGAGAGATTCGATAATAATTTAACCTTTGGTAATTTGATAGATCAAAATAGTATCATTTTGTTGTCTTAATTTTTTTTTTTTATTTTTTACTGCTGTGAGGCTGGACATTTTCCCACAGATTTGCTGGCCATTTGTATTTCCTCCTCTAGGACTTGTCTGAGCGCATTCTTTGCACCCCCTCCCCGTGGAGTCCTGGTGGTGTTTTTCTTTATATTTTAATGAAGTGGCCTGTGGCACTTGTTGAATGAGCAGGTGCTCTCAGTTCTGCCCTGCAGGTAGGCTTTGCCTTCTCTGGGCACCGCCACTCCACCTGAGAAATTCAAGTACTTGGTGCCTATGAAGTGCCCCCAGAGGCAAATTTACTTAAAAAAAAATTTTTTTTAATGTTTATTTATTTTTGAGAGAGAGACAGAGAGTTGGGGAGGGGCAGAGAGAGAAGGAGACACAGAATCTAAAGCAGGCTCTAAGCTATCAGCACAGAGCCAGATGTGGGCCTCGAACTCAGGAACCATGAGATTATGACCTGAGCTGAAGTTGGATGCTCAACCGACTGAGCCACCCAGGTGCCTCTCCCCCAAAAGAGGCAAATTTAAACCTGGCCTGCCAGTGAAGAGATTGTGAGCAGAGAGTGGGGAATAAGCGACTCTGAGGGCACACCCAGGAGGGCCCGCTGGGGCTGAGGGGTGACGGGCGGGCACCCTCCCACTCCCTCTGCCACTTTCTTGGGGTCTCACGTAGGTGTGGATGGACGCGGGCACCCAGATCTTCTTCTCCTTCGCCATCTGCCAGGGGTGCCTGACAGCCCTGGGCAGCTACAACAAGTACCACAACAACTGCTACAGGTAGGGCTGGGCGGCCGGGACACTGCGGGACCCCAGGGCGCCAGACCTGCCTGCAGTGAGGTCGGGGAATCAGCTTCATCTTGCAGACTCAGTGTCTTCCTTCCCTCCTCTTCTTTCTTCCTCACGTTCTTCTCTCACCTTCCACCACATGACCGTGGTCTTTCGCCCATT
Source organism: Panthera tigris (assembly GCF_018350195.1). Lineage (NCBI taxonomy): Eukaryota > Metazoa > Chordata > Mammalia > Carnivora > Felidae > Panthera > Panthera tigris. The sequence continues at coordinate 37,171,416 of NC_056666.1, forward strand.
CTCTCTTCCATTTCTCTCCTCTCGCATATTTTGCCTTCCTGTTCCCTCCCCTCTCCCCGCTTGCTGTCTTTGGATCTCCCCTCCCTTGATGGATTTCTTCCTCATTTTCCTTCCTGGTTCCTCTGCATTGGCCCCGCCCCGCAGGGACTGCATCGCCCTCTGCTTCCTCAACAGCGCCACCAGCTTTGCGGCCGGGTTCGTGGTCTTCTCCATCCTGGGCTTCATGGCCCAGGAGCAGGGGATGCCCATCTCCGAAGTGGCCGAGTCTGGTAGGTACCACTTTGCTGTCTGGGCCCTGAGGGGAAGGGGGGTCAGGGAACACAGATCCCTCCTACAGGGTCCCAGGCAGGAGTCCCAGCAGCTGGCTTATGAGAACCTTTCAGCATCTGGGGGCAGAACTTGGGCCTTCTCATGGGAGGGAGGGAGGTGGAGGAGGGCACTGAGGGCGGGTAGCCCCACAGTTGTGTGCAGGGATGGATAAATGGATGAACCAATGCACAGCCAACTCCCCAGAACCAGAGAGCAGAGTAAGGGGTGAAACTACCCTGATCTCTTGAACCACTCCCCTTGAACCACACAGTGCCTTGGGAGAAGGCTCTTCACCAGGGCAGTGAGAGCCAGGAGCTCTCCTGACTGTGCTGTGTGCCTGCAGGTCCTGGTCTAGCCTTCATCGCGTTCCCCAAGGCGGTGACTATGATGCCCTTATCCCAGCTGTGGTCCTGCCTTTTCTTCATCATGCTCATCTTCCTAGGGCTGGACAGCCAGGTTCGTCACCCCACCCCAACCCTCCCTGCCCTGGTGACCCTCTTGCCAGCTTCTGAGGTTCTGGGCTTTCCCTCCCCACCCCCCCCCCAACTCCTTTTCCCCTGACCTACGTTCCAAGCCCCACTCCACTTTCCAGGGTTTGTCCTTGCAGTTGGTTGGGTGACCCTTGGCCTCAAGACCTTCTTCTATGAGGGGGGCCACCTGCTTTCTCCCCCCACAGCCCCGCCCCCATCTTGGGGACGGAACATATCTCCCCCTCCAACCCTCACTGCTGGGACCCTCGGTCGTAGAGATACGGCCGAGGGCAGGGCTGGCCACCCTGTTTCTGCCCCTGTGCCCCTTCCTGCGCTCCTGTGCATCAGCACGGGTGAGTGGGGTGCGAGGCGGCCAGGGCAAGGCCACGCCAGGCAAGGCCCAAGGGCAGGCGGTGCCTCTCACCCTGGCTTCCCTCCTGCCTGCAGTTTGTCTGTGTGGAGTGCCTGGTGACAGCCTCTGTGGACATGTTCCCCGGTCAGCTCCGGAAGAGCGGGAGGCGAGAACTTCTCATTCTCACCATTGCCATCGTGTGCTACCTGCTAGGGCTCTTCCTGGTCACGGAGGTGAGCAGAGGGGTTGGCCTGCAGGCGGGGCTCCAGGCTGAGGGAGCCGTGGGGTGCACTGGTGACCCTTCTCAGAGCCCACCTTCCTCACAGCAAGGTTGTGGGGACCACGAGGCAGAATCTACCTGTGTTAGTTAGCTGTCTTTCCGTGTTGGGTGATAGACACCAAATGCAAGCTAGCTTAAGCAGAAAAGGGAGCCTTGGGGGAGCCAGGAAACTGCAAAGTCTAGGGATATTTGGTTTCAGGCATGGTTGGATCCAGCTGGTCTAATGACATTGTCAGGAATGCCCTTCTTAGCCAGATTCCCCTCCTCATATTAAAGAAGGTGGGTGCAGCTTCAGGCTTACCTTCTGCCACCCACCCAACCCCACAGGAAAGAGAGGGACCTTTTCCTAAGAACATGGTAAATGTCTGGCCCTGGCTGTCCTTCGGGCCTGGAGAGGGGAGCGGAGCACTCTCAGAGTGAGGTGGGGCCAACTTCTAGGAGATACGATCCCGGGCAGACAGTTCCCAGTGTCCCTGTAGCTGTCAGGTTGTTGTCCCGATGTTAAATGCAGGGCCTGCCTTGCCTGGCCAAACCGCCTTCAGATGCAAGGAACAATTTCCCATGGGCCGAGCAGGATGTGTGCCCAGAGGGGTGTGCGCCCTGTCCCTGAGGAGCGGGTTCCCTCCCCCATTGGCCAAGGCCCAGCTCTCCCTGCCTCTCTGCAGGGCGGGATGTATATCTTCCAGCTGTTTGATTATTACGCTTCCAGTGGCATATGCCTGCTCTTCTTGGCAGTGTTTGAAGTGATCTGCATCAGCTGGGTGTATGGTAAGTGGAGGGGGGAGGCGGGGAGAGCCTACCCCTAAGGTTGTGAGAGGCCGGGTGTGCCAGCCCTCTGGTTTCTATAGGTCTTGGTGTTGCTGCCCTGGTTCTTTTCTCTGGGAACTTTGTCCGCCTCTGGGAACCCAGGCATTTCTCATTGTGGCAGACAGAGCTGCGGTAAGGACAAAACTGATTTCCTGCGCTAGTGAGAGGAATCAGAAACAACAGTGTGCCGTTTTCTTGATGCGGAAACTGCTGGAGGCACTTCATCAGTGGGAGTCCTAGTCAGAAGAGATCTTCAGGGCCACGTAGTCTGAGCCTCCACACATTTCCACACTCCCTTTCTAGGTTACCACCCAGACCTTGCTTGAATACTTCCAGGAACAGAAAACTCGTTCCCACGTTTTTGAGGTAGCTTTTTTTGTTGTGGCTGTTATGCATTTCTTTCTTAAACTAAAGTGAGTTCTGCCTTCCATTGACTGCCCTCAACCTCCCTGACCCCCCTCAGTGCTGGGGCAACTGGCCAGTGGTGCTGAGTGCTGTGACATCCATGCCATTGTTGTGCCTGATGACAATAGAGGAGAAATCTTTATGCATGGAGTCCGTGCACTGCTGAATGCCAAGCAACGTGATGAGTGTATCATACATTCTCTCTCAACCCACACAACAGCCTGTGCAGGGGAGGTGAGGCTCAGAGAGGTAGGTTTCTTGCCTGAGCTCACACAGAGAGTAAGTGGGGGAGGCATCATCATACCCAAACCATCTGACTCCACTGCACCAGGTTGGGGGGGAACACATTGCTAGTGTAACAAGGCTCAGGGCAGAGAGGGTAGGTGGGTGCCGTGTAGTGGGCATAGGTAGGAAAGCCACGAGAAGGTTTTTATTTTGCTACCCCGGGCCTTCTTTTTTGGTGTCCTTTCCTTTCCTGGGACAGGTCACCTGTCTTCTCACCTCAAGCATCTGATGTCTTTCTGATTTTCCCCTACTGCTCCTCAGAACTTGTTCTCAAAGAAGATCTGATAAACTCAATCACAGAAAGGTATAAGTAGCTGAGAAACCTTAGTATGTTACCCCTTCCTAGTAACATCTGGTTTTTAACTGCGGGAAAAATTTAGAAGCCAAAGGAATGACTCCCTAATGGTGGCATTTCATGCCCATCAGTGATCAGCGGAAAGTTCCTTTTTTTTTTTCTTTTTTTTTTTTTTTTTCTGAGGAAGGGCTAGGGGGCCCTCCAACTGTCTTTCCCGATCAGCGGCCCTTTTCTTCTTGGGAGACTGGATGGATCTGGATCTGGATCTGGAGCAAACGTGGAAACAGAAGGACAGTAAACAAATCCAGTCAGTGTTTCCACAAACACAAAGCAAGCCTCTTAGCAAGATTTTCTAAGAACACAGAGTGGCTCCTCCAGAGTGTCGAATCTAGACTGTTGTTCCATTCCCAGAGGCTTTCTGGCCCTATGTGAGTTCAGCACGCTATGCTTGGAACAGTGGGAACTTTGCTGTTTTGACTTGAAACTGAAGTCATGTCTGAGGCATATATAAGTGAGTGTTTGCACAGTCATTGTGCCCATTTTAGGCTCTCACCCACCTCTGTGGTTAGTAGGGTCTTCATTCCTAGACAAGGGGCCAAAGGATTTAACTGGGAGGTTAGGTGACTCTCTCAAGGGCACCTGGCTTTTTGGTGGCAGCCCCTTCTTCCTCCTCGCTCCCTGCCTTGTGGTTGGGGTGCCAGGGACCCATTTCATTCATGTGCCTGGATCCGGTTTCCCCTCATAGGGTAGGGGGAAGAATGCAAAGCCAGGTGAGTCCTTCCCAGATACTGTGAGTTCTTCCCTTCCTCCTGTTCTCACACTCCCCTCCCACCTGGGCAGGGGCAGATCGGTTCTATGACAACGTTGAAGACATGATTGGCTACCGGCCATGGCCCTTGGTGAAGATCTCCTGGCTCTTTCTGACCCCTGGACTTTGCCTGGTATGTGCCCACCCAGCTACCCCTATATCTCCTCCTACATCCAGAAGACTCGGGGACAAGGAACAGGATGCCCGGGTTCTGGGGCTCTTTTCCTGCCTGTCCAGTTACCTTGGGAGGCTGGTCCATTTCCACTTCTGGGTTGGTTCTCCTGCCCTTCCTTCCTGGGACCATGTCATCTCTCTGCTTTACCATCATTACCCTCCAGTTTCTGCTCCCTTCCTTTCTCATAGCGCCTCCATCCAGCCGCCAGACTTCCCAGTTATGGTCTCTTTCTGTCTGCCTGCTCAGGGTTCCTCCTCCCTCCCCCCCCCCCCCAACGCCACACCTCCTGTCTCAGCCCTCCATGGAGTGATGCCTTGGCCCACAGCTTGTAATGGCTTTTACTATTCTACCTCATTGAAGCACCTCAGTGTATTTATTTATCTATCTGTGTATTCTTTTAAGTTGATTTATTTGAGAGAGAGAGAGAGAGAGTGAAAGAGAGAGGAACCAAGCAGGCTCCTCACTCCACGCTGAGCCCAATGCTCGATCTTATGACTGAGATCGTGACCTGAACTAAAATCAAGAGTTGGATGCTTAACCACCTGAGACACCCAGGCGCCCCCACTTCAGTGTATTTTACTTGTCCTCTGTCACTGGATATTTAAGCAGCTAAAGAGAGGATTTCAAGGGCTCTCTGTCTAATCTGCATCCACCTCTCCCTCTTTCCAGGCCACCTTCCTCTTCTCCTTGAGCAAGTACACACCTCTCAAATACAACAACATCTATGTGTACCCTCCTTGGGGCTACTCCATCGGCTGGTTCTTGGCTCTGTCCTCCATGGTCTGCGTCCCTCTGTTCATCATCATCACCCTTCTGAAGACCCAGGGTTCCTTCAAGAAGGTAGGGGTCAGGGGAAGTGATATATTAAAGGGGGTTGCTGAGTGAGGTTGCAGGCAGGGCACGATGGGCGGGGCCCAGCTCTGAGTGTGGGACAGCTTTTTGGTCTGATGAAATCTCAAAGAGAAGGGCCTTTGAAGACCAGTCCAATGGCTTCATTTCCAGAAACACTCAAAAGACCTAGAGTCCTAGACCTTCAGAATCTGACCTCCAGCCGATCATGTGGGCAGGTTGACCATGGGTACACTGTCAAATGCTTATGGAGGAAACTGAGTCACAATAAGAACTTCAAGGTGCCCAGACAGAGATTTATAGGGCACAAATTCCTTGCTCCCAGGAAATTAATAACCAGCTATCATGGTTCATTCCTGGTTTCTTTTCTTAATTCTGCCTGGGGAGGCATGGGCAAAAGCTCCCTGTTTAGAGTTTAAGACATGCCTTCCCAAAAGGGGATAGCGCATGCTCCACAAAGACATTACACTTGCAGAAATCTATCTGGCCTACAAGTAACGGAAAACCCGACCTGCAACAAGCAATAGGCTTATTTTCTTTTTACATCAAGAGACCAGAGATGGGTGCTGCTGGTGTTTGGTTCAGCTGCTGAAAAGAAGTTGTTAGGGCCAAACTCTTCCTCTATTTCTGCACCTCCATCCTGAGCACGTCTTTTTATCATCATGCTTACCACTTCATGGTCACAAGAAGGTTGTCATCATTCCAGTCATCACATCTGCATTCAAGGCAAGAAGGAGGGGAAGAAGATGGCACCAATAACAGTAATAATAGTAGTACTGCTCCTCATAAAAAATAATAGGCACTTATTGACCAACTGACCCTGTGCCAGGCACTATACTATGAGCTGTGTACTATTATTATCTTCGTTTTACAGATAAGGCACAGAGGGGTTAAATGGGTTGCCTAAAAAGTTGCATATGTAGTAACATAGCTGGGACTAGAACCCAGCCCATTCATGCTCTTAATCGCCACGGGATTGATCGTCTCTTCTCTCTTCTCAAAATATTTATTCATGTATTTACTCATATCGTGCTGGCTGCCCCCAGTGTGCCTGGCTCTGTACCAGGCCCTGGGGATACAACCAGGATGAAACAGCTTTGCCTTTCTCACCGGTAGCACCCACTCGTTCCTTCTTCTCTCCACAGCGCCTGCAACAGCTCACCACCCCCGACCCCAGCCTCCCGCAGCCCAAGCAACACCTGTGTCTGGACCGTGGTACCAGCCAGGACTGTGGGCCTTCCCCAACAAAGGAAGGACTAATCACTGGGGAGAAGGAGACCCACTTGTAGGACGTGGCCAGCAGCCAAGTGGCCACTGAGCCAGGAACCTCTGTCAGGGCCACTACAGCAAACAGCCTTTGCCTCTGTCCCTTACCACAGTCCTGCTGAGCACCTCTGTGATGTTCATGGGTGCCCCCGGCCAGAGGCCACGCTGCTCTCTCCTCAGCGAGGGCAGCTCCTTCTGGTGGGCTAGAGGCGGTCCCACTGCACCACGCCATACTGTTGGAACACACCTTCTTATTTATAAAGGAGGGTGGTCTTTTTTGAGTCCACCATCTGATTCTAACATATTACACTGTGTGGAACTCCCACTGTAGGGATGTTCCTGTATCTGGGATGTTACAGCTTACTATATTTGTGCATTGGGAGGGTAGCACTGGTGGGAATATGTATCATGCTTTGGCTTGGAGAGCCCAATGGAACACACCATGTTGGAAATGACAACGAACACACTATTGGATTCTGACATTCCATTAGAGGGGTGCTTCATTAGGCTTAGTGTTCTGGAGTCAGTCCATGGGGAAGGAACTTGAGAAACAGCCAAGAGGCAAGCCTTCACAAGCCATCATTGTCTTAAGGTGTCCCTAGCTGCAGCCCTAGTTCCACATGCCTCCTGCAATGTTGTCCTCAACTCATGGAGCATTGGAATGGAAAGAACTTAGAGATGATCCCTAGACTGTACAAATGCATGGTGAGGGTGTCTGTACTTTCCTATGCCTGCAACAGACATTGCTGATTGAGTCTTTCCCACCTCACAGTCCTTTCAAATACAGTGCTCCAGGTGCTCCAGTTGCCACTGTGCTTTTTTTGTCCAACCTCCTGACTTCATGGATGAGGAAACCGAGGACCAGAGAGAAAGTGACTCTTTCAAGTTCTGGCTCCTTAGGGTCAGAGATATGCCTGAAACCTGGTGTCCTTGTTCTCAGGCCGGTGTTCTTCCCCATTATACATATTTAACAAGCATGTATGGATTGCCTGCTGCTGTGTGCTAGTTTTCTCTGCCTCACCCCATTCCTGTTTAGTTATGTTGTCTTGGGGTGGGAAGGAGAGTGGTCCCCTCTATAGAGGGGTGAGCAGCTCTCCCCAGATTGGCATCCTTACCTTGGCATTTTCTCTGCCATCCCATACTCATCTGGCCAGATTTCCTCTCTGGATCTTTTTGTTCTTGCCATTTTCCATCTCTCCTTCCCCCCTCCCCCCGCTTCCTTGGAGTCTGAAAGACCGCTGGTCTCCCACAGAGAGAGAGGTGTTGTGTTTGGGACGCTCCTTTCCCCATGTCCCTGTAAAATTATGCCAGTTCCTGCCAAAGGCAAGGGAGGAGAAGGAGAAGAGGTGGGGTAGGCCACTCCAGGAGAGTTTCCTGGGGCAGGGTCTGGGAGCTGGAAGAAGGGCAGCCACCTGTATAGATAGCCGTCTGCAATGATGCACAGATAGATGTCACCCAGAGCCACTGCCCAGTGGCCAAAGTAAAAAGCCACGGTCCAGCCAGGGTGAGTTCCATCTTCAGAGTGCCTGGCGTCCTTCATCCAGAGCTGTTAGGGCTTCTCCGCTTGTAAGAACAAGTACGTTGGCACGCTGGGCACAGGCAGATGTCCAGACCCCTGGGTTCTGCCTCCCTTTGACTGCTCTGCACATCTGTGCTTACTTTTGTTGGACTAGTTAGTGGGTGAAGAAGGAGGTCCAGGAGAAAGGGATAGAGAGAAACTGCTTCAGCCAGATTGCGCTCCTGTATGACCCTAGGGACATGTGAGGCAGGTTCAGTGCTTTTTGCTGTCACCTGGTGGTGGATGAGAGCAGTGCAGCCTCCCCTGGCCCTGCCTCCTCTGCCCTCGCAGGCTGGCTGGCTGTTTCTTCCCTGTATAAGCTCTCGCCCTCTGGAAACTAAATACTTCCTATACCCTCCTCCCATGGTCCAAGCAGGGCTCCCCATTACAGTTGGCTTGCCTTGGAGCTGCCTAGCTGCAAGGGCATGGGGGGTGCTGAGGTCGGCCAGGCCTCTCAGCCCCCTGCAACCTCCCCATAGTGTGCTGTGCTTTTTAGCCTGGGCCCTTTCAACCTGGAATATGGCATTTTCTATTGTAGGCGGTTGCCCTACAATAGACTCTGGACTATGTAGTCTGGACTCTGGCAGGGCACTCGCTCTCCCCAGCTTGTGGGGCCCTGAGCCTCACCTTCTATCTCTGCAGACTGTTTGCAGACACCCATGGTCCTCACCCATTTTTCCTCTCTCCACGTAAACTCACCAGGAGTTTCTGGTGCTCCGGGTTCCCTGGCTTTAAGCTCCCAGCCTGTCTGGGAAGGTCTCCGCTCTGGCTCGGGGGCCCCACTGGAGACAGCATGTCTGCAACCATTCCCCTCTCTCACTGCGTCTTCCACCCTGGCACCCAAGACAGAGCCTCTGTGGTCTGCGGTGGGCGGGGCGTGTCAGAGGGCCTTCATGGGGCGGTTGGGGCTGAGGGAACACTAAGGAAAAGAGACCTCAGACCAACTTCATAGCTTATGGAGTACCACTTATCGGGCCCACAATGAGTAACAATATGACTCTTTTTTAAGTTTATTTATTTTGAGAGAGAGAGAGTGCACATGTGGAGTGGGGGGAGGGGCAGAGAGAGAGGGGGAGAGAGAAAGAATGCCAAACAGGCTCCATGCCTCGGGGCTTGATCTCACAAACTGTGAGATCATGACCTGAGCCGAAACCAAGTCGGACGTTCAACCAACTGAGCCACACAGGCACCCCAACAATTTGACTCTTCAAAGTGTCCAGAGCACTTTACTTCAGGAGTTTGTGTGTATGTATGTGTGTGTGTATGTGTGTGTATGTGTATGTGCGTGTGTATGTGTGTGTATGTGTATATGTGTGTGTATCTGTATATGTGTGTGTATCTGTATATGTGTGTGTATGTGTATATGTGTGTGTGTACATGCGCATATATGCATAAAGAGCAGATGCAGGGTTATAACTTGGGGTCTGATTTCATCTCATCTAGGCTGAGTTTTAAACTGGTGGCCTGATATGGCAACTATGATTTGGCCAGTATGATATTTAAAGAACAACTCTCGAAGGTGAACGCCTCCAAGCACTGTCCAGTTTGCCACAGGCTCCCCCAGTCCCTATTATTCATACCTGACCTTTTCACATAATCTGTGCCGTGGGGGAAGAACTGAGAACTCTGCAAGGGAGGGCACGGGAACACTTGCTTGAGCAGGACGGGGGACCAAAGGGAAGTGGTCTCAGGCATCCCTGTGCCTAGAGAAGGGGTGGTTCATGGCTTGTTCATGTATGGATTTCCCATTCTGTAAACCCTCTGATGTAATTTATTAATCCTGGTCAACTCCCCCTCCCACCTGAGCTCTTCCCTTTCTCAAGGAAGGGGGATGGCTAAGTTTGATTTCAGAGATAAATATAAAGTGTCATGGGGCACATGGGTGGCTTAGTCAGTTGAGCATCTGACTCTTGATTTTGGCTCAGGCCATGATCTCAGAGTTGTGTGATCAAGTCCCGCATCGGGCTCCGCACTGAGCATGGAGCCTGCTTAGGATTCTCTCTCCCCCTTTCTCTGCCCCTCTCTCCACTCTCTCTCTCTCAAATAAAAAGTAAAAAAAGTAAAAAAAAGAAAAAAATGCCAGGACACGACAGCTCCCACGGTAGAGTGGACTCCGAAGCCAAAAAGGACAAGGTTAAGCTGGCTTTTCTGAAGTTTGGGGCCTCAGCTGCCTCCCCAGCCCACCAGCGCATCCAAATGTGCTTAGAAATCATCCTCCCCTTTACTGTAGGCAAAAGCATTTTTACCTGACTGGCACTCCTCCACTTTGTGAGGCTAAGACTGTCCCTGCTTTCTAGGCACCCCGAGTTCTTCCTGGGAATCCCTTCCCCACCTGAGGCTGGGCTTCCGGGGAGCCCACCTCCCAAGGCGGGGGTTTGCCATTCCCAGCTGCTCACTTTGCTTTCCCTGTATGTCCCCCTTGCTTCGCTGGACCTTGGTGCTGGCCTGGGCTTGGCCCCTCCCCCTCCCATCCAGCATGCTGCCCTGCGCACGAGCTGAGGAGTGGACTCAGGTGTGCTCAGTCCCCTCCAGCCAATACCCCTGAGCTGGGAGAGCTCTGGGAGCTGAGGAAGCCTTGAACTCTGCTGACACTGGAGCCTCTGACCCCTGGGGTGTGGACTTCCCATTTGCAGGCTGTGGTCTGTGAGGAGAAACTGCTCCCCCATCTAGACTGGCACCCTACTTTTGTAGTTCTCCCACCCCGCTCCCTGCAGAGCCTCATAAGAGAGGGCTGGCTTTGGTTTGGGGCCTCCAGGAACTGCCTGGGCTCCTCCTCCAGCTCACCTCCCAAATCCATCCTTCATGTAGAGGCCACCTGGAGGGAGACTCTTAACTTCTGGTTGGGTCCCTTGTGTCTGCTGTCCCTATAGACAGGAAGCACAGCTGTGCCCTTCTGTCCCATCCCAGTGTGGCCCAGGGATGTGGGTTCTTGAGCCTCAGATCAGAACTCCCCCCACTCAGTCAGAGAGAGAGAGAGAGAGAGAGAGAGAATGCTTACAGAGAGAATGCTTGTCAGCCTTGTAAGCTTTTAGCTGTGGAGGTGAGAGGACAAAGTTATGGGAGTGGGGGTTAGGGCAGGGGAAAGGAGCAGAATCGGATGGTGGGGGTGGGGGGAGGTTGAGGCAGAGGGGCACAGACTAATGAGATTTTGGAAGAAGGAGCCAGGACTGGGGTCTGTGGGGGAAATATCATAATCACAGGGCTTGAGCTCAGCTCACTGGAAAGGCTAGCACGTTGTCCTAAAATAGGCAGAGGCACAGAAGGCGCTCTCTGGATAAATCTTATAGTCCACCTCCTACCTCCTACTCCCCTAAGGGCCCTGGTAACCAGCCTCCAAGATGGTCCTCAGTGATCCCTACCTCCTGGCACCCACCACTCTTGATCCACAGTGTATATGATGGAGTGGTGGCAAACTGCTTCTTCTGCCTTGACCTCTTGGGTCATTTGGGGAAAGCCAATGGCCATGCCATGTGGACACTCAAGCATCCAATGGAGAGGCCCATGTGGAAGGAGCCAGGGCCTCCAGCCAAGAGCCATCACTGATGTGTCAGCCAGGTGAATGGGCCACAGTGGAAGTGGATCCTGCAGCACCACTCAAGCCTTCAGATGACCGCAGGCCTGGCTGACACTGACTGTAACCTCCCGAGGGGCCCTGAGCCAGAAACGTCCAGCCGGGTGGACTCTGATTTCCTGACCCACAGTGAGTGTTTTAAGCTGCTGAATTTTGGAGTAGTTTATTAAGCACCAGCAGGTAACTACTATAGGCCCTTGGCTTCCCTGCATACGAGAATCCCCATCTCCAAGGGTCAGTTGTGGCCTCTTGTCAGAGGCATCCCTCAGCCTCTGAGGGAAGAAGATGCTTCGCTGGTATTCCTCCTGTCTGAGTCCTTTGCCTTTCTCCCACATCCTCACCACCTCTGGCCCTCCAAATCCATCCCCGGACCCTGGGGCCTTGCCCTCTTCTCCCGGTTCTGAGGCAGGTGAGGCCTGCCTGCCACCCAGGTCCTCACGTGCCCACTCCCTGTTGACCACAGGCTGATTGGATCTGACAGGGAGGAAAAGCTGGTTAGCCAGTCATCAATACAGAGAGGCTGGGAGGACCACAAGCAGAGGGCTGCTGAGGGCCCGGCAGTTATGTGGGGCTGAGGTGGGTTGGTGCTGTGGGCCCCGGTGTCCTGCATTCCAGCACTCTGTGCTTCCAGTATGACCGCTGGCATGGTGGTCAGAGCTCACTCCCTGACAAGGCCAAGGCTGAGCCCCTCTGGAGGGTGAGCATCCAGCCCCGCTGATGTAACAAGAATCCAGCCCAAACTCCTGATGTGATCACGTCCTGAGGCTCTTTCTGCCCACACCACCTCACCGATCTGCTAAGGGCGTCCTCAGCGGCACCGGAGGGCCTGGCCCTGAGACCAGAGCTCGCACAGTCCACATCTGCAGTGGGTAGGCCCCCGCAGAGAGACTCCGTGCCCTCATCCCTACTTGGCTCCCGGCCTACCAGAGTGCGTGAAGGCAGCCTGCGCCCACCTGGCTGGTCCTCAGCAAGTGCAGTTGGGCTGGGGTCTATTGGTGAGAGGAGGGGCCCCGTGAGAGGGTGGGGATGAGGCCAGAGAGTGGCCAGGGCAGGCTTGTGGGGCAGAGGAGAAACAGCCCCTACCAGGCTGCAGGCTTTTCCTCTGAATTAATTCTAATGATTTTTTCCTCTTGATTCTTCAGGGCTTTTTACAAAAAATTGGACTGTCTGGAAATAGTGACAATTTGATTTCTCCGACCATCATGCTTTCATTTTTCCTCCTTTTCCTTCACTTGGTGACTAGCGATGGTGGGAGCAGGTACCATCCTTCCTAGTTATGAAAGGCGTTCTGATATTCCACGCCTAGGTGTGATGGCTGGTGTAGGTTTGGGTAGGTATCACTTATAAGGCTATGACATTTTCCTCTGTTCTAAGGTTGCTGGTTTTGTATTTTTATTTATTTATTAAAAAAATTTTTTTTGTATTTATTTTTGAGAAAGAAAGAGAGCATGAACAGGGGAGGGGCAGAGAGAGAAGGAGATGCAGAATCTGAAGCAGGCTCCAGGCTCTGGGCTGTCAGCGCAGAGCCTGACTCGGGACTCGAACTCACGAGCTGTGAGAGCATGACATGAGCCAAAGCCATGCTCTCGGATACTTAACAGACTGAGCCACCCAGGTGGCTCAATGTTGAATTTTATTGATTGCCTTTTCTGCATCAATTGAAATGATCATATTGTTTTTCCCCTTTAATCTGTTAATGTAGTGAATTATATTAATGGGTTTTTCTAATATTTAACCATCTTTAATTCCTGGGACTAATCGAGTTCGGTCATGGTTTATCACATTCTTTGTTCTTCACTGCCAGATTCAGTATGTTATTTTGCCTCTACAAGTATTATATTTATGCTGAGGAGCAAGAGTGGCCTGTAGTTTCTCTTTTCTCATATAAGCCTTGTCTGGTTTCGTTTTTGTTTTTAAAATGACTCCAGAAAAGGAGTTTGGGAAATTTCCTTCTTTTGTTCTCCTCTCTGAAAGAGTTAATGTAAGATTAGAACTATCTGTTCCTTCAGTGCGTGGTAGAATTTTGCAAAATCATTTGGCCTGGTTTTGTATCATTTTCATGGAGGGAGGTGATAGATTTTTAACTACCCATTCAAATTTCTTTAATGATTATACATCTCAAATTTTCTGTTTGTACTTGACTGAGTTTTGGTAAGGTGTTTTTTTTAGAATAGTATTCATTCTGTGAAGGTTTTCTTTCTTTCTTTCTTTCTTTCTTTCTTTCTTTCTTTCTTTCTTTCTTCCTTTTTTTATTTAAGAGAGAGACAGCACGAGCAGGGGAGAGGGGCAAAAGGAGAGAGAGAGAGAATCCCAAGATGGCTCCGCGCTCAGCACAGAGCCTGACATGGGGCTCGTTCTCACAACCCTGGGATCATGACCTGAGCTGAAACCAAGAACTGAACGCTCAACTGACTGAGCCACACAGTCTCTCCCTGTGAAGGTTTTCAAATGTGTTGTCATACGGTGTATAGTTTGTTTGGAGTTTTTTTGGAGTAGTCTCTACTTAAAACCACATTTCTGCAGTGCGAGTAGTTCTAACCCTTGTTGCCTTAACGTACTTATCTGTGACGACTCTCATCTTCATGATCAGTAGTCAAATGGGAGCTTTGTCTATTTTATTAGTCATTTCTTAGAACTAACTTCTGGTTTTGTTAATTCTGTCTATTGTGTATGTCTTTCCTATTTCATTATTTCTGCTTTTGTCTTTGTTATTTCCTTCCCCCTACTGCCCGTAGGATTATTCTGTTGTTATTTTTGAGGCTTTAATTTAACGTCTTAAATGAAAGTCTCCTTATCCATAAAAGGAAGCAGTTGGACTGACTAACCTGTCTGCTTCCAGATCGGATGTTCTGGGACCCTGTGCCTCCCTGTGATGGTGGCACAGGGGGTGGCACAACCCCCTTAAGCCTGGGGGTTGGTGGGGAGGCCACTTCCTAGCCCACACGTCTTAGAAGGAAAAAGGATTGGGGGTGCTGGGGGGAGGGAAGTTGGGAATGTGGGAATAAAAGCCAGCTCTCCTGGTGGCTTCCTGCCTTCCCGCAGCTAGTTCCCACAATTTTTCCAGAGTCTGCCTTGAGGTTCTTCAGGGTCATGGAAGCAGGAAGCACCGAGGTGCTCAGGGCTGGCTAATGGGGTTAGGGCGCCTGGTTCCCTCGGGAAAGGAGCCACCCAGACCTGCAGGAGGGATGGAGGGACAGAGGAAAAAGTTTCCAGCCCTCCTCCTCATCTCCCGACCCAGTTCTTTCACCCTCCAGCCTCTTCCAGAATGGAATTTTCCCAGTGGAACCAGTTCTGACTCCAGGCTGGGACATGGGGCCTATCGCTGGGCCTGGCTCCTTCCTGGGAAGGGGTGGGGAGCACATAAGAGCTCAGCCTGTGACTCCAGGCCACTGGGCTCTGTCTGGGCCCCACGTGCTCCTGGAGGGAACACATTCCCCTGTCCCGTGAAGGGTCTCTCAAGGCCAGAAATGCCTGGTGGTGGCCTCTCCCAGCCATGCTTTTCCCAGGGATGGAGAGCTCTTCTGAGTTCCGTCCCCCCTGGCATTCCCCACCTGCATCTGTGACCCTGGCTGCTGTCTTGTACCTCAGTGGTTCGCTCTGTGGGTCAGAGGAGAGAGGGAGCTGGTGGCCGGTGAGTAGAGGAGTGAGGGGACCTACTGGGCAGGATGTTGACAGGATGCTGGAGCGGTGTGGAGCCCCAAGAAAAGCGGTCCTGAGCACCAGACGAGCAGAGCATCGCTGAGCTAAGGAATAGTGAGGCGTCCTCCCGAGCCATTTTCCACAGGCAATCTGACAACAGTGGGCACGAGCCCCTGCTGCTGGTGTTTGAGGAGACTTCCTCCCTGGGACCCAGAGTCTGACTGGGCCTCTTGCTCTAAAACCCTCTCCATCCATGGCTTCCCTCAAGGTGGCTCCACAAGGACACCATGGGTGGCTGGTAACTGAGTTTCATCCCAGGTGTCATTTGTTGACTGGTGGTGATTCCTGAAAAGCAGTGGTCAATTAGCCACATCCGTCAGGGCTGGGGAAGGAAGGTAGGTTCGCCAAGGTGCACAGTGGTCTTCTGCCTATCCTACTGGATGAGAAATCAACCCTACTACAGTTTTGTGAAATTCACGCTGAGGTCGGAAAAGGTGCCAATCCCAGGGCCTTGTGGGTAATGGGCCATGGAGTCCATGCTGTTATATTTTATTTATTTATTTAATGTTTATCTATTTATTTTTGAGAGAAAGAGAGAGAATACAAGCAGGGGAGGGGCAGAGAGAGAGGGAGACATAGAATCTGAAACAGCCTCCAGGCTCTGAGCTGTCAGTGCAGAGGCCCACGCTGGACTCGAAACCAAGAACCATGAGATCGTGACCTGAGCCCAAGTCGGACACTTAACTGACTGAACCTCCCAGGCACCCCCTATTATATTTTAAATTGCAAACCTGAGTCCCCTTGGTTTGGGGTGACAGGTTAGACAGGGAGGGGGAAGAGTGCTGCCTGTGGGCTCATGGCACCCTGGGGTGGGCTCCTCCCCATCAGGAGTCAGAACCATATGGGAGCCCTGGGTCTGGACAGTAATGCCTGGTGGCAGGACAGCATTTCCTCACTGTGGGTGTTTCTCTTCTGGGGCCTGCACTGGTGGCCTGGGTCCTCCCGCTTCGGCCCAGCCCTTAACGCCACCCCCACCCGGCCTGCCTCTGGAACAGCCTGACAGCCTGCTTTCAACCCACCTCCTTTCCCACTGATTATCATGCCCATCTGTCCGGAGTTTTCCAGGAGAAGCCTAATTTTATTATTTCCTCAGTGTAAGTAGTTCTTCAAATGCATTTAAGTAAGAGATAGTAACAATTTTCATGTAAGTAAATTCATATATTAGGAAATATCTCCGTTTCTGCCTCAAAACACTGGCCATTCAACATTGTGGAGATGGTCTCTGAACTGCTCACCTGCCCTCAGACCTGACCTTGACCTTGTTGAATATGCCTCCCCTCAGAGGCCTTCCTTGACTGTTCACTCTGACACAGCCCTTCCCTGTCACCTCTAGCGTGCCAGCACTCACTATGTGAGAGTAATTGGTCTGTTTGTGTGTGTGACCACTCTGTGTGAGCTCCCGGAGGGCAGGAATTTTGTCCCATTCACTGTGTACCCCCCACCCCCAGGCCGGGGCCTGGTGCATGCTGGGGCTTCGTAGCCTTGTTGACTTTCCCTGGATTCTAGCACTGGCATCTCGTTCTGGTCCATTGCTCTCAGCTACAAGCCTATCCATCCCTGTCTCCCTTATTGGAAACATTCTAAGTCAATGGCTGATGAGTTTGAGTTTCCCCCCAAAGGGTCACTACCAGGGAGAGTCACTGGCCCTGGCTCTCCAGCCCTGTGGCAGATGGATCCAGGGGCCTCTGTTAGAGACAATGGTCTTCCTCTCTTGCTGAGCCAGGAATGGCCGTTCCTTCCAGATGACCTCAGGGGTCGGCAGGCTTGGAGAATGGTGGCTAGCCTGTGTTCTCACACAGCAGCAGCCCTTTTGGCCTTTGGCCCTCTCCCAGGCCTGGGCTGAGTTGGGTCCCCTCAGGGGTGCTCTCGAGGGGCCTGTCCTCAGATTCTTGGGTCAGAGAGTTCCCAGGATGGGACAGGTCCTAGCTGGCCCCAGGCTGCTCCTGGAATTTCCCGTTTCCTGGAAGGAGGGTGGAGGTCATGTTCCTTTCCACTTTTGCAGGGGATAATGGGACCCAACCTGGGGAGCTGTCTGGATTTCAGGGTGTTCAGGGTTCTGGTCACCAGGAGAGCTGGTTGCCCTCTTTGCAGGTGTCCCTGGCCCCACCATCTTGGCTGGTTGCTTTTTTCCCATGGTGCAGTGCCTCTGATGCTTCAGCTTTGCTGGAAGGCTCTCTCCTCTCTCCTCTGCCAGGAGAAATCACTCTCTGTGAAGCCTCTGTCCATGGAGCCTGATGTGAGCACTGCATGTAGCTGTGAATGCTGGCCCAAGCCCCTTGTGTCTCTCCCTAGCCCTGATTTTCTTGTTTTCTCCTGCATTACAGCCACCTTGTCTTCGTCTTATCCTGCCGCCACCAAATCTCAGCATCCCCTCCAGCAACCCACAGATGTTTGCACCCCCACACTCTGTGGTTCCGTGTACCTTCCCTAGTAGTGTTCCCTCAGTCCCTTCACTTGAACCTGGTGCCCTCCACACAGGGCTTGTCAAAGCAGACCTGTGATTGGACAGTCAGGCTTTGGGGGGTTGACCATGGTCAGTGGGACCCTGGGTCCCCAACATGCCCCTGTTCTCCATTGCAGAAAGTCATGCAGGGCAGATGCGGTCCTGGTCCCTTGTCTCTCACTCTACTGAGATGCACACTGCCAGTCATGGGGCCTCCTCCCCCCAAAACTGTTCCGGTCTCCACGGTTAGGTGCTCTCTTACCTGGCTGACAGGTAAGTTGGTGGGGTCAGCGCCCTGGCCCTGCGTCCCCAGCTCTGACCCATCATATGACCCCCCACACCCAAGTCTCCTTTAGTTAAGTTGGGGCTTCCTAACCATGTCCCATGGTGGCACAGAGGTACCTCCTCCTGGGGTGAGGGGTGACATCACTGTGGCCAGAAGAGAGCAGACTGGCAGTCCAGCACTCAAAGACCTCAGGTCGGAGGGCCTCAGAACAGCCTCTGGCTTTGGCCTCTGGACAATCAGACACTCTGATTTAAAGTGGGACTTCCCTCTGAGAGAACAAAACAAATGCAACCAACACAAAATTTGCTCAAGTGACATATTTCAATATAATCTCTAAAACTCTATGAATTGAACAGATAAAATACCTCTGGGCTATTTTGTTACAAAATATTTGCCATTTGGATTAGTCGCTGGGTGCAGCCACCCTGCCTTTCCCTAGAGAGGTTTCTCTCCAGCGGGGTGAAGGGGCATATGCAGGGAGGTGGGGTGCAGCAAGAAGGTATATACAGCAGAACACAGGGACAGATGGACGGATGGTTACCAGGGAAGCCTATTGGACACAAAGACACATTCTGGCAGGCTGTGGGGGCACAGGTGCAGGGGTGGGGGGTGTCAAGGATCTCAGGGGTCAAGGGCTCAGGGCTGATCAATACGTGTGCCCTTGGAGGCAGGCAGGCTTCCAGCTCAAGCTGCCAGGGCGGGTCTTACTCCAGGTGTGGGGTGGGACTTGCCTGAAACCGTGTGGGAAAGGGAGTTGTATTTCCCATTCTTGATTCTGGAGTTGGGGCCAGATGGATAAAATTGAGCAAGGGGCCCAGATCCTCTAAAATAAGGCCTAAAGAGTTGATAAAGTGGGGCCACCCTGGGGTAATCGGACATGTACCCAGGACGCTGTCTGGGGGCCCAGTCAGCCCTCCATTGCCCCCACCATCTTGGGAGCCAGGGGGAGCCGAGTGCATCTGCAGCTGGGCTCACTGGGAGAGCTGGAGGCTCTGCCACGGCTGCTGCCATGGGAGGAGCAGGAGGCTTATCCCAGGTCTTTGGGGATGAGGCTCTGGGGACAGGTCCAGCGGTGGGTCTCAACTTTAGCCTGTTGGCTGATCAGGGGAGGGCGGTTATAGGCAATGGGAACTCTTGCTTCCCCAACAGTGAGCGGGTCCCATTGCACCCCGCTTCAGGCCATCAGGAATTAAAAGGTCCTCATAGCTTGGGCTTGGTGCCACGTGCTGCTGACCCCAGGCTGGTCTGCCTCCTAGGCCAGGCCTCCCAGTGCTGCCACTGCAGTGACGGGGGGGAAGCCCCCACCTGGGAAAGGGGCCCTGAGATGCCTGAGCATCTGGGTCCTCAGAGAGAGGCTCCAGGCACATGCCAGCCCTGAGGCTGGTCCTGACCTGGAAGGTTAGGGCTGTGGCAGAGGTGGGGGGAGGGGCCAGTGTTGGCACGCCCATCAACAGGGAGGTGGGCGCTGTCAGCGAGAAGCACTATGTGAGTAGGTGACAAGGGGATCCGATGGCTGAGACTGTGTCCCTTCTCAGCAGCTCTGGCACTCATGGTCCCCACCCTATGAGCATACTTAGCCGCCTCACAGCCCCTCTTCCTCCCTGCTGCCTACACTCCCTTCCAGCACGGCTTCTCATTTGAGCTTCATCCACTCCCTCCTGAGTCCCCGACTCCTGCGGCCTAGGCCTGCACTTTTTAAGGGTGATCCTTGCCTTGGCCAAGGGCACCAGAGGGGACTGAATCCTTGTGCCCCATCTGTCAGCCAGAGTTCCAAAAGGCTGTGGACTGGAGCCACCTGTTATAGAGAAGACCCAGGACAGGGGCCAGGGCAACAAGGACGGGGGACATTAGCTGGGCAGCCACTGAGGGAGGAGGCAGCAAATTGGTCACAAGTTATGGAAACCAGGCTGACAAAGACACAGCCAGAAATAAACTCACTGGGTGACATCATACTGACGTCTGGGTGACCACACACACACACACACACGCACACGAAACTAGGTCATCTGGAACCTCCTAGAGTGGGGGAGGACTCTGTGCCTCCTAGCTGGCTCAGGGCACTCCCTTTAGGGCACAGGGTAGGCATCAGGAAGAAGCAGATTCACTTTAGACCTGCCCGATATTCACTGCCATCTCTTGGCATGCTTTGATAATGGGCTCCAAGTGGGACAGGATCTTAATGAAGGACAGCAACGAGCTCTTGGCACAGGACTGGAGAGTCCAGCCTGGTTTGGGACAGAACTTCCTTGAAAGGCCTAGGATTGGGGCAGGCTATGCTGCTGCCCCAGGTCTTTGGGGCTGGGCTGCCTGGGTTCCGTGGGGTCTCATAAAAGCTGACCTGGGAGGTCAGCCAGCCCAGCTTGGCTCTCCTTTGCAATTGTGAAGGTGAAGGGGTCTTTTAGCCACTCCTACTGGAGGCAGGTCTGGCACCTTCTGGGGTGGGGGAGGGGGGTCAGGGATTTAAAGGCTGAAGGGCTGGTTTGGGATGGCAGCAGGGGGCGTGCAAGCACCTCTGGACCACCTGCTCCTCTCACCCGTGGATGTGTGCAAACCTCTCCTGGAGGCCACAGAAATCATTCAAGAGGGAGTCTGGACATGGGTCCAAATTCTACCTCTGCTGGCTGCATTTGTCCCTGGGCAAATCACTGCTCCTTCTCCCTGTTTGTACTTCCACATTGGAAGAACCTGTGTGTGTTTAAGTCCACGCCCTGGGCACTTTGCATTGGCCAGGTCATATCTGGGGCTAGAAAACGAAGAAACCCTTTTAAAAGTTGGATTTTATGGATGTAGGACCTCACGATTCCATGGCTCTGCCGACTTGATCTTTCCCTCTTAACCTTTCTCAAAACTTTCCTGAAGTCTGAGCAGCCCTGGGCAGGCAGGGCCCAGCTCCTGAGAAAGCAGGAAAAGGCCCCGGGAGGAGGCAGAGGGTGTGACCAAACTCCTGAGACTGCTGGGCTTTGGGGTGCAGCAGAGGAAGCCTCCTTACCTGGCCTGAGGCCTGGGGCCTAACACACTCAAGACTCAGAAGCCGGTTAGGCCCTCAGCTCTTGCTTTCTTCAGTCCATGGCCCAAGTGGCCAGAGTGGTGGCAGGAGGAAGAGGAGGCCTGGACGTGCCTGGCTGTGTGGGGCCCCAGGAGAGTGAGGTGGTGTCTCCAGATTGGGGGGAAGGGGTGCTCAATGGAGTGAGGAGAGCAGGGTTGGGCGAGGCAAACCCAGGTGCCAAGGATTGGGATTCTCTTTCCAAAATGATGGTGATCAGTGACCAGTAGTGCATCGTGCCAGGGCTTGGGGAGCAGCGAGCAAAGGGGCAGTGGGGGCTGCTGGGTGCAGCCGAGGGCCCCCCAGCGGCCAGCCCTCCTGGGACAGCAGCAGGGTGGGGGGGGGCAGAGTCTACACCAGGCTCCTGGAGCCGCTGGAGTAGCGGCGCCGGTGCAGCAGAGAGCCGGGTGGGCAGTACTGGTGGGGGTGGTTGTAGGGGGGTGGGGGCGGGGGCAGCGGAGGCTGGTGGATGACCTTGACTGGGGAGCCTGGGCCACCCAGGGGTGTGGAGCCACAGGAGTCGGAGGAGGACGAGGTGTAGCAGGAGAGAGCCTGGCTCAGCAGGGGCTCCATGCGGGCCAAGCAGGGCTTGTCCAGGACAATGACCTTGACAATTTGCTGGCATTGCACCAGGGTCCCGGGGGGTGTGGGTGGCAGCGGTGGCAGCGGCGGGGGCTGCTCCCTCAAGGGGCTAGGCTGCGGGTCTGGCAGTGGCACCGGCGCTCCCCTCTCGGCCCCCAGCCCGGGGTTGTGCTGAGACGTTTGAAGCCTGTTGTGAATTGACACCTAGTTTAGAAACAGCCAGAGAAGCATGAAATGTTACAAGACTAATTCCCAGCTGCTAGGACTGGCTACCCTGAGCCTCCCTCCCCACCATTCCTGTCTCCTATGCCCCTTGGAGGCTCCCAGCCCTCACCTGGACCCACCATCTCTCCACCCACCTGGAGGAAACCTGACTGCTGAACCCAAGTGCCGACCCTGGGTGGGGAAGGGAGAGCCCGTCTCCTCACCTGTGAGATGGGCACCTGGGCCAGCTGCCCCTAGGGTTCTGCAGTGCTCTGCGATCACATTTCACAGGCAAACCTCTCTCTGCCTCCCTCTCTACCACCTCTGAGCTTGGAAAACAGGGGAAATGGTCTTTGCCCCCTCCTTGCCTCTCAGAGCTGTGTTGAAGGACAGTCAGTCATCTTTGAGCCTTTCAAGCCCCCTCCTCCGCCCGCTTTGTTAAAGGAGAAGCTTCATTGTTCTGTCGAATTACAAAGGTGCCCAAACCCAAAATGCCAGGGCCCCCTGAATACGTGATCTGGACCTACCGGATCCTCCTGGATCCCCAAGGCCAAAACCATGCATGTGAAAGCAGCCCAGACAGCCAAGGCAAGAGTGTGGTCCCTAGCTGCCTTTCTGGGCCAGCCTGCGTCCCGGTTAAACGTGTCCCGCTGCAGGAGAGGGTACCCAGAAAGGACTCTAATCTTCACCCCCTCTCTCAGCCCCTGGAAGTCACTGTGAACCAGCCTGGCCTCCTCTTGCTGGCAGTGGGAGGTTGAGGAAATGGGAGGAAGGGAGCTAGCACCTTCTGGGAGGGGAGGGGTTAATTCCTCACCCTCCAGCTCCCCAGCCTGTAGGTGCGACATGCCTCAGTCCCCTTCTAACACCTGGCCTTCTGGAGTGGCTGAGATCTTCACCCTGAGGACCCATCCTACTGCCCTTGGGCACCGTCACCCAGGATGGGCTGCCTAGAAGAGCACAGAGGGGGAAATCGATGCTGTAGGGGAGGGGCCTTGATCGCCAGGCCTAGACCAAGATGGCTCAGCTCAAAACTATCTCAGAGACCTAAACCAGCAGATCCTATTGTCGGCAGAAGGTGCAGTCTCTGGGCCTGTGCCCTCCCCTTGGGCTGCTCCACAGTTCCCCAAG
This sequence comes from Panthera tigris, assembly GCF_018350195.1. Lineage (NCBI taxonomy): Eukaryota > Metazoa > Chordata > Mammalia > Carnivora > Felidae > Panthera > Panthera tigris. The sequence goes on from NC_056666.1 coordinate 37,194,231, forward strand.
CGCCGGCTCCGTCCGCCCCTTCAATATCCACATTGCAGGCTTTGCTCTTCCCTCTCAACCTCCAACCTTGGCAGCATTTTCTAGGCCTGAGATTCCCCCCAATGAAACGAAGGAGCCCCCGAGTCCCTCAGTGCCCTGCCAGGACACAGGGCAGGCACAGGGCATTGTTGGGGCCCACCTTCCTCCTGGGGAGCCCTCTGTGGACCTCATTCTGACAGAAGGCCTCTGCCCCCTGCTGCCAGAGGGCACTGGCTCCTTGCCCCACCTGCATGGATTCTGAGTTATTCCCCACGAGAAAAGTGGCCTGAATGGTGGGCGCAGGCTTTCTGCCCTCCTGCTCCCCCAGACTGTACAGCAGAAGTCTGACCGCCCTAATCCAGATCCCCTGAGCCTGCCTTCTCTTCCCACCTGCCGTGACCCTCCCGCCCACACAGCCCCGCAGCTTTTGGCTCCTCCTCTTCTTCACTTCTCGCTTCCTGATCCCCTCCACTGTCTGCATCTCCCTCATCTCCACCCCAGCCTGGATCCCGTATCTCTAATGGTAAGTGAGCAGCAGGAAGTGACAGCAAAACATTCATTTTGACCCCCTTCTCACCTTCCTGCTGATGAAGGGGAGAGAAAAGAGAGAGAAAGAGAGAGAAAGAAAGAGAGGAGATGGAACATGAGTAGCAGGTCAGAACAGCTCAGAGAAGATGGAGAAGCGCCTGCCAGAGGGGCTCGGCCAGGCAATGACGAGAGAGGGCAGAGGACAAGAGAGCTTGGGGTCCAGCTGAGAGGCCGGGAGCAGCGAGGCTGCCCTCCGTGCAGGGGAGCAGAGGCTGGCAGGGCCCTGGGGCTGGCTGGGGGTGGCAGCCTTGCAGATAGCCACATGGCCCTCTGGCAGGGTGGGAGGGGAGAACGGGCCATCAGGTCACTTGTCCTCCCTGGGCAGGTCAGGCTAAGGCACGGGCACGGCTGGTAGAACAAACCGGAAGGCTGGTAACTTTGTGTGTTTATCTGCAAGGCTAGAGAATGGGCAGCTGCAGGAAGATGGGGAGAAGAGGGGGCAGGGGATGGAATACCCACCCTGGGGGCTTGTCAGCTGCCGGGGCAGGAAGCTCCTCCGTGTAAAGGTGCCTCCTCCAGACACAGGTGTGTGGGGGGTGGGGGCCATGGGGAAAGAGGGAAAACAGGGGCTACCCCTGGGGTGGGCAGGCTCCTCCCTCAGACCTCTAAGTGGGGGCTCCTCCAGCTTGGGGTGGGGCTGGGAAAGGAGGTGTCTGTGTGAGAAGCTAGTAGTCCCTGGAAGCCTGGCAGAGGCGTGGGAGGGGAAGGCTCACTGGGGAGCAGTGGGGGAGGACTGGGCCCCAGCAAAGCTTGTAGGGGCCACTGAATGCCCCCCAGGTGACACTTGGGGGCCTGGCAAGGACCAGCTTCTGTGGCTATGTGGCTTGGGGATGGGCACCCCCCCACACACACGGACAGTCTTCAAATTTACCTGCTCCCCACCCCCAGTGAAATCCCTAGGATGACTCAACCCTGTTCTGCCTCATCAGCTCCTGCACACACCCCTACGCCATGGCCAGCTTTCCAAATGGACCAGCCGGTCCAGGGAGGAGCTCCACCCTCTCAGCTGCCCCCTCCAGTTCTCCACCTGCCCCAAGAGGCGGCTGAGGGCAGGATCCGGGGTGGAAGTGGTCACTGGGGCTGGACTTGAGGGGTGAGTCTCTGGAGGGGCGCAGGCTCCCTCCTATGGAGGATAGGACAACTGAGGAAAAGGGAACAGTGGCTTCCCTGATAGAGCGGGTACTAGGGGGATCAGTGAGCGATCTGCTGGGGGAGTGGGTTGGGGGATGGGTGGGGTCGCTATGGAGGTGGCATGGGCATCTCTGCAGGTGTTGGTCTGGGAGCTCGGCCTCAGAGGGCACTCAGCTGGGGAATGGGCAGAAAGTGCTGTGGCATTATTAGGTGCTGGAACAGTGGCATTACCCATGCTAGCAGTAACTTTTAATTGTATCTCTTGAAATTGGTAAAATGGTGAGTCGGGCTGGGGAGGCATTGATTAATACCTGAGAAGAGAAACAACAGAGACAGTGAGAAGAAGGACAAGCGGGGGTGCACGGAACCACTCACCTGGGCAACCAGGCCTCCACTTACCTCCACCGTGCTCTCCACCGGCTTCTCCCCCAGGGCAGCTTCCCTTTTGGCTTTGAATGCAAAGAGCACAGGGCTCACTCTCCAACCAGCCCGACACAAATCCCTGCCTCTCCCTCCCAGCCCCCACCCCACCCCTCCACCCCCAATACCAAGCATCCTTGCAGTTACACGTTGTGGCCAGAAGACTCTGGGTACCATGCCACTCCTGACGGAGGTGCAGCCCCAGGGCGGGGGCTAGAAGTCGGAGCCCAGTTCTGCCACTTAGCTGTGCGACCTTGGGAGTCCAGCCTAGAAGATCTCTGAGGTTTTTTAAGCAAGCATTACTGAGTCTCAGCAAGCATTGCTCAGTCTTGACAGCCTGAGCCACTGTCAAAGGTTCCCCGGTATGGACTGTGGAAGTTGGTTTTGCGGTGGCATTGGTTCTTGGCTCTCAGAGACACCAGGAGGCTCTGCTGTGTGTTTGTGGGCACTGCACTAATCTGCCTCTTTCAGCCACAGGCACCTTGAGGGAGGGGCCGTGTTCCTTTTGTGTTTCTACCCCTGCTACTTGGCTGAGTGGTGGGGATTCAATGAGCGGGGACCTGTAGAACACTCACCACAGGGCCTGGCATGCTTAGCTTAAGCTTAGCTGATGATGGCTGTGTAACTGCTGCTGGGGCATTCTGACTGGGCCAGCACAGCACCGGGGACCCTGCAGATCTCTAGGGACATCGTGGTAGCTTTTTTTGGCTCAGTCGCTCCTGGCTCCCACCCCTGCCCCCAGCAGGCCACCCAGAGCCCCTCTGTTGGAGCCCCTGTGACTTCTCAACACAGTGTGCATGTGTGTGTGTGTGTGTGTGTGTGTGCTCACGCATGAGCAAGTTCCCTTGCTGTGCTCATCGCCCTGCTTTCTGTAGCACAGAGGGAGCTCTGCCGTTATTTGGAACCTAGGAGAACCCCACTGGGGAGGTGACTGATGGACCAGGCCATGGAGACATGCATCCTGGTCTGATTGGGGGGGTGCAGCTTCCAGAAGAGGCATGCTGGGATGCAGAGTGGGGTGGGGTGTCAAGTGCTTAATCACAACTGAAGTTTGGCTCTGGAGTTTCAACAGCTGTGCAAACAAGCAGCGACTCGTATACTGTGACCTTACAGACATGAAGGGGCCGGCTGAAAAATCAGGCAGGGTGGAGAATTATGACTGCATGATGGCAGGTCAAACCCATACACAGAAGATGATATCAGAGTGAGAATCTCCATGCAGCTAAAACAGCCCCAGGTCTTGTCTGGAAAATGAATCTCATCTCCTAGCTGAGTGACCAGTGCTGTGATGCTGTCTGTCCTGGCATCACGGTGTCATGGCTGTAATTGAGGGTTGGGGACCAGCCTGAAACCCACCGGAGTGTCTCAGCTCAAGCTAATGTCTTGCTGGAACCCTGGTCTTCTAGTGCTTAGCAGGGGACACACAGCAGGCACCCAATAAATGTTGGTTAAGTGAAAGAACAAATGGCTGAATTAATTAATTAGTGAACAGTTCTGATGGTTTGCTGGGGGTTTGTTGGGATGGGAGTTAATTCTCACGCCATCTCTCCCTCTAATTTTTATTTGGGACTGCAGAGTGGGGGTGGAGGTAACTCTTCCCATGCCCCCTGTGGGTGGGGGTAAAGATGAGGGGCAAGAGGTAGAAAGTAGGAAGATGTCCATGGAAGAAATAAGGCAGGTCTAGAAAACGTGGCCAAAGGTGGTAAAAAAAAAAATCTGAGGCTGGCTTGATGTGTCTGGAGTGCATAAGTCAATTTGAAGAAACCATTTGGGAAGTTAGGTTTGGAGGTTTATCTGGGTTTGGGGGCAGGCTGACTCTGGCCTGGGAGAGGACAGCACTCGTGGCTCCTTAGGGAAAGGACTGGACGGGCAGATCAAGATTTCCAGACCCTCCTGGCCACCCTCCTTACCGGGCTCATGCTGCTTCTCTTTACTACACCTGTCACCCCCTCCAGTGAACCGGAGTCCCCAGACAGCCTGGGTGTGGGTGGGAGGGGGTGGGTAGGAGGCTCCCTGACTGGGGTTAGGGCTGTCTTGGCCTGACTCCTCCAGGGAGAATGGTTGTTTTTCACAGGGACCCAGGGCCTCAGGGCAGCATGTAAATCGACACATTCCTCTCACCCCTTCCTTCTCACTCACACCACTAAGGCCCATGAGATTAAGCCTGGAGCTCCTAGCAGAAAGAAATGGCCGTGGGAACAAGTACTTTCCTCACCCCAATTCCCCAGGAACCCCAGGCCGGGGGCAGAGGGTGGCCCCCGTGCAGGCCCAGGGCCATTGTAGGCCTGGGGCCTGGGACAACGGAGCAGAACCAGGGCTCACCTGTAGGCGATCCGTGCTTGGACTGTGGGTCCACCTGTGCCCCGCTGGACTTGAAGGACAGCGTCTTTGCTCCCTGCTGCTTCTCCAGCTCCCCTGCAGGACAGAGAGGCCCGTGAACAGAGAGGAACCCAGCCTCAAGCACAGTGAGGTGGAAGAGGAATGAGGAGAGAACAAGAAGAGGGGGGCTCCCTGACATGCTACAAAGTGTGGCCTGAGTCTGGCACCCCACTTCACAGCTAGAGCCTCGGTTTCTCCATCTCTGTGTGGGGGGAAGCTATTAGCTGCTTGAATGTCAGAGGCAAAAGAGAGGGCGGTGGGCTGCTTGGGTCTGAATCCTGGTTCTGGGGCTTCCTACCTGTGTGGCTTTGGACAATTTACTTAACCTCTCCATGCCTTACCGGAGGGGACAGCGGTGCCCACTTCAAAGTGCTGTTAAGAGGATTACGTGAGGAAATACATCAAAGCCCTTTAGAACGAGGCCTGGCTGGAGGCAGGTGCTCAATAAATATTAGCTTTTATTATAGCAGAAACAAATTACTTAGACCAGTGGACCTCGGTGATGGCTGGTGACAGCCAGCCTGCCCACCTTGTGCCCAGCAGGACAGACCTTCCTCAGGGTTTCCAGAGCTCTCCCAGGGAGGAGATTCCCCACCGAGGGTATCGGTGGGGTGCAGTCCGTGTGGCCAGGGCATCTGTCTTGTCCACAACCTTGACCCCTCTCCCTAGACTGTCAACCTGTTCCTTCTCGTTCTCTCGGCGGTGTTAGAGAAGCGCCAGTTACCATCCTCAGAGGTTTGACGATTATTAAATCACTCCTTCAGTGTCTCTTTTCCAGGAGACATAACTCAAGTTCCTTTGATTAAGGCCACTCTCCTGGGTCCCATTTTCTGTCTCTCTAGTTGTCAGGAAGCCAGGGACACTGGACTGCACACTCCAAACCAGAACAGTTTGTCCTGACTGCTTGAAGTACACCACCAGTCAATACTTGATACTTCTCCTGAATGGGGGGTCATCCCTCCCTGGAAAAGGGCTGTCTTGGCTTTGGAGAAATTAGCATCGTAATTATAAGCACAGAGTCTGAGGACCTTGGTGCGAATCTTGCTTTGTCATGACTGTGTGAACTTGGACAGCTTCCTTAAGCTCTGTTACTCTCCTTATTTGTAAAATGAGGACAATCCTACCTGCCTCACGGAAAATTGTGGCAGGGATTAAACAATATGATAGGTCTGGCATTAAGCCCAGTACCGGGCATGTAACGCATGGTAGCTGTTACTGTTTTCATTTTCTTTTCTACTTCCTTCCCTCCCTGCCTCCCTCACCAGTACTTCATCTTTTCTCAGCTGTTACTTCCAGCCAGACGTGAGGCTCTCTCTCTGCTCCCCTGCCCTCTAGACAGCAGGAGATGATATTCACTCTTGATATACTGCTTCTGGCAATGTCTACTCCTTTGTACTTTGGAAGGGACAGGGATGCCGCTCCCGGGCTGATGGGGGAAAAGGGATCTCTTCCAGCAAGCATGGGGCCCATTGGTGTGCTATGCCTCCCCAGGGCTGTGCAGAGCCATCTGTAACATTTTGACAGTGACAGAAGTGACATTTGAGGGTGTGTCCTTGAGCATGTTCAAGATCAACAGCCAAAGTGGCATCTCTGAGCATCCAGTCCAGCCGTTGAAGAGTCTGTCTGTTATCCTGCTGAGCTCTCGGTTGCCCCCAGAGCGCAGACAAGGGAATGTACACCCCTACCACCCAAGCAGTTACCGAGTTGTACGGTCTGGTCTGGTGGGTTTTTGTTTCAACCGGATTTAGCGGTTTCCTGACGATCTTATACACGGCACGTCTTCTGTCGTTCTCAGAGGAGAAACTACATGAGCCTCAGAATCAGACTCAAACGCAAGTGCCACCTTCTCCACTTCTAATACGCACGCCCTTAAACACATCCCTCAGTGGCCCTGGGTCTCGTCTGTAAACTGCGGACAAGCACCTACCTTGCGACCTCACTGTGAATGCTGTAGGCAAACTGCCTGGCACGTAGTAGGTGTTCCAAAAACGCTGATTAAAAAGCACTGCCCTGTCATGTTGGTCCCCTGCTCCCAAAACTCCCACTGCCTTTCCTATTGCCTAATGCGTTTATATTAATTTAGAACCACTTTCCAACAGAGTGACCGTATAAGGCAGACCTGAAGTCTGTCTGTACTTTCTGGTTTAGTTTCTGAATCCATTCTTACTAAACTTCCCGATAAAGGCGATCTATGCTTAAGCAGCAAAAGCCTGCAAGTGGGCACAGCTTGCAGGCCACTGCCACTCTTTTCCTAAACCACAAAGTAACTGGCAAACCACCCGGACCTACAAAGACCCCTCATAGTTTCTACAATGCCTGAATTGGAACAATCAAGAATCAAGGCATTCCTTAGGGGGAAAAAAAGACAACTCCTAGGTGAGGGATAGTCAGAAAACCAGGCTGGACTCTTCAAAAAGACCATCTCATGAAAAAACAAAGTCGGGGGGACTATGATTCTAGATTAAAAGAGATTAAGGAAAATGACACAACCAGATGTAATGCGTGAATGTGACTGGATCCAGGGGGAGGGGCTGTACAAGGCAGTTCGGTGGGAAGAGAAGCGCCTGGGTCGCCAGGCCTTTTGGGTTTGCCTCCTTGCCTTGGTCGGCTGGCTTGGATGTGTTGCTCAAACACCACAGAGTCCCCTGTTCCAAGGGGCACCCCCACAGCCCCACCGGAGCATGTGCACCTCGCTTTAACTGTGATGGTGCAGTGGGGCCGGGGTGGCCTCGGGATGGCAGGAGTGTCCTCGGCTCACCCCACACTCGCTCCACAGTGGGGCAAGGAGTCAGACTTGTGCCGCAAGCAGCCTGTGTTCCCCGCTGACCCTGAGCCCGCCTGCCCACCCGGCCATCGCGTCCTTACACTCTATCCGGATCTGCTCCAGCTCTGTCACCTCAGCGATGGATTCCTTCAGGTCCTCCACAAACTTCTGCATCTCGTCTGAGCCCAGGGCACAGAAATGCAGCACCTGCTTCTTCTCAGAGCCCGAAAGCGGGGTCACCAGGGTGATGCCATGAGAGTAATCTGGAAAGCAGACCCCAGGCCCCCACGGCCATGAGCAGCAGTGAGTGAGGCAGGAGCCGGCCCAGTGTGGAGAGTTGGATGGGGCTTTTGGGGTGCTTACCCCCTTCCCCCTCCCTGCAGCCTCCAACTTCTCCCCAATACCCTTGGCCACATCTCTGGGGCCGAGGGAGACTCACATTCATTCTCAAAGAGGTGGAACCCCATGCCCAGCAGGCCCACTGACTTGCAGAACGTGTATGTGGAGGAGCTCTTCTTCTTCGGGCAAAGTTTGAGAATCTGTTCAAGAGAGGGAGAGAGACATGCACTGAGTGTGTACACACATGTGTGCACACTCAGGCCCACGAGCACACAGGGACACAGGTGAGCACACACCCAAAAAGAAACATGAACACACGTGCACGCTTATATACTTAGGGTACATTCACACGTTGACATCCACGCATACGTACACACACACACACACACACACATATAACAGGTATATAAATACACATACCGTATCACAATATGGGGTTTCTTGTATTGCATAAAACCCCTCAGTGGCTGTTCCCACTGCACTTAGAAGTGCACATTGCCCGCCTCTCCCCATCTGGTCCCTGCCTCACTCTGGCTTCATGCTCAAGCCCTGCTGTCATCCTTTCCGTGGCCTGAATAGGGCCAGCTTGGTCCTGCTGCAGGCCCTTTGCACATGCTATCCCCATTCCGCACCTCTCCCTGCGGCTCTCTGCATGGCTGGATTGCTCTCATTACTTAGATCTGAACTCAGATGCCGCCTGCTTAGAGATCTCCTTGAGCAGCCCATGGAACAAACAAAAACAAACCAAACCACATTGGCCCTAACCCCAGCCCCTCCTTCCTCCCTATCCCGTCATTGGGTTTCATCGTCTTCACACCACCTTTTTCCCAATTTGATACTATCTGGTTTATTTGTTTCCTTCATTATTTCCTATCTCCCTCCCCAACTAAAATGGAAACTTAGCCAGTTGCTCAGTACTTAAACACTTCTTCAGCACCTTCTCCCAGCTGGGCCCTGGAGGCACAGGAGCACAGAAGCCAGAGAGAGCTGTGCCCCCAGAGTGCCTAACAGAGCTGCGGAGCAAGACCGGTCAGGGGGTAAACCAATGGATTGATCCATAAAGCATAATAAGCAGAAGAAAACCAAAGTGAAGGAATAAATAAGGTAATTCCAGAAACTGACAAGTGTTAAAGAGAATGAAATAGGGAAGGAATAGAAGGTAACTGGGCAGGCTACCTTTTGAGGTGCACAGGGAGGGCCTCTGGGAGGAGGTGATGTTTGAATTGAGACCTGAATGAAGACAGGGAGGTGGCTGGGCAAAGTCTGGCAGGGTGGTGGCAAGAACAAAGGTCTGAGATGGAAGGAGCCTGGCCCTTGGGACTCAGCTCTGGAGACCAAGGTGCCAGCGCAGGCAAGCTGTGGAGTGGAGGGCGGGGAGGGGAGGTCAGAGATCCAGGAGGCCTCCAAGTGGGGGGTGCGGGCTTCCTTTGCCTGGCATGGGAAACATGGCAGATATGAGGCCCGATTTGTACTCTGGAAGGATCACTCTGCTGCTCTGTGCAAGGTGGAGCTCAGGGGTGGATGGTTAGATGTGGGATAATTTTAGAGATAGTGCCACCATGACTCATGGATAGAGAGGATGTGGGAGACGAGGGAAAGACAGAGACCCGATGGTGTTCACTGCTGTTTCCCAGCACTTACAAAAATGCCCGGTACATAGTTGACCCTCATTAAATATTGTGGAATGGATACCTATTCCAAAGAACAAAGAATGAGTACGCCACAGACATGCACACACACATGTGCACACACACACACATGCACGCATCCCCTGGGCCCCAGGCAGCGCAGGCCCCGCTCAGGCCCACCATCCCCCACTGGCTGTGGGACGAGAAGCACACCCCTGTCCTGTCCCGCCCCAGGTTTCCTGTACTGTGGGAGAGGCTCATGATCTGTGATCTGGTTCATTCCCACCATGACTGTGGAACCATAAACAAATCACTTGACCTCTCTGAGCCTCAGCTTCATAACTTACAAAGTAGCCCTATGTGGCTAAGCAACCTCACCCCCCATGATGGGACAGTGTCGTGCAAGAGGAATCAGCCCCTGACTGTGGCATTCTGAGTGAAGTCTCTGAGGCCTTCCCCGCCCCTCTCTGGGGTCAGGGCTAAGGCTGAGCTGGGCAGCAGGTGGCCCCGGCCTGGCCCGTGTACTCACCACCAGCAGGTCGTTGAAGAGGAACACCTCCCTCTGATGCGCGGCCTGCTTCTGCAGCTTGTTGACATCTGTCACCTCAAAGAGCCGGCTGCAGCAGACCAGGCGGCGGTGGGGCACCGACAGCACCTTCAGTGGAGGCAGGAACTTAGGGGAGGAGCCCTGGAGCTCACAGTCCTCCCCACCCCATAGCACCCACTTTCTGGGAAAGCAGATGGAGGCCAAGGCTTCTACTGCAAGGCCTGAACTTGACCCTAACCGTCCTCTCTCCTCACCGGGGCTCTTTCCCTCATCATGCTTCTTGGGGAGCAAGGCTTGGGGAGAAGCGTTCATCACACTGGAGTAAGTGAGATGAAGGCACGGGGAATGGAAATTGAAAAGAGCTTCCAGATTGGTCAAATCTGGTTGCTGTCAACCCCCATGACCCAGGCTGCAGCCTGCAAAGTGGCCCCTTTGTCCCTTTCTCTACCGCACACCCAAATGCAAGTGTGCAAGAGGGAGGGGACTGCAGGGATACCTCAAATCTGCTGTGTGTAAAACAATCTACTGCAGACCTCGGCAAGAAAGGCTCTGGGCAGAAAAGGGCCATCCCTGCAGAGAGAAGCTCAGTGTAGAGCTCAGACGACATCCTCAGACTGCTTCTTAGGCCAGCAATTTAGGGAGGAGAAACTGGAGACAAATACCAGAACCCACTCTGCATGCTTTCAGTTTATGGCATGAAGAGTCTCTGCTGACATATGAATAGTAAACTACAGAGAATCATTGCCAACATGGACCATATTGCCTGCGACACAGGTCACAACTAAGGGGCACACCAGTGGCTTACCACAGTCTAGAGCCTACTTCAGCCTCTTTCCTGTCTTCTATTCAGTAGGATCATCCAGGAAAGCCCAGTATCCATCTCATCCTAAGTCTCCCCATCTGGCCATCCAGATGCTTCAACCCTAGACCACTGGGCAGCCTTTCCCAACATCTCACCTCACCCTTTCTGCTGCCGTAGCTGGTAGCACTGAGGAAGTGAGGTAAGGGAAAACGGAGGGTGCAGTGTATGGCACAGAGTAAGGACTCAATTACTATGAAGTGAGCAAATAATGGAAAAGTGTTCCTGAAAGGGAAGGAGGAGATTGGGAGATGTCAGCTGGTCTTGAGACAAAGGCAGGTGCGAGATGGGGGGGGGGGGGGCGCCTGGCAGCCATGGGAGAGGAAGTGGCTCCCACAGGGTGAGTGCTGTTCTGTGGTGGGCACTTACCGTCTTCATACCCACAATGGACTTCTCCACCTTGGTGACATACGTGACATGGTCCTCATTGGACTTGAGCTCCTTCTGCTGTATCCTTTCATAGATGCCCACCACCAGCTCCCTGGGGATGTCAGCACCGTCATCCACACCTACCAACATGGCAAGGGAAGGGGAGGTGAAGGAGGCAGAGGATGGAGGTGTCAGAGGCCTGCAGCCAGAGAGGGGAAGCCCCCACCAGGCTGATGTTCTGCAGGGGTGGCCTTGATTTTGCCCTGTCACTGTTGCAAAACCTTCAGTGACTGGCTTCCCAGCCCCACTGAATTAAGGACAGACTCCTTAGCCAGGCACCAGAACTACTACAATATGGTCCCAACACACTTTTGCAGTCTCATCTCCTGCTGTTCCATAACCAGAACATCCACTCTCACCTCCCTGGTCTCTTTCCTCATCCTCAAATACAGCCTCCATGTTCCCACGCAGGGCCTCACTTCTGTAGTTCTTCTTGTGCTCTGTGTATTTGTCTACCCCCACCCCACTCCCTGTCCCCCATGAGAACAACTTGAAGGCTGATATTGTCTTTTTTTTTAAGTTTTTTAAAAAAATCTATTTTGAGAAAGGGAGAATCTCAAGCAGGCTCTACACTGACAGCGCAGACCCCAACATGGGGCTTGAACTCACGAACAATGAGACCATGACCTGAGCCAAAACCAAGAGTCGCATGCTTAACTGACAGAACAACCCAGGTGCCGAGCTGATGTTCTGTCTTATTCTCTCTTGGATCTCCTCCCTCTCACACCTAATCCCCGCCCCTGATTAGTTGTTAACTAAGAATATGTGACAAGATTCTTCCCTCACTGGGAGTGTGGGGAGGTGGTGGTGGTTACATGTTAGGTGAAGAGGAGCCAGACAGCCCCCTGTAGCAATGCAGGTAAGGACACTCTACTCCCATCTCCTACTTCATAGTAATAAAACTCCAGGAACAAAAAATACTAGCAGGAAACATACTGACTTGGAAACAAATTCTTTGGGAGGTAGAAAGAGAAGCCATAAAAAATTTCTTCATTCTACCTTTCCTAAATCTTTTTTTAATGACTATATGCTTCTCTTATAAGACAGAAACATTCAAAATAAAGCAACTTTGGCAAGTGTCCTCAAAGGAGATTTCCTACCTAGTGAGATGACATTATACCTTCTATGAGCAACTCTTTGTATCAACCCCGTTTCTTCCACATCTGATCTTGGTTCTTCAAGTCAGGCAAATTAGCCCATGCAGCACCCCTGGGGGCCTAAAAGACATCAGGCTGGGGGCAAGAAAGAGCAGGGACCAGGACTGAACACACAGAGGCTCCCAGCCGGAATGGCAGGTTGCACACCTGTGCTCCTTCTGAATATTCTGGTCAAAGGGAATTTTTTAAAGAGGCATATACACACAAAGAGAAAGAGAATGGGGGAAGAAACAAGGGCACCATATGACCTGGAAAGTGGATGCATGAACAATCCTGAGAAAGTGGAAATTGAAGCCGGCCGAGAAGTTACAAGCTATTCAGCACACCACAGAACCACCAAAGGGCTCTGGAATGGGTGGCAACAGGAATCCCACTTTTAGTGGAGGTCAGGCTGGAAACAGGAAAATAGGTTGATAATAAGTCTAAAAAGGATTTAGATCTCCCTGTCCCTTCCTCTGCTTCAGCAGCGGACTGAAGGTCAGTCCTCTGGAAGAGGTGAACCAGGAACTCTGGGGTGGGGGCACCCAAGCCCAGTCCAAGGTGGGAGTCTGTGCTGAAAACTGGAGCATGGAGTTAATGTCTATGTATTAAGAGACCCTCTCAATCCTTCTTACCCAAAAGATCTTAGACTATTGGCAGCCAGACTCGTACCCTCTGGTCAACAGATCGGACATTTCTCTTCTGGGGAATCAACCAGCACAAGAGAAAAATCTGAAGATACTGCAGTAAGGGTGTCCCAATGAAACAGCTCAGTTTAATCACCGTATGAAAAGGCCCACCACTCAGAACCCCCCACCCATACTCACAGAGTTTTTAATCAGCCTTTTAGCTCACTCTTAAATATTTGATAACAATCAAGTTTCATCAAATATATATGGAAAGTCTACAACACAAGAGAGAAAGAAGTATGGGAAAAACAGAAAAAGGAAGCCAGAAGAAATAGAGGCAAGTAGGGAGTAACCAAAACAAACAGATACCATCAGAGATATATGAGAAGATAGTTGCATCTACAAAACAAGACTAAAATGCTATAAAAGGGGAATATTTACAGAAGAAAAGAGTTATTAAAAATGAAAAATATGACAGCAGAAATGAAAAAATTTGTAGGAAACTCGCAAGATAAAGCCAAGGGACATCTTCAAGAAAGTCCAACCAGAAGATGAATATGGAAAATAGAAAACTGTAAAAATTAGAACATCAAACCAGGAGATCTAACATCTGAATAACATGAGTTCCAGAAAGACAGTACAGAGAAGATGATATCTGCACCCTCATGTTCACTGTAGCATTACTTGTAACAGCCAAGAGATGGAAGAAACCTATGTGTGTATTGAGAGATGATGGATAAAGAAGGTGTGTGTGTGTGTGTGTGTGTGTGTGTGTGTGTGTGTGTATAATGGAATATTAGTCATAAAAGAGAATGAAATCTTGCCATTTACAACAACATGGATGGAGCTAGAGGGTACTATGCTAAGTGAAACAACTCAGAAAGAAAAACACAGTATGATTTCACTTATATGTGGAATCTAAATGCAAAACAAATGGACAAAACAAAATAGAAACAGACTCATAAATACAGAGAACAAACTGTTGGTTGCCGGAGGGGAGGCAGGTTGGGGGTGGGCAAAATAAATGAAGGGGATTAAGAGGTACAAGCTTCCAATTATAAAATAAATTGAGTCATGGGGATATAATAATGTACAGCACAGGAAATACAGTCAATAATACCGTAATAACTTTGTATGGTGACAGATGGTAACCAGACTTATCATGGGGACCATTTCCCAATGTATAAAAATATCAAATCTCTATGACATACACCTGAAACTAATAGGACATCAATTATACTTCAATTTAAAAAAGAACCATAATGAGGCGAAACATCAGGAAAATTTAGAAGACAAAGGAGAAAGAGAAGAGCCTGTACATTTTCAGAGAGAGAGAGAGAGAGAGAGAGAGAGAGAGAAATAATATGAAAAGGTGAGGAATTGGAATGGCAGAGTAGCACTGTCCATTAAAAGACAATGGAGCAATGCCTTCAAAATTTTGAGTTCAGTGTTTCCAATCTGGAATTCTATGCCCAGCCAAACTCCCAATCAAGAGTGAAGGTAGAAAACAAATATCCAGACACACAAGTTCTCAAAAATTTGCGGCCAATGTACCTTTCGTATGGAAGAAAACTAAAAATGAGCCAGCTATGAAATCTAGGATACGGGAACCAAACACAGGAACAAGACAAAAGAGGTGCCCAGATGATGGTGGAGGGAATCCCAGGTGACTGCATGCAGCTGGCCCAGCCACCTGTTGAGATAGGAGCAGAGACTAGAGGCTCTTGGGAGAGAGACCTCAAGAAGAATACCTCTCCGTGTTCCACGTGCAGAGAGGAACTTGACACTTAGGTTGGGGAGTTTGGAGATAAATCAGTGGCAGGCATGTAGACAGTTGAGCAAATGGGAAAAGAACACAAGTATTCACTCCATGGAAAGGAGAAATAGAAAGGGTTTGTAATCATGCTATACTTCAAGACTCAGCTTTGAACTGTGTTTACCTAGTCTTTAATACCATAAACACTGACGTCACAAAAAGAATGCTACAGCTGTAAGAAGATCATGGGGATTCAGGGTAGTTTTAGTGGGGGTGGGTTGGGGAAGGTGGATCAAAGAGGGCTAATGCTCATGTTCTATGAAATTGCTATGGTCTGAATGTCTGTGTTTCCCTTCCCCCTTTCACATGCTGAAATCCTAGCTCCCAAAACTGATAGTATTAGGAGGTGGGGCCTTTAGAAACCAAGTTATAAAGGTGGAGTCCCCGTGAATGGGGTCAGTGCCATGTAAAAAGGACCTCACAGAGCCCACTCCTTCCACCAGGCGAGTGCACTATGAGAAAGCCCCAGCCGGAACCAGGAAGCGGGCTCTCACCAGACACCAAATCTGCCAGAACCTTCATCTTGGGCTTCCTGGCCTCCAGAACTGTGAGAAACACATGTCTGTTTATAAGCTACCCAGCCAGTAGTATTTTGTTATAGCAACCCGAACGGATTAAGATATAAATTAATAGATAATGCTTAACATTTTTAAAAATGAACAAGTAGCAGTGTATAAAAGAAAGCAAAGTATAGATACTATTTCATCCCATCTATATGAAATTCAAGAGCTACACAACTAGTCAATGGGGACGGAAGGTCAGGAGCCTTGGCATTCTGACAGGGGCACTGACTGGGCCGGGACATGAGAGGATGTTCTGGGGCCAGGGGAATGATCTGGAACGAGAGCCGGCTGTGATCACACATGCATATGAACATAAACTTCATCATGCTTTCAGATTTGTACACCTTACAGTTTGCTTTCATAGCAATTTAAAAAAAGGAATAAGAACAAAAAAAAAAAAAAGGAAGAAGAAGCACGTGGTTTCGCGATATAGAAGAAACACGATAAATGGCAAAAAGAACGTTGAGAGTGGCAGAAGAGTGGCGACAGGGGCAGGGACTAATTTTTTTTTTGTAGCAAGCCGTGTAGAATGATTTGACTTTATTAAATGATGTGCATGTATAGCTTTGATTCCTTAAGTGCTAAAGAAGAAAAAAAGCCAGTGAGTTGAGTACACATCACATCCTGCCAGTTTAGCTCTGATCCCTGCTAGGTGGTGCACTATGTCATTTAGAGAAGGACTTGGCTGCTGGGTGCCATGAAATTATCTGCAAGGCTGATGTCCATGGACCCAAGACCTAAAAGCCTCCGTCTGTCGTGCGGTGGGAAGGGCTGGCACACATAGGCGCCAGCTGTGTGGCCGGGGCCTAGAAGTCAACCAATGGAGGACGTTCCACGGAGGGCAAGGGGCATTGCCCAGGGGCCCTTGCCGGTTGATGTAGGGCAGTGGCCATGACTCCTGGAAACTCCCCCAATGCCTGGCATGCAAGCAACTTTTCCAGATGGCTGTGTGTGACTGGGACCACAGAGCAGTGTCCAGTGCCCCTGGCTGCTAGGGTGACAATCTACAGTCAGCTCAGACACAGAATTCACGCTGAACAGAACGGAGCCTGAGCAGCAGCCTCGGCCCTCCTCCCCATCCTCCTTACCTCTCAGGTTTCGGATAAAGTCCTCTAGCATCATCTTCCGGTCGGGCTTGATGTTGGGGCTGTACATGTCGGTGTTGAGGAGGATGATGGCAAAGGCGAGGATGAAGATGGTGTCGGGGTTGTGGAACTGCTGCACCACCTCGGGGTTGCACATGCAGTAGCGCTGGCTGCGGTGGGGACACAAGCGGGGTGCTGAGGCCCTTCTTCCCCTTCCCTGGGCTCCAGAAGTGGGAAGTCGTTGGGGGGACAGATGCCACTTCTCTGAGGGCATCGGGTCCCTGTAGCCTGGCCCTCTTCCCCACTGAGGGGACAGGGCCAGTGTCACACAGCCATGGAGCCCATCACCACACCTAGATGCTCACCAAAGACTTGCTGGTCCATGGGGATGGGTGGGATGCACCCTGTCTACCTGGAGGGCCCCGGCGCTGCTCTAAGCCTAGAGAGCTCAAGGGCTCCTGTCCCTTTTCTTTCCTTCCCTCCTCTGCAGCCAGCCCCCCACCCTTCCCCCCCCCGCCACCAGGAGGGCTTCTCCCAGCCCCAGATGGACCCCCCAGCATCTCTGGTGCCCCACATCCCAGGCGTGTGTTTTGAGGGCTGTGTGAGGGAAGCGGGGATGGGGGTCCTACCTGAAGGCCTCTATGAGTCGCTCTACCTTCTGGGCTTCCCCCTGCACGCGGATGTGGGCCTGGAACTTCCGCAGGGCCTCGTCCAGCTCCATGCTGGAGAAGTCCATCTCGTCCACCACACAGCTGAGGGCAGGTCGGGAGGGGGGGTTCTTGAGGAGAGGTCAGCCCCTAATCCTCTCTCAGCTGGAGGCAGCTGAGGAGTAGGGTGCAAGGTGTAGCCCCCTTTCCCACTGGACCGCCCACCCTGGTGGCCAGGATTCTCCCTCTGGTAACCTAAGAGGACCCTCCCTTACACCATCTTTCCTCCAGCACAAGAGCCCTGGGAGGCAGATGGCTGACTGCTGTCTCCATAGCTAAGAACCGGAGACCCAGAGAGGCCAGGGGGGCTATCCAGAGCCACACAGCCAGAAGGAGGCTGATCTTCCACCTCTAGCTCCCAGCTCGTCTCCTCTCAGCCTCAGAGGGTCTCAGAGTCAGGCAAAGGTTTGAAATAGGAGTAAGTGCAATTTACTTATCTGCTCCTGTCCTGTTAGGAGCCTAGTTTCTCTGCCCATTTGGGCTTCCAGGTGACGGACCCCTCCTCCCGTACCACCCCTCGGGGTCTGCCTCAGGCCAGATGGGAAAGGAGTGAGCTCATCCTAAGCAACCTTGCAGCCAAGGAGCCCTGAGCTCTCAGGGAAGCTGTGGCCTCTGAAGAGTAAATGACAAATCAGCCTAATGTGGGAGGGGAACAGTGTGACAAACACGGCCGGGTTCTGAGCCTGGGCCTACCACTGAATTTTTTGTGTCTTTTGGTGAAGACTCATCTTTTAGAGCCTTGGTTTCTTTTTCTGAGGAGGAAAGAGGTCAGAGTCCTGCTCCCCAAGGGCCCTTCTACCTCTGAAATGCCACCTCTATCTAGCCCTGGAGAGTTTGCATCTGAATGTCTCCCTGCAGTGCCTGGGGAAATGGAGGTGGGGACGTGAGGCAGTGTCATTCCTCCCAGGGCCCCTCCTGTCCTCCTGCTGCCTTGCCCTCCTTTGGGGTGGCCTGTCCCCAGGGCCATGAGCAGCAGGCAGGGATCCAGGTCTGGCCAAGCAGCAGCCCTGATGTGCCTGAGAACTGCAGACGCTCCCACGTGCCACCAGGCTCCCAGAGCCGACTTCCCCCCTTTCTGCACCCGTGCTGTGGTCCAGCCTCCTCTCTCCTGGCCGTTTTATACCCAGCCCCACAATGCCTGCTGGGGTCAGCAGCCCCTCTGCTTCCACAGCCCCGGCCGCCACCGCCACAGGGTCACAGCCTGGTCGCTGCCTGCCTTCCTGCCCAAAAAG